>NW_024082046.1:0-360811 GCF_003009895.1 Hyaena hyaena | reverse complement strand
TTCTGCGTCTTTTTTCTCCCAATCTCTCAGGTTTTGTAAGGTTTCCAATGGCTTCAGATCTTTTCTGTGTGATGTATGGGCGCGAGTGCAAGTACGGAGCTCCTTACTTCTCCGCCATCTTGCCCTCTCTCAACACGTGTCATTTCTAATGACTGTTTTCTTGTATGATTTAACTGCCTTTTTAGTGGTACTTGAAAAGAAGAAATGTAGTACCTCTGGGGAAATCTTAGAAATTCCGGATCTCCTTAATGTTTCAAGGGCTGGATTAGAATTTTCCCAAGTTTTGATCCATTAATTTATTTCCTCAAGGCCTTGGCTAGACAAGGAAAGTGCCATTGGGAGCTGACATTCCGACAAAATCACTACATGTGTTTGTTTGAAGGTAATTATTGAAGTAAGCACAGTTGACATTATTCCAGTGTGCCAGGTGCAGGATATATGTATGTACAAATGTGTGTGTCTTGGGAACAGCAATACATCTTTGGTGTATTAAAAAGTTTGTAAAGAAAAATACTTGATATTTACATACTGAAAGAAGAATTTTTTTAAAGGCTTTTCCTTCTTTACAAAGTCCTTGCAGTGCCTGGATATTGTGGGCACAAGTGAATTCCATTGGTTGCTTTTAAGTAAATTTACATACCAAGTATGCATATGAATCCCTGTTTATAGCTCTGTGGCATGTTGGACTGTGCTTGTGCTAATGCATTTTCTGCAGTAATCAGTTTCATGAGCTATTGACCTGGGATGTGTTCTTATTTGTAAACATTCCCTAAATGGGGAGCACTTTCAGTGACTAAGTGATAGACTTTGCAGACAGACTGGTTGGTTTTGAATCCCAGCCAATACCATCCACTAATTTTATGATTTGGGGAAATTTACTAAGCATCCTCATGTCTTGATTTCTTTATCCATAAAGTTGGGGATGATTGTAGTGGCATTTATTTCTTAGTACTGTTGTGAGGCATGAATGAGGGGGCCTGGCACACAGATTATGCCAACAATATTTATTACTCTGAAACAGTTAGAAATACAGGATGAGACATCATGTTCCTAATGTGCATAAATAACTTCCAGTTAAAAACCATGAAGTGAGGAAACCACATATAGAAAAAGAGAAAACGTTGTTTACATCTGTGCTAAGAATGCATTTGTTTTATGCACATATTGATCCTGAAGCTTCATGCAGTTTTATGTTTTTTTCTTCTGTTTTTCACACTAATAGAAATCCTACCAATGTTCTCTGTTGGCTCCCTGAAACTGCTTCTCTGCCTGCTCAGTTAATTTCTTGATTGCTGCATTTGTGCAGCTATGGTTGTTTGTTTCCAGTTGAGAATTTATGGCATAGTCTGTTGACCCTGGACGTGTTACCTATTTTTCCATTACTATAGTTACATGTCTGTTCATCCCTACTAATACTGTAGTGTAGGGAGGTTTGAGGGTATATTTATTAATTTCATGGCTATGTATTCCTGCAGATTTACCTACATAGGTAATTGATGGGAAGAAAAGAAGGCATCTACCATGTATCTGCTTTCTCCTGCCTTTTATTCAAAGTCTGCCACTTCTAAAAATGACATGCCTCATTCTTTTATGAACCTACTGGTGACTAAGTATCCAGAGAGAGAAAGTGCCTTTAAATGAGTCCCTTAGATACTCAAATATCATAATTCGGTGAAATGAACCTGTAAGTAAACTTGGTACACCACAGCACTTGAAATCTGAGTCTGAGAGATGGAAGTCACTAATGTCTGGCTCTCCTGGTCACTTACTAAACCCCTAACACTTAAGGTAAAATGAACATTGTGCTATAAGATTATGTTCAAATTTTTAAAAACCTCTAAGTTAATAAGAACTTTAAAATTACGTGTTTTCTGGAATTTTTAAATATATCTGTAAGAACTTAGAAAAGCCACAATGTGCCAGAGGGACAGAGTCTGTAAAAACAAAAACAAAAACAAAAACAAAAAAACCCCCCAAAAACCCCCATTTTTTTTCTTCTAATCATAGCCATTTAATGTGCCATCAGCTGTAAAAAGTCATCTATTAATCTGGTCATTTGATACTAAGAATTAGGGTAACATTAGCAGCTTTAGCAGAATTAAAATAGGCCACATATCTGCTAATGGATATTTTATATCAGCATTGCATTTATAATTTTAGTCAATTAGAGCTCTTTTGTTACGTGCTCACAGAAAGTAAAAGGAACATATCAAATAGAGAGATTAATTGTGGTTAAGTCAAGGTTGTTTGATTTAAACTCCATGAGAATTTCTTCTGATACAGAAGTAATACATCAAGGAGAGACAGTCTCTCAGTGTGATGGTTTAGCAACAGTCATCCTAGTAAAGAGAAATCATAGTTGGTTTTAGCTGGAAAATTCTGTCATTTAAAACTTGTTTTAATACTCTGGTTAAAAAAAGTCAAATGAAAAAGATGCTAATATCATGGTATCTAAAAGCTAATATTTTAATTTAGCTTATATTCTCTGTATCTTATAATCAATTTCCATGAACATTCTCACAAGAATAGAGTTCTCAGATTACTCTTCATCTTCTCATACAATTATTAATTACATTTTAAACACCGCGCAAATCCCAGCATGGAAAAGAGTTGCTTGTTATCAGTTGCATGCGGAGGCCTGAAGAGCTCAGAATGGTTCAAGATCCCTGCCGTTTCTTGCTGCCACCTGTGTTTGCTTATCATTACATTTAATTACTGTCAGCAAATAGAAGGGGACTGTGAAACAAGTAACACAGCATTGGGAAACAATTCTCCATGGGTCTCTCACATTTCTTCATGCCTCGTGAGGCACTGATGGCCTTTGTTCTGGACTATCTTTTCATATTTGTATAGTCAGCAGTCTTAAGAGATGCAGATAGTGTCTCCCCCTGGAGCAAAGGCTAGACATTCTCAGGGCCTGTTATAAATGGTTCACTAACTTCAGTGTTGTGAATACAACCCACTGTGTGAACACATGTCACCTGAACCCCTTTGTATTCTGTTGGAATTAGAACTTGAAGAAACAGTGCAAATGCTGACATTCTTGCTACTGCTATCACAGTGAGAAGCTGTCTTTTTTACCCAGGAGTCTTTCATTCTACCATCAACCAATGGAACCATGGCAGACTAACTCCATAGCTTTAAAGTAGAATAAAATCTCAGACCTTTAACAATTCCTGATCATCCTGAAACCTTCTTCTTGATCTTCTAATATTACTCAGTTGAATTACTTTAGGTTTCTCTTCCATATTCCTTAATTTAGGGTTTGAGATTAGCCAGCTGTTTCCACTAAACCTAATTTACTCATCTGCAAAATGTAGATAATTATACCTATCTCCTGGCCTATTTGGAGAATGAAGTAACAGAGTATGAAAACTTTGTACAAAGCAGTATAGTGCTTTTAGTAATTCCAGTTGTTCATTCTGTGGCTCACTTTGCTTTGTATAGTGCTCATTGACATGTTAAAACAATTTATTATAATCTGTCATCAGGAGACTCTAAAGCATCCTTGTGAAGTTAGAAAATTTGGCAGAAATTTTTGTCTTTTGGTTTCAGTTAGAAAATGGACCCAGAGAAATGTTAAATCTTCCATAGTTTCCTAGGTTTTAGGACTCGAGTGTCTTAGGAAATGATTACAATTAATGCAGGGAAATCCATGGATGTTTTTGTCCATGAATCATAATTTCCAAAATACTTTTATAAGTTAGATCATTGAGTTGTAATTGAAAATTTTCTAAAAAGAATACAAAAGATGTTCTAAATAAAAACTTAATATAGCTGGGCAACTTACAGGAATATCTTCTTTCAAACTTCTGTACAAAGTACTGGTCAAAATTCCTGACCAGTACTATAAATATTGAAAACTGTAAATACTGAAAAAATGCACACTGAGCTAATAGATGTATATTGCAGTCCATAGTCTAGAGTCAAATGTAGACTAAAATCCAGTTAACTAATATGTCTCATGGGGTTTTGCCTTACCTAACTTTGCCTTGATGTTGTATATTTTCACAAGTTGAGGGATGGATGATAGAAGATGGGGTAGTAGATCCTGAGAAAAATCAAAGAACTAGGACCCTAACTTATGTAACTTAGGCCAGGGACTCATTTCTCATGAATCCATGGATGCTAGGCTTATTTTCTAGAAGCACTTCATAACCATGGACATCTATTAAGAACATTCAATAGATAAGATCCCTCTGCATAGTTAATGTCATTCCTGTATTTGCTTCAAGGTCCATTTATCTTCTTGACAAAGAGGTTAGATGAGATCATCTGCTTTCTTTGCTCTTCCCCAGGGACTTCTGATAATAAACACTGTGAATTGGTCTTAAAGCAAGTGCTTTAGCTCTTTTTTCCGCAACTACTAAAAGATAAATGAGAGGGGCACCTGGTGGCTCAGTTGTTAAATGTCTGACTTCAGCTCAGGTCATGTCAGGATCTTGCGGTTTGTGGGTTCAAGCCCTGCATCGGGCTCTGTGCTGACAGCTAGCTCAGAGCCTGGAGCCTGTTTCAGATTCTGTATCTCCCTCTCTCTGCCCCTCCCCTTCTCACGCTGTCTCTCTTTCAGAAAAAAAAAAAAAAATTAGAAAAATGAGAATCTCTTTTGGACAACTGAAATGTTATTTTAAGACTAATCCTGATGTTTTTGGTATGTGTTAGAGCATTTCATCATAGGAATGACCCCGCAAGATTGAGGTATTGCTTAATGTTTATCACATTAAAGATTTGAATTCAGATTTCTCTTAAGTACATTCCATGTTTCACACTGATTTTTCTCAAACCTCAGACTCTACTATGTGTTATCCATGTATTGGGAATTTGATTTTCTGTGATCTGTGCCTGGGAGATTTCCCCAGAGCAGTGAATGGCCTGGCAGAAAACCTTCAACTAGTTTGGGGAGAGCAGGTGCTAAAACTCTAAAATTCCTGCCTGGACCCTTCTTTGATCGACACTGGAATGTACTGAAAGTGAGTCTACCATTAAAGAAATATTTTTAAATTCTTCTACCCACTTGATTTCAATACTTTTACTCACTTGAACTAAAATGGCAGTTATCAAAATGTGGAATTCTAAAATCCTTAGGATCAAGAGGATGGAGAAGAGAATGACTAGGGAGTACTTAGAGAATAATAGAACTCCACTAGTGTATTCTGATCGTAATCTAAATTGAGATAGCAGATAGAATTCAAATGATTCTCTTAGGGTCCAAGTGCCTTCACTGGGTAGATGTTAAGGGCCCTTTGTCCTCAAGAATGCCTCTGTACTTAACCATTTTCCCCTTTTCTCTCAGACAAGCACAAAACCCCCCACTTTTATTAGTTTTGTGTTATGTGTTGAACACTTTTAGCTGCTTCCTACCTTTCTCATTTTTGCAGCAACACAAATGTCATGAGCTGGCCTGTCCTCCCTTTTCTTCATCCTTTTTTGAGGGTAGCAAAATAGTTTATAAGAAGGAAGTTCGTAGGTATAGTTAGTATATATGTTTGTGTGTGGGGAGTGGCAGGGGAAGGATAAATAGCACTTCACAAATTTTGAAACTCTGTGTATTGATTGTTCAAGTATTTGAAGATATAATTTGAGGATTCTCATAAACACATACTTACTTCACCATCCTACCTAGCATGCTAGGGATTCATTATTTTGGCCTTTTTTTTTGTAAATCACACAAGCTGAACCATTTATGAAATACATTATGTGTATAAACATAACATTTATGCATTTAAGTAGTTACTTTGTTACATTTCCCATACATTAGATATAATAACCACAGCTGCATTTAAGTATTTACAGTGCATGTTATTTCTTGTTATACCATAGCCTATTAAACACTCATTAGTACAAAGCAAATAGAATTAATAAGGTAGCAGAAATAGGACTTTCTAAAACCAAGAGTTATGTTTTTATCATACTGTTTTTTATTGGTTCTCTAAAGGTAAGTCCCCACAAATCACTTGTAGGATGATTCAGCCTTTGATTGTAGTTATCCAAGGGGTAAAATAAGTCTTTGAGTCATTCCGTTATTTTCTTAAATCTTCTGGAAAATCACACATAGAAAAGTCACAAGAATTTTATTGTAGGTAGATGTTTTATTGAGAATCGATAAGAAAGATAGCACTGGCCTGGGTGCCGTGAGTCCTAGTTTCTACCACTTCTTTCATAGGTACATTGGTTGGTGGGTACCTCTGGGTAAAACATTTAATGTCTTGGAAGCTTAATGTTTTTGACTATGAAGGGTGTTTTTTAAAATGTTTATTTCACTGGGCCACATGAAGGTATAAATGAGGCAATGCCTGGAATACGGTTTTCCAGCTCTTCCAGTGGCTGCACCCTTTTTACCCTTCATGTCCCAATTAAAAGGTCTCTTCTAAATAAGGCTGGCGTCATCTATGCTCTGTCACCCCACATCCTGCCTTACCTCCTCAGTCACTGGTTCTCATTTTCTGTCCCATGACACTGTTTATATCCTTTATAGCACTTAATACTATCTGAAATTAGCTTGCTTACATATTTATTTATGTACTTGTTTGTTTTCTGTCTGCTCCCATAGAATGTACATTTCAAAAGCTTAAGGAACTTGGTTTCTTTCTATATTCCCTATGATAGTACCTAATACAATGTGTGACACACAGTAGTAATTCAGCATATGGTAGAAAATGGACATGAAAGAAGTGTAAAGCACATGCAGATTGGCTACCTACTTTGATCTCATATTAAAAAGCAACTTGTGTATTTTTCTTAGAACCATTATTTCCCTATAGGGTTTTTGGATGTCATTTTTTTTTTTTTTTTTGGTTTGGTTTGTTGTTTTTTTACTCTTCTTAAAAAAGACCTGTGGAATTTACTGGCTGGTGAACGATGGTGAAAATGCAATAAACCTAGCTGTTAAAACAAGAGCCAAGTTTGCATTTTGTGAAAGGAAATAACATGGGAATGACCTGTTTTGACCAGGCCCTGAGCTTGATATGGAAATCATCTAATTACTAATGGGATTGAACATGAGCAAATGAAAAGATAAAGCTGTGGTCAAAATGACGACTTCATGCCTTGGATTGTAATGGGACACTTTACATATCTAGTTGTACCTGCTGTGACTTAAACCACTTAAAGGTGGTTTTTTATGGAGATCAGCTATTTTTGTGAAAGCTCAAGTTTACCTGAAGAAAATCTACTGTTAATAAGTTTATTCAGTATAACCACATGGGAAATATCATTTTGATGGGAGAGATAATCCCCAACCACTTAACCATCTAAAAATAGGAAAACCTCCATTCCTGAATCAAATGTGAATACATTAAAGAAGGATGGAGGAGAGGTACCTGAGTGGCTCTGTCGATTAAGCGTTTGACCTCAGCTCAGGTCATGATCTCGCAGTTTGTGGGTTCATGACTCATGTTGGGCCCTGTGCTGACAGCTCAGAGTCTGGAGCCTGCTTCAGATTCTGTGTCCCTTTCTCTGTCTGTCCGCTGCTTACACTCTGTCTCTTTCTGTCTCAAGTAAATAAATGTCAAAAATTTTTAAAAAAAAGGTCAGAGGAAAATCTTTTTGCTTTGATTTGGAAGACTGAATGGTTGAATGCCCCAGTGAGGCGGCAGAACCTTATGTTAATAATGTCAGGTCTCGAATCACAGTTACCATATCCCAGTCATGGCCAATGAACTCAATGATCTTATTCTGTATACTTCAGTTTCCTTATCCCTAAAATGAAGACAATGATGACAAAAGTGTTTTATGGTTGTTTTGAAGATTAAGTGGGACACACACACATGTATGTGTGTATGTACAAACTGTATGTATATATAAATGTGTGTATGTGTATATATACACACATGTATGACATGTATGTATGTATAAATATACATATTTATACATACACACATGTATGAACTGAACTATATATATATATATAGAGAGAGAGCGAGCAGAATCTGATATATGGTAGACACTTCAGAATGGTTAAGCCATTATTATAATCTTGTTCTCTTACCAGTCACCCTAAAAGGGAAATAAAGATCTGACTGCTTCTGTGGTGGCTCTGTGGTTTTGCAGCAGGGCTCTTTGAAGTGTAATGTTTCTGCTGTTCTCTCAGAGCTCTGGAGGAGTAAGAATTATCATAGGCCTTTGATATGGTAGTGAATAAATCAAGTGAAGAGAGAGAGAATTCTGAAATCACAAGGAAAGGGAGCAGAGGTTGCTGAAGTTGCACTGTGAGGCTATAGCTTTCCATGGCAGTTATTAAATATTACAAGTTTTCTGTGCTGCTGCTTCAGAGGAAAGCTAGTGTTGTTGAAATGTATTCTTTTCACTAAAAAGACTCCCATTTAAAAAACTTATCTTTTGGGAGCATTAGTGTGAACAGAATATGAGAAAACTAATTTAGGTCCCTCAGTTCTTAAAGACTTCTGTTTTTATTGGAGATAGAACTTAATATTTTTTACTTCAAAAATTAGTATAATTTTTATGTAAGTAATTTGAAATAGCTTAGGTTTGTTAACCACTGTAAAACCCACAGGAAGAAGTGTGTGTGATATGTCGTGTGGTGTGTGTGCGTGTGTGTGTGTGTGTGTGTGTGAGTGAAATCTCTATTGTTTTCAAGTCGTTAAAACCAGAGAAAACATAGCTTGGGTTACTATTTATCTTGATAAAGGCTTACACTATTTCCCTTGGGAGCCCCATTGTGTGTGTTGCTTCCTTATTGGCTTAAATCACAAAACATGGTGACTCCACTGTATCAATCAGTTCTTTAAGCGATCGTCCATGTACTCCATGGGAGGTGTGAGGCCATGAGACCAAAAAAGAAAGTTTTCATATTTAAAAGAAACTAATAACAAAATGATAAAGATTTGGTGGAGAATGTTAAAAAAAAAAAAAAACCCAGAGGTCTCATAAACTTAAAGATTAATTCACATGTTTTTTAAGTCTTGATGAATTTCCAGTCATGCATCAGATTCTCTCCTGGGGTTGAGATGCAAGAATAAACAAACATGGTACCTGCCCCTAAGGGAACTCACAGATGGGGAATGGAGGGGGGTAGGGGAAAACTGGGGAACATAAAAGCATCGTACAATATTTTTGAGGAATTCTCATTATTCCTCATTATCACAGTCCTTGTAGCTAGCCAGATTATCCAAGTGTTGGCCATAGGATACCTAGACAAATATTACTGGGGTCTTGTTTGCCAAAGTTGTTATCAACAATATCTGCAGCTCTGTATTTTGCTTTAAAATTATTTGTTGTTTTTATTTGGGGCTTTTTTTTCCCCTCTAACATCTTGAGTTTTTCCTGGGCTTGTGTTTGCAGAGAATACATGCCCATATTCTGTTCCAAAATTCTCACTGAAGCCTCTAATAGATTTTCCTTTAGATCCGCTGCAAACCACAAGGTGTCTGAAGTTGATACATCCAGTGGGAACACTATCGGTGTAACAAAACTTAGGGATAAATATATTTTAACTTGTTACATTCACCAAATACAGATTACTTAGCTCTGCCGGTTGTCTTAATTTTTTTTCTATTCTCTTCAATATAGTATTTTTGAATGTCCCTGTTATATAGAGCCTTGTTACTCTTATCTCAGTGTTAGAGAATTGTAAGACAGCATTTCTTACTTTTATCAAAAATTTTAAATCCTTGCCCTTTTACCTTTTCAAAATAATTTTGTAACATTTTGTCAATTTAAAAAAATGTCTCTTGGAAAGTTCTTGGAAGTCCTTTGGATCTCTCACCAGAGGTTTGTGGTTCTCTTCAAATAGGGCTTTCCCTAAACAGGGCTTTGAAGATATTGTGGACCAACTGGAAAATTATTGGAATTATCAAGGCTTTGAACTCAGTGGGTCTACCTTACCATTTCAGCTAATAATCATATAAAATTAGATTTTGGAAAATAGCTTCTTATTTTGGAAAGCATCTTATTGGCCCTTCATTTATTATAAAGCATCATTTATTATAGATACTCTTAAAATCCCTACTTTTACTTATTCCCTCTGCCCATGATCCTCTTTTACACTCACTGGTGTATTTTTAAATCTTGTATATCCTTCAGAGTGAACTAAAAGGTTACCTCTTCCTCAGAGCATTTTTTTTCCTCCAGTTTTATTGAGCTCTAATTAACATACAGCATTGTATTTGAGATGTACCCCATCATAATTGGATGTGTTTATAGCAACATGGCTAAAACGATAAGTTGGGTTAACTCAGAGCTTTTCTTGATCTCCCCAGCTGAGAGAAGTACTGTTTTCTCCCAAATGCCTTTATCTATGTTGCTCACAGAGAATGTATAATTTGCATTTTATTCTGTCTGTCCAAGTCTCTGGGCCACTATAGCATTCAGCCTAGGACTTGTCACATAGAGGGCATGCAAGTGGCCTTTTTGTTAGTGGTTGTCTATGTGCCGGGCTGCCCAGCTGTATGGCTTTAAGGCTGGAGAAGATGTACTGCAGGCTGGCCTTCTTTGTGGCTAACACCCAAGTATACATCCCCACACCACTGAGCTGCAGCTTTCGCTTAGTAATGACACTCACATTTTAGGCTTAGGATGTGTATATCTGTTACCAATTTTGTATCATGAGTGTCACACACAATTTTATGTTAAAAAAAAAAAAGTGATAATAGTGAGTCCTTTCCTGAGAGGATATTAGCATTGTCATAGACATAAGATACCTATTACTTCTGATCTTCCATACCTCTTCCTTTTCTTTTCCTTTTCTTTTTGCTACTGTACTAGATCTCTTGTATTTTTATAATAGTGCTTTGTGAAATCCAGATCAGTTTATATGTAGCTACATTTTCTTTTATCACATTAAGAGGATTAAAAGAGATCTGGGATTCCAGTGTGTTTCATTAAAAAGGTGCTAATAAAAAGTTTTCTGTCTAGTATATGTAAGATCTTGAATACACAACAGAGGATGCCTATACATCTTCTCAGGGACATATTTACAGACTCCTGAGTCCTATGGCTTACTTTGAAATGAAGACTCCAAGACTTGGATGGAGTGAACAGATAGGTATGTTACAAAGCTATTTGTTACAGTAAATAGCAGCAATGGCTTAGGGTTTTTATTTGTCGGAATGTAATATTTTGAATACTGAAGACAGGCAGAACCACAATGAAGCATTGAAGTATTTATTGTATTATTAGCGTTCCCAGCTTCTATGATACTTGCAACGAAAGGAACATTTCTCATTCATAAGAAATTATAAAGGAAAATCCACTGCAGTTTGCATTTCTAAGCATAATGAACTATCTTAAACAGTCCTGACCTGGGGTTGGCAGGGTTGGGGAGGAATCCATGTTGCTATTTCATGTCCCAATTTATTTTTTATTCTACTGTAACCTTCGATCAACACCAGTTTCTTTCCTCTCCAAACAAAAAGAGGTCAACATAAACATGCCTGTCAAGGATCTGACAGAACAGATTTATTGTGCAAGTTAGATTTTGTTGGCTCATACTCTACTTACATTTTGCCTCAGGTGCTGGATATATTTTTTCTTTCTTGAAATATATATATTTTCCTTTCCTGAAAGAATGCAAACCTAAAACACATAGGTTATTCCAAGAACTCCAAGATATGCTATGCTAGCTAAAAAAATTATGAGACTATTCTTTACTGCCAGGAGAGATACAGTGATCATGAAAAAAATATATGAAAAGTAAGACATCTGAGAGCTTAATGGATATCTTTAAAAAATAGAACTTTTGCATATTCCTTACATGAAACCTTTTTTTTTTTTTTTTCCTCAAATGGAGCTGGGGCTTTGTGTTAAAAGTCACGTGAAAATTGAAGCATTTTTACATACAGGTCAAGAGAAAATACCACTGATCCTCCCTTTCTATCTTTTTAAAAATTTATCACCTAGATGATTCAGGTTAATTTTTTTTTCTGACCTTAATCTTCTAGGAAATGACTTTAATTATCTAGTTAACCTTCCATACGTAACAATGTTTAAGGCACACTACAAGAAGAATATATATATTTTTGAAGTATAAATTCAGTTAACTTGTTTATTGACATCATGTGATTAAAAATGCAAAGATGAATGATTTCTCAATTAAACTGGAATTAACTCAGACCTTTTGCTGAAATTAGACCATAGATATTCAATGATCAGGAGATGACCTGAGACGCAATCAAGCATATCCTGGTTCAGAACTGTCTCTCTACCTCAGGGCTGCTGTAGCAACATAACAGTGTACCACAAATGTGGTGTCTTAAAACAAGAGATTAATTCTCCCATTGTTCTGGAGGCTAGTAGTCTGAAATTAAGGTGTTAGCAGGGACATGTTCCTCCTGAGACTCTGGGGAGAATCCTTCCTTGGCTCGCCTTAGCTTCTGGTGTTTGCTGTTAATTCTTAGTATTCTTTGGCTTTATAACTGTGTTACTCCAGTCTGTCATGCTTGCAGTGGTCTCCTTACATATGTCTTCACATGGCTGTTTGCTTATAAGGACACTAGCCCTAAACTAGTGATCTTGACTGTATCTGCAACAATCCCATTTCCAAATAAGATCATATTCTGAGATACTGGACATCAGAGCTGCCACGTATCTTTTTAGGAGACATAATTCAACCCATAACAAGTGTCCATTTGTATTATCAGGGTGTTTGTTCTGTCCACCACTGCTGAATTCAACCAAAACCTCCACAATGACCTACCTAGTAAACATTTTCACAGCACCGTAGTTAGTACTCACCTCTTCCTGATGGCATCGCCACTGCTGATTACTCCTGCCAACTTGAAATTCTCCCCACTTTTGGCTGCTTGGGGAGTGTTCCTGCTATGTAGAGCTGGTAATTGTCTAAATTATCAGAAATGCTAGGCTGTCAAAATGACTAATCATCTACCACTATAGTTAGGTCAGAGCTTATCTGATGAAACAAACCTATATTACTTTTTACTTCCCTCTTTCGGTATTCTGTAGCCTTATTGGTATTCTACAGGATCCTGTTACTTTTTTTGAGTATACTTTTCCTGAGGTGGCTTCGCCACCTGTATGTCTTCAACTACCACTTGTGTATGCTAATAATTGGCTTATTCATATGTCCAACAACAACTATCTCAACTGCCTACTGGAAACTTCCATGTGAAAATACCTCAGGAACCTTTAGTTTTTAATCTCAAACTGAACACATATTTCCTGCAGAGGCAGAGATTTAGGAATCGTTCTAGAATCTTCTTTTTACCTTGCCCGTGTTCAGTTGATCACTAAATTGCATTATTCAACTTTTTAAACAACTATTGTCTGAACCTTCCTGACTGTCCCAATTACTGCCCAAGTTCAAGACTTACTTCTTTATTGGACTGCAGCCTCTTCTGCAAGTCCTTGTATTTGCAAACATATCCGGTTTTAATCCTCTCTGGATGATGCCTTAGGGTGATTTTAAAACGTGTTTTAGAGCACCTTTGTTTCTTAAAATTCATCATGATCGTAGTTTAATGATGCATTTTTAGCTTTTTAATTCAGTTCTGAAACTCCTGTGTACCTCTCCAGGGGTGTGTCCTGTATCACTGCAATCATGCTGACCTGTGTGCTGTTCCCTGGATACAGTATGTTCTTTCATGGCCTTCAATGTATAATTCTGAAATGTGCTCTGCTAGGAATAAACTCCCACTGTGTTCTGTCCCGCCGCCAGGAGTACTTTCAATTCTTGTTTTTAAGTGGAATCTTCTTAAGGAAATCTTCATAACTGAAAGAGATCCCTCAGACTTGGTTACAGTTGAACTTTGTGTTGAAGATCTGGATTACTTGAATTTAACTTAATTTTCCATCTTTATTAATCAGTGTAATGATTTGAATTCTCCCTCTGACCATTGCACAATTAATTGGAGAAATGAGTTGCACTCTTAGAGTTCTACTGCCCCACTATTACTGTTTAATTATTTTGAAACCAAAGCACATGTGGAGGTGGATTAAAGCAGTTCTAGGATTAAGCTAGATTGATGGCTTTTCAGCCAGCATTTCCACTCAGTAGCTATTAAAGCTATTTGGCCTCAAAAATTATTACTTACTTTGATATAGTTTCATTTCAAATGGAAAAGTAATGTACTGAATGGTAAACAGTGGGGTTGATGTAGCCTGTCTCAGAACTGAACTGAAAATCACCTAATCAATCACAAATTTTGGCTGTCATAATGACTGAATTACCTGGGTGAACTATAGTATGATGAAAAAAGAACCTAGTTATATGGACTGTCTGACCTCTATGTCATCAATTGTACAACAGTCTGATTGATTACTCTGTGACTGGCCTAAACTATCTGGAAAATGATCAATTTTCTGTCATGTTTAATCCTGTCCATATTATAATGGAGGCTATAGCTAAAAGTGCATTATATTCAATTCTCTATCACCAGTGAGGAAGGTCATTGTAATTGGTGATACATGAAGCCCTTTCTCATCATGTGAATAGGGAAATTCAGATTTAAACAGCACCTTAAAAGATGAATCATTTAATCAGAGTATCTGCAGCTAAGTGGTAGTACTTCTCTCAAGTAGTACTTGAAAAACTTGGTCCTAACATTTCTGCATCTGCATTGCGGACTTTTATCATGATTTTGAAAATATCAGATGTTTTGCCACCTGCATGAGTTTGACTTTTTCTTCTATTCTTGTGTTACGTTCTAGGGGATAGTGCTAATTTTTGAAAAAATAAACTTGGCACGACTAGACAGTGAGTGATATAATAAGAATCGTGTAGTATGTGATTTGCCAACTATACAATCTCTAAGTAGTCATTGGTCTACTGATAATGGATAATGACTATAACTACTTGTAATAAAGTCTGAGTCTTTTGATTTCTCTAAGTGTATACTTGCATACTTGTTTTAACAGTGGGAGCCCACACATTGGAAACAAGCTAAGAAAAAGGCTAATATGTAAGTGCTATAGTTGCCAGATTACTAAAACTAATTTACTCTTATGGATTGTGAATGCAGTGTTGAGATTCACTGAAATTTAATTTACATAATCCTTAAGTAAGGATTTCTTGCAGAGTTAAAAGTAGCAATTCCTTTTAAAAACTGTGGTTGGCATATATAATGATTAAGGCACACTAGTATTTTATCTGCCACAATCTTCAATTTGCTATTCCAACCATCAATTGTACTATCAGAATACTTTAAAAGAGATCTTGTAGAGGTAGAATTAAGAATAATTCTGGGGCACCTGGGTGGCTCAGTTGGCTAAGAGTCTGACCTCAGTTTAGGTCATTGTCTTGAGGTTTGTGGGTTCGAGTCACGCATCAGGCTCTGTGCTGAGAGCATGAAGCCTGGAGCCTGCTTCAGATTCTGTGTCTATCTCTCTTTCAAAAATAAACATTAAAAAAAAATAATTCTGATTATCCTAGGTAAAAAAAAGATCCTACAAAGTACAAATTTTCTTTAAAAATTTTTTAACATTTTTTTTTTTTTTTTTTGACAGAGAGAGAGAGAAACGGACAGACAGACACAGCACGAGAGGGAGAAAGGCAGAGAGAGAGGGAGACACAGAATCCAGAGTAGGCTGTAGGTTCTGAGCTGTCAGCACAAAGCCTGACTTGGGGCTCAAAACCACAGACCATGAATCAAAAACTTAGCATATGTAGAAACAGAAAGTTCAAGTATATACCAAGTAATGGAATATGGTGAAAATAAACTTGAATTATAATATAACTTGAATTATAAGAATTAAAGAGGCAGTTCTCAAAAATTATGAAGCAATTTGAAATCACTTAAATTTTAGCATTTGAGAAACTTCTTGGTTTATTTTAAAATTTTGGCCCTTTGATGACTACATTTTAAGATAATGTCAGTAAGACCTTAGAACCAAATTCAAAATCAGGTGTGTGTTTTGTTTTTTGTTTTCTGTTTTGTTTTTTTTTCATCTGAACATCAGTTACTGCTTAAGGATTATGATTGCTTGGGTTAACTATTATGTCTTCAGACTATTAAGCTAAAAGTAAAAGTACAAAATTATCTATTAGAAACACATGAATTTGGGAATATATTTGGGATAGAAATTAACAAAAGGAACAAAAGCCCTCATAGATAAACTTTCTTGCTTTAAATTACTTGAATAATCCAGGTTGCATTTGATGTGTATTCAAGAAAAATTTATTTACATGCGCATCAAAAAATTGGAGTAAGAATGAGTGTAACTTCATTTTTCATGTTAGCTCTAAATTGAACGTGACCCCAGTGTTCTTCAAAAATAGATTAATAATACATTGTGAGACGTTGATGCAATGGAATACTCTACACAATGAAAATGAGGAAGTTAAAACTAGAAGCAACAATGTGGATGAATCACTCACACAAACTTTTGAAATAAAGTTAGAGCCTGAGAGACAAAATAATATATGCTGCATACTTCAATTATAAAATTCAAATTGTAGCAAGTGTTAGAAGTTGCCATAAAGGTCCCGTTAGGGGGAAGGAAAGGGGTAATGTTTGCAAGGGTACACAGAGAAGGCTCATGGAGGGCATTGTTTCTTGATCTGGATGGTTTTGTGGATTTATTAACCTGGTGATAATTCCTGGGTGATCTTTAAACTTTTCTGTAACTATATTCAACAAAACAGTTTTTTAAAATGAGTTTTTTTAAAAGAGACCCTTGAAAACTGTCACCGTATTCTGAAAATTAAAGTTCAGGATTTTTTGTAAATTTTAATTTCACTGTAGTTATGCACAATATTATATTTCAGGTGTACAACATAATGATTTAGCAGTTCTGTTCATTATTCAGTGCTCATCATGGTAAGTGTACTCTTAATCTCCCTTCACCTATTTCACCCATCCCCGTGCCCACCTCCCTTCTGGTAACCATCAGTTCTCTATAGTTGACTCTGATTTTGGTTTCTCTCTCTTTGTTCGTTTGTTTTATTCCTTTTTTAATGTTTATTTTTTTATTGAGAGAGAGCATGCAACTGCTTGGGTGTGGGAGCATAGAGAATGGAGAGAGAATCCCAAATAGGCTCTGTGCTGTGTGAACTCAGAGCCCAGCACGGGGCTCGATTTCATAAACCACGAGATCATGACCTGAGCTAAAGTCAAGAGTCAGACCCTTAACTGACTGAGCAACCCAGGCACCCCCTACTTGTTTTGTTTCGTAAATTACACATATGAATGAAATGTCTTTCAGTGACATATATCACTGAGCATTATACTCTCTAGATCATCTTTGTTGCTGCAAATGGCAAGATTTCATTCTTTTTCATGGAATACACCACTACTTTATTTGTTCATCTATTTGATGGACACTGGGCTGCTTCCACAATTTGGTTATTATACATAATGTTGCTATAAACACAGGAGTGCATATATCTTTCCAAATTAGTGTTGTTCTATTCTTTGGGTAAATACTGAGTAGTGCGATTCCTGGATCACATGGTAGTTCTACTTTTAGTTTTTTGAGGAACCTTTAAACCGTCTTCCACAGTGACTGCCTCAGTTTGCGTTTCCAACATTGCAAAAGGGTTCTTTATGCTCACCAACACTTGTTCCTCGTGGTTTGCATTTTAGCTATTCTGACAGGTGTGAGGTGCTATCTCATTGTGCTATTTATTTGCATTTTTTCTCATGATAAGTGATGTTGAGTGTCTTTTCATGTGTCTGTTGGTCATCTGGATGTCTTTGGAGAAACGTCTGTTCATATCCACTGCCTATTTTAATTAGATCATTTGTGTGTGTGTGTGTGTGTGTGTGTGTGTGTTGTAGAAGTTCTTTATGTAGNACAACCTTTCCAGTAATCATAGGCCTGAAACACTTTGGAGTGTGCGTGTGTGTGTGTGTGTGTGTGTGTTGTAGAAGTTCTTTATGTAGTTTGAATACCAACCCTTTCTCAGATACATCATTTGCAAATATTTTCTCCTATTCAGCAGGTTGTCTTGTAGTTTTGCTGGTTGTTTTTCTTCATTGCGCAGAAGCTTTTTATTTTGATATAGTCCCAATAGTTTACATTTGCTTTTGTTTTCCTTGCCTCAGGTGACCAATCTAGAAAAATACAGCTGTGGCTGGTGACAGAGAAATTACTGCCTGTGCTCTCTACTAGGATTTTATGGTTTCAGGTCTCACAAATAGGTCTTTAATCCATTTTGAGTTTATTTTTGTGTATGGTGAAAGAAAATTGTCCCGTTTCATTTTTTTGCATGCTGCTTTTCAGGTTTCTCAACACCTCTTGTTGAAGATATTTTTTCCATTGCATATTCTTGTCTCCTTTATAAAAGATTAATTGACCATATAATGGTGGGTTTATTTCTGGACACTCTGTTCCATTGATCTATGTGTCTGTTTTTGTGTCAGTACCATACTATTTTGATTACTACAGCTTTGTAGTGTATTTTGATATCTTGGATGTGATACCTACAATTTTGTTCTTTTTCCAGATTGCTTTGGCCAGTGGGGTCTTTAGTGGTTTAATAGAAAATTTAAGATTATTCTAGTTTTGTCAAAAATGTTCTTTGTATGTTGATAAGGACTGCATTAAATCTGTAGATTGTTTTTGATAGTATGGATATTTTAACAATATTTGTTATTCCTGAATATTCCTATGAGCATGGAATATTTTCCAATTGTGTGTGCTGCCTTCTATCAGTGTTTTTAGTTCTCAGAGTACAGGACTTAGATATGGTTGGTTAAGTTTATTCCTTGATACTTTATTACTTTTGGTGTAATTGTAAATGGGATTGTTTTCTTAATTTCTCTTTCTGCTACTTTATTAGTCTTTAGAAATGCAGTAGATTTCTGTGCATCGATTTTGTGTCCTGCAGTGCTACTGAATTGATTTATCAGCTCTGGCAGATGTTTTTTTGGTGGAGTCTTTAGGGTTTTCTATATAGGGTATCATTTCACGTGCAAATAATGAAAGTTGTACTTCTTTCTGATTGGGATGCCTTTTCTTTTTGTTGTCTGATTGCTGTGGCTAGGACTTCAATACTATGTTGAATAAAAGTGGTGAGAGTGGACATCCTGGTCTTGTTTCTGATCTTAGGAGAAAAGCTCTCTTTATGTTAGCTGTGGATTTGTCATATATGGCCTTTGTTATGTTGAGGTATGTTCTCCCTATACCTACCTTGTTTAGGGTTTGTATTATGAATGAGTATTGTAGTGTGCTACATGCTTTTTCTGGATTGAAATTACCATGTTCTTATTTTTTCTCTTGTTGATGCGATGTATCCCACTGATTTGTGAATATTGAACCACCTTTGTCTCCCAGGAATAAATCTCACTTGATTGTAGTGAGTGGCTTTTTTTTTTTTAATTTTTTTAATGTTTTATTTATTTCTGGGAGAGAGAGAGAGAGAGCGAGCAGGGGAGGGTGAGAGAGAGGGGGTCACAGACTCTGAAACAGGCTCCGGGCTCTGAGCTGGCAGTCAGCACAGAGCCCGACGCGGGGCTTGAACCCATGAACCGCGAGATCATGACCTAAGCGAAAGTTGGACGCTTAACCGACTAAGCCACCCAGGTGCCCTGTGAGTGGCTTTTTTAAATGTTTTGTTATATTGATTTGCTAATAATTTCGGAGTGGGGGGATTTCTACATTTGTGTTCATCAGAGATATGGGCCTATAACCCTTTTGTTTTTTTTGTGGTATCTTTAACTAGTTTTGGTTTCAGGGTAATGCTAGCCTCATAATGAATTTGGAAGCTTTTGTTCTTTTACATTTTGGAATTGTCTGAGAAGATGAGGTATTAACTCTTTCTTAAATATTTGGTAAAATTTACTTGTGAAGCTCGCTGATTCTAGACTTTCGTTTCTAGGGAGTTTTTCAGTTATTGATTCAATTTTATTGCTGGTATTCAGTTAAAATTTTCTATTTCTCCCTGTTTCAGTGTTGGGAGGTTATGTTTCCTTTTTCTTTTTTTTGGGGGGGGGAGGTTATATTTCTAGGAATTTATCCATTTCTTCTAGGTTGTCCAATTTATTGGCGTATATTTTTTCATAATATGATAATCCTTTGAATTTTTGTGGTGTCCATTAATTCTGTTTGATTTGTGGTTTTGTTTGAGTTCTTCATTGCATGTGCATGCTCTTTTGTTGTTGAGTCTGGATAAAAATTTATCAATTTTGTTGATCCCCCTCCACCCCCCCAAAGAACCAGCTTCTCGTTTCGTTGTTCTGTTGTCTTTTTTAGTTTCTATTTTACTTATTTCTCCTATAATCTTTGTTATTTCCCTTCTACTGGTTTGGGATTTTGTTTTTCTAGCTCCTTTATGTGTAAGATTAGGTTGCTTATTTGAGATTTTTTTTTTTCTTGAAGTAATCTTGTATTGCTATAAACTTCCCTCTTAGAATAGCTTTGCTGCACCCCCAAAGATTTTGGACCTTTGTGTTTTCATTTTCATTTGTCTCCATGTATTTTTTGATTTCCTTTTTGATTTCATGGTTCACCCAACATTGTTTGGCAGCATGTTATTTAACCTGCATGTATTTGTGTTCTTTCCAGAGAACATGTATTTGGGTTTTTCTAGTAGTTAGTTTCTAATTTCATAGTGTTGTGGTTGAGAAAGATGCATGGTAGGACTTCAGTCTTTTTGAATTTGTTGAGACTTGTTTCATGGCTTAATATGTGATCTACTTTGGATCATGTTCCATGTATGCTTGAAAATAATGTAAATTCTGTTGTTTTAGAATGTTCTGAATATATCTGTTAGGTCTCTAGTCTCACTGTGTCCTTACTGATTTTCTATGCTGATGATCTATCCATTGATATAAGTGGGGTGTTAAAGTCCCATACTGTTACTGAATGACTATCAGTTAATTCCTTTATGTTTATTAGCTGCTTTACGTATTTGGGTGTTCCCATGTTGCATGTATAAATAATTATAACTATTGTATCTTCTTGTTGGATTGTTCTCTTTATGATTATATAATGACCTTCTTTGTTTCTTGTTATAGTCTTTGTTTTAAATTCTCTTTTGTCCAAAGTAAGTATTGCTATCCTGGCTTTCATTTGACATCTGTTGATATGATAAATGCTTTTCCATCTCTTCACTTTCAAACTGTATGACTGTATGTGTCTGAAATGATTGCCTTGTAGACATCTTATAGATGTCAACCACCTTATAGGTGGGTATTGTTTTTTTTTTTTTCTTTTTTAGTCCATTCTGTCACCCTATGTCTTCTTGATTGGAACATTTAGTCCATTTACCTTCAAAGTAATGATTGATAGGTGTGTACTTATTGCCATTTTGTTGTTTATGGTTGTTTTTGTAGATGCTCCCTGTTCCTTTTTTGCTGTCACTCAGGATTTATTGGTTTTCTTTAGTGATATACTTGGATTCCTTTTTCTTCTTTTCTGGTCTTCTAATGGTTTTTGATTTGTGGTTTATATATAAAACGTTTTATGCATGTAGCAATCTATATTAAGCTGATGGTCGCTTAGGTGTGAACCTTTTCTTTGCTTTTCTTCACCCTCTCACATTTTAGGTATATGGTGTCATACTTTACATCTTTTTATTTTGTGAATATCTTGACTGATTTTTATAGGTATATTTACTAATTCTGTGTTTTCTACTTTTCTTGCCCCTACTTATGATCTTTCCTTTTCAGAGAGTCCCCTTAGTGTTTCTTGTAGGGCTAGTTTAGTAGTTATGAAGTCCTTTAACTTTTGTTCAGGGACTTTATCTTTCCTTCTATTCTGAATGCTATCCTTGATGGATATAGTATTCTTGGTTGGAGGTTTTTTCCCCTTTCAGCCTTTTGAATATATTATGTTGCTCTTTTCTGGCCTGTAAAGTTTCTGCTGAAAATCCACTGATAGAGCCTTATGGGGTTTCCCCTGTATGTAATTGTTTTCTCTTGCTGCTTTTAAAATTCTTTGTCCCTACCTTTGGCCATTTAATTACTCTGTGTCTTGGTATGGACACCCTTGGGGGTTCTCAGTGCCTACTGGATCTGAATATCTGTATCCTACTCCAGATTTGGGAAGTTTGCAGTTTTTTTTTTTTTTTTAAATAAACTTTCTGCTCACTTTTCTCTCTCTACTTCTGAGATAATGCCTCTGTTACTGTGCTTGATGGTGTTGCTGAGTTCTCTTAGTCTATTTTTACTTTTTATTCTTTTTCTCTCTTGTTTAGCTTGATTGCTTTCCATTGCTCAGTCCTCTAGGTTTCTGGTCTTTTCTTCTGCTTCCTTCTTGCTAACTTTATTATTTATTCCATCTAGTGTATTTTTGATTTCACTCCTTGAGTTTTTCATCTCTGATTGCTTCTTTATGTTATCAGTCTCTTTGTTGCGGGTCTTACTCAGGTCCTCCACTCTTGTCTCAAGTCCAGTGAGTATCTTTGTGACCATTACTTTAAATTCTCTATCAGACATATTACTAATTTTATATACCCACAGAAGCACATGGGAGTGGCATGCTGTTGGCAGTTTAGGTGGAGGTGTTGGTGTATCTAGGCTAGGGGGTGGGGGAGCAAAATGGTACCTGCCAGATCTTTTGGGAAGTCTCCCAAAGATCCTTGTACCTCCAGCACGTGTTCTGAGAGTAGTGAATAAATTTTCCCATATACCCCAGGCATTTTTCAAACTCTTGCTCCTATACCATATCTCAACAGGGCTTTTTGTTGTGTGGTCTCTTTAAGGGTGGGGATTTCACCCTTTCAGCTCTCCTGGAGCTGTTTTTTTTAATTTCCAAGTGTTAAGCCCCACTGATGGTTAGGCCCCTCTGTTTTTCAAAGTCATCTGTTATGGGGATTTATCTTCCCCACATGGGCCCTCCATTTTTGGGGTGCCCAGTGTGGGGTTCCAGTCCCACCCTCTCTCCATGCCAACCATGCCTTTTTCTCCTGTGGAGAGTCCTGTAGGTCTTTGGCCTTGTCTTCACCTTTTCTGTGTTCTTTATGTGCACTTTTCTCTACATTTAGCCTTGGATTATTTGTTATGCTAGTCTTTGGGTGGCTTTCCGGGTTATATACATCCATGTGGGTGTTACCTTTTTGTGTCTGGGGAACGAGTGAGCTTAGGATCCTCCTTCTCTGCCATCTTCCTTCAACATGTCCAAGACCACAGTATTTTTAACAAGCCATTCAGTGCATTAGTTTTAAGCTGGTTACTATTTTGTTTTATTATTAACAGTGGTCACCATGTTGTACATTATATCCCTGTGATTTATTTTATAACTGGAAGCTTGTACCTTTTGACTTTCTTCATTCATTTCCAGTTTATTATAATAAAGATGCTGAAGAGAACTATTAATGTGGAATGGTGTGGTGGAAACAACTAGTGATTTTTAATGAGGTGATTTGAGTTCGGTTATTTAGTTATGAGAGTGATCTGCAGTTTTCATGTCCATTAGCTGGTATGTAACCCATTTTATAGACCTGAAATATGTAAATACAAGCACTTTGAAATGCTAACCAAGAATATCACTTTTTATCAACTCTATTAGTATTTATTTGAAATAGAAATTTTCATTTGTGTTTCTACAAAGACTAGGCAATTGACTCGAAAGAATAATTTAGCCTGTCCTGAAAAATAGCAAACAATATATTAAAATCCAGATAATCAGTGCCATTATGCCTTCTTTGATGTGTCAGTCATACGGCTTTTAAAAGGAATTCATCTGATTTGTTTCTATTTCATAGGCTAATATTTTAGAAAAGGAAGCTTATTATCAGAAGCTCCTTATTTTATACCTGCAAACACTGAGGGTATATGGCATCATGAAGAGAATTGTTCTAGTTTCATTCACTGCTGTAACTTTGGTACCTAGTATGATCTCTGCCACAAAATTGATTCTCAATATTTGTTGGGTGAGTTATTGTAAGAAGACTTTTCAATGACAGAAGTATGGTAGTGAAAGATAGGATTCTATTTCTCATGTTTATTCTAGCCAAGCTGTTCTTTGCTGGGCCTTGATTGCTAAGTCTCAAAAGTTATTTTTTAATAGCTTTGTGAAAAGATAAATAAAAAATTGTGTCATATCACAGAAAAGTAATAAAACATCTTTTAATAAGTATGCCCAAATATTATTAATTATTAAACTCACATTTTGGAAACATTTTTATTTTAAAGTTTTGTGAATAGGATTAGTTACACTTACAGGAAATCTTAATAGACCAGGGTTGTGAAATGCCTTCAACAGTAATAGATTTTGGTGGTAAAAATCTTCCTTTATTTCAGTCTAAATTACAGTTGTTTTGACAACAGATGGTTCTTCTTTTTGAATGTTGGAACACTTTCCAATTATACCAATTCAATTAATTTTAAAGGTATTTTTAAGGGCTTATTGTACTCTACCCATGCTAAGGTCCCATAGAATTGTATGTAACATAGTCACCTTTTGCTTAAGTGTTCACAGTGTTAAGCAATTAAACTTTGGAGAACTTATTTAGAGAATTGCCAGAGATGAAGCTGGCATGGGTAAAGAAAACAATTATTAGCTGCCAATGTAGAGGTAGAGGAAATCAGGCAATGCTCAAAGGAGGAAGAGAGGCAAAAATCAGAAGAGAGACAATTTGGTTTCTTGAGAGGTTTCCTGGTGGAGAAGGGAAAAATTAGGTGCTCTATGAACAACAAAATAAAATGTTGCTGTGATATTTGGAAGGGCTACAGTGGGTTTTTGACCTGAGAGTAGAAGGTTCTATCTGGGAATCATAGAGGGGAGAGTGTCTTTAGTAAGTAACATTAACAAGCTAAGAAAGACTGATAGTGTTTTGACTTTTCCTTTGAAAAACTTAGCCCTGGGTGACAAGACTGGGTGTTCAATTGTTCAATATTTACTTCACTGGACTTTCTACCACCTCATATAACCAAGGACTAATTTGTTCCATAAAAATTCCAAAATGTTTTGAAAACCACAGTGATTTAAGATTCTGATACTTTCACTTATAGATACTTTCACTTATAGAAAACTATAACCTAATAGTTTTCTGAGCATTATCTTTAGAAAAGAACTTGGTCAGGTTAAGTTCTCTCTGTCTCTCTCTCTCTCCTTTGTCTCTCTCTCTGCCTCGCTCGCTCTCTCATTTTTATTAATGTTTTAAAATTCTAGAGCTCTTATTTAATAATGCAATGGTACTATTATAATGCTTTGTTAGCCAAATTAGGAGTTTTTCTTTCAATAGAAGTTTATTGAGGTTTATATAAGCTAGATACTTTCCTAGGTGCTCTATAAATATGTAAAGCCTTTATTAGTATTATTCAGGGGTAGGCTTTGTTGATTTGCCTGGGTAATTCAATCTTTAAATCAAACTTTTGAAGTATATAGAATCCTTAAAAATCCTTAAAAATTCATTTGTGTCTGCAATTGTTTGAAATCTTAACTGCTGCAGGATAAAATATTTCCACTGAAAATTTCTCAAAGAGCTAGCTGCAGTCTCTTATTGAGTATTTTGTTTGTGGAAATTTGAGTGGAACAATATGGGATCTTTTTTCAGAGCAATATTAATTGATTCATTATTTCACAAGTATTATTTGTGATGTCTGGTGCATTATGTTATGCATTGCACTTGCAAAGGTTACTAAGACATTCTTACTTTGACTCACGAGAAGTTAACATGCTGATTTGCAGTTTGATATACAAGACTCTTCAAAACTAGAAACTAACACTGTCTTGCATTCATCCCATAAAAATACTGAGAAATTGTCAATTGATTGTCAGTTCCATAGTGACAACCATTAGGTATATATTCCTTGTTCCAGGAGATGTAAAATTCCATAAAACTGTGTGTTTGTATGTATGTCTGTGAATAGCAGGGAGTAGGTAAAGGTCAGGGAGTTCTTTTAATAATGAAGAAAGTTCTTTTTCATAAAAAAAAAAAAACCACACCATTGTATTTTATGCAAAATACAAGCTCACAGTAGTGATGTGTTGGACCTGGCTTGTACCAGCTCATGAAAGGAGATTTGACCCAGCTGGTGGGAGGTGATTGTTAAATTTTCAAGAATGTTGTGAGGTGATTGCTAAACATAGCTGTTATTAAAAACTAATAATAAGTCTATAATTAAAGTGTACTAAAATCAAATTAATGTTAAATACCCATCATGTTCTGATTTTACCGCATTTCATTCTCTATATTCTTGAGTTCAGTTACATCTACCTGCGTGGAAGAGAAAGTATTGTGTTCTACTGTGCAGCTCTTCCTAACTCTGCATTTAGGTGCATTAGGGTGATAACTTGAAATCAGCTGTGGGAGTATTTACTCTTCAAAAATAGGCAAACACTACAAATCAGGTCCCCCACTTCAGACTTCAAAAGGCAATTGTTAAACATTTGCCGAGGCACCACTGACTCACATGAGAGGCTCACCACTCTTTTCTGTTTCAAAGAGTAGAATTACAGCCTCATTAACATTTATTTTCTCTTAGTCCAAATTTGTCATTTCTCACCTTGTAGGACTTAAGTGAAGCAGATGGCAAATCTTTGAACTAATTAATCAGTGTTCTCAGAGTTGTATTTTGTGTTTAAGGGAGCTGATGTAGGACACAGATGAAACTAAGACTTCTCAAGTCAAGCTACAAACAGAATTTACCTTGGTTAAAGTCATGGCAGTGTAGAAAAGCAAATAAACAATTAAAATGGGCATAAAGAAACTTATTTATTGTCCTGTCAGTAGTGAAGCTTCTTGTAAAGACATGGAATAAATGAATATTCATCACAGATTAATATTCATTCAGTGATTGTCCTTGGTGCTTTGTTGTGAGAAGAAACTAGGACTTCATCAATAACTGGGCATTTGGGGGGCAATTATGTATCTCTAATAAGTCACTGAATATACAGGATAATGAGTCCAAAGTACATAAAAGTAATACACGCGTGTACGCACACACGCACATATACATACGTGGATATATTTTTTGGTATATTACAGCCAAATATTTTTATTATTTTTTTAATGTTTATTTTTGAGAGAAAGAGAGAGCTGGGGAGGGGCAGAGAGAGAGACACAGAACCCAAAGCAGTCTCCAAGCTCTGTGCTGTCAGCCTGATGCAGGGCTCAAACTCATAAACCACCAGATCATGACCTAAGCCCAAGTCTGACGCTAACCAACTGAGCCACCCAGGTGCCCTATTTTTATTGCTTTTTATTTACATCTTATTAAACTCCTTGTAATTATTACTTCACATGTAAAGTTAGGGTTTTTTTACTGAGCAAACTGGGAAGGCCAAGCAAGCTTAGAATTTTGACAACAAACCACATATGATATAAATACGAAAAGGGAATAAAAGGATAATTAAGAAAAAGCAGTTTTGTGATCATTGGTGGAGAAAAATCTTTTTATAGAATTAATATTTAGTTTTGTCCTGCAGAGGAAGTTTATAAAACTTTTCTGTCTCTCTAGATCAGAGGTTAACAAAATTTTTCCTTGTAAGACAAGATAGTAAATATTTTAGGCTTTGTGAGCCATAGAATCTCTGTTACAGTGATTCAGCTTTGTGGCCGTTTTGGTGCTGGAGAGCCAGTATGGAATCAGAGACGGTATGACAATGAACAATAACGGCTGTGTTCCTGTAAACTGTTGAGGGATCAAGATTTGGCTCCTGGGGCTGTAGTTTGCCAGGACTTGATGTACAACAGCAGAGATTTGATAAATCATCCCAGCTGAATTTTTCAAAACAAATGTTCTCTTTTAGGACCTGAATTACTTGACTAGGAATTCTATTTTGATCACAATATTTCTGGAATAAGAATTTCCCTTCATTTTTGTTGTGAAGATTGATGGGGCAGGGAAATAGGTGTGCATTCTGTGATGGACTGAGGTAGTTATCCAGATGTTTTACACTCTAGAGTATTTCCTAAGTTATCTGCATGCAGTTTCTGAGACCATTGGAGGAAATGTTAATCCCAACCTTCTTTTTTTAAAATTTACTTAAAAAAATTTTTAATGTTTACTTAGCGACAGAGGGAAACAGAGAGAGAGGGAGAGAGAGAGAGAGTATGTAGAGGAAAGAGAGAGACAGAGACACAGAATACAAAGCAGGCCCCAGGCTCTGAGCTGTCAGTACAGAGCCAGATGCGGGGCTCAAACCCACGAACTGTGAGATCATGACCTGAGCTGAAGTTGGACGCTTAACTAACTGAGCCACCCAGGTGCCCCCTTAATCCCAGCCTTCTAATGTAATTTTCACATTTATATGCACATGTCAAATTTGCTGGTCATAAGATCACCATGAAATCTTACGGAAAGGAAATGTAGACCAAATTCTTGGTTTAAGGATTTATCTTTTTAAACAGGAGATTTTCAGAGTAAATAAAAGTTTGGAAACTGAAATGAACATATTTCAACAATATAAGGACAAGACCATGCTTTCCAGTCCTTCCTTTCTGTAACTGTCCTAAGGACAAGCAAACAGTACTTATCTACTGGCTCCTGGAGGATAAAATGTGAACCAACTAGTGTACTTAATGAGGGTGATGGTTACTTTTAACATTATTCTAGGTGTTTCTCTGGTGGTGTTTTGGATAAAATTAACATTTAGATTGGCAAACTGACTAAAGCAGATTGTCCTCCATAATAGGTGCGGGCCTCATGTAGACAGTTGAAGGCCTGAATAGAACAAAAAGGCTGCCCTTTCCCTGGGTGAGTCAGATTTGTTCCTGCCTGATGGCCTTTGCACTGGATCACTAGCTTTTTTCCTGTCTTTGAACTCAAATGAGCCATCAGCTCTCCCTGTGTCTTGAGCCTGTTGGTCTTCAGATTGGAGGTGTACCATTGAGTCTCCTTGCTCTCAGGCCTTTGGTCTTAGGCTGGAACTAAACCATCAGTTTTCCGGGGACTCACACTGCAGATTTTGGAACCTTCCAGCTTCTATAATTGGGTAATTCTCTGATAATAAATTTCTTTCTCTATATATTGGTTCTATTTCTCTGGAGAACCCTGACCAATACATTAAGATAACAATTTGCTTATCAAGACTTTTTCAAGATGGTTGCCACAGTCATTCCAGCAATCCAAACTGTTCTGTCATAAACTCTAATTCTAGCCAGTTTTCTGCTTTGTAAGACTTCACCCAGAATCACCCAGCTCGGGATTGTAACAATCTATAAATAGGGTTAACTTACTTTCCATTTTGGACACTACCACAAATGGATCATGGAGAGTCTTTGCTTTAACATAGTAGGTCTAAATAATCATACCTTTGCTCAAAGCTTTTGTTTTTCTGAATGTCTTAAAGAGTTGATAGTTGGAATTTACTGGACATTGATTCAAATTAGGTACACATTCATCATTCAACAAATACTTACCATAGACCAGGCCTGGTTTTCTTTTACTGGGAGTGTATTAGTCAGTAAGAGAAATGCAGGCCTCATGTCCACATCTAACAGAACTTAGATCCTGGGAAATTCTCTCTACCATGGAGACTCTAGCTGTGTAAACCCAGATTTATTTCTCACCTGGTCCTGACTTTCTTTCTGCTGGTAGTTGACACTTTCTCTTGAACATTTTCTGTAGGAACTTGTAAGTAAATGGGGATGTGCTCACACATACTAGCACCTGCTTGTCATATGTCAAGATGCGATAAAACCATATCTGAGTTCAGTTCTGTTAGGCCATGTTTCCTAATCCATTGTTGAGCTTTCTGCCCCTCCACCTTTACCATGCGTTGATGAAAAGGCAACTGGGATTTGCTTCACACCTACAAGAACCTATTGACTTGTGATTCTGAAGAGACCCACTGGCTTTGATGTGGGCTGCAAGTCCAATATAAACTGCAACCCTTAGTTTTAGCCAGATGCTGCAGTGAAACTCACTTTTGCTCCAGTGTATCACAGTTCATTGGCATTTAGTTTCTGTGAATGTATTCAAAATAAAATCTCCCATTAAATTGATGCATGATCTTTCTTTTCTTTTTCTTTCTTTCTTTCTTTCTTTCTTTCTTTCTTTCTTTCTTTCTTTCTTTCTTTCTTTCTTTCGATTTTAGGGTAAAGCAAAATAAGAATCCTTCACTTTATTAAATAAAGAATCCAATTTCATGAAAGTTATAACTTAAAGCTGATATTTATAATGATCAGAATAACTGTTTCCATGTAAATGTCTTTCCACATTCTGTTCACAAAAAGATCCTCAGTAGAGTAAATCTCATCACTTATTTAGAGAAGGGTTAAGATTATCAAAAGTGGCAGGTGTTGGGGAGGAGAAAGTAACTCATGGACACACCTGCTGTATTTATTAAAGAAAGGTAAGTTATTAAAATACATGTACCTGTGTTTGAGGGGAGATACAAAGTGCTGAGAGCTAATTTTTCAAAGCACCTACTGTCTTTACACTTGACTCCAAATCCACAGGTATGTAACTGCTCAAGTGCAGCTAATTGTGCCTATATTTGGTCCTCCAGCAAGGCAAGTGGCCAGCTACATACCTAATTAATTAAACAAGGGAGCAATTATTTCAAAATACAATTTTTGTTGGTAGGCTCTTTTTTTCCCCCCTCTTCCTTTTTGGTATGTAGTTGTTGGGAAAACCTTGAGGTAGGAGAAGTTCTTTCCAGCTAACATTTGGACTGACTTTTGGAACAGTTGTACCCAGCAGCTTAGCACACCTGTGCTAAAAACCAACGGAAGGCATTCCCTTTTTTCTTGTTTTTTAACAGACTTTGAAGCTCAGGCATAACCAAACATATCTGGCTTCATTCTCTCATAAAATGAGTGTAACTAATTAGAAAAGCAAAAACGTTACTTTTTATTACAAGACTGTGTTAATGCAGTTGCTTTAGTTTGCCATTATTCCTTAATAAGAGACAATAACATCCCCATAATGCATGGAAAACCACTATCCTCTCTGGGATAAAACTGGATTAATGACACATTTTGTGTTTATAGAAACAAACACAATTTAGCAGCCACTCCTCTTGAGATTTTTCTTCACCAGCAACCAGGTACTTATTTTAGACCTAAAAGGAAAACATAGTTAATAATATTGAAAGGTTATTAGTGCAATAGGATACTTATCATCCTTGCACAATGGAGAAAGCAGGTTCGTTTAAAAGAATCATAAAGAAAATTTGCATATTTATATGAATAGTAGGACTGTTGGCTTTTTATCTCCCAAGGTTTAGAGTTATTTTTAATTATGAATTCCCTTGCTGATTAGGATCTAACAAGGAAGAAAGGAAAGTAGTCATTTCTAAATTGAAAAGCTGAAATATTCTTTGTTAACCCTAGTTTGAACAGTGAGATGAGAAACTTTCAGATGGCGAGATGGCATTTTCAGCTTAATTAACTTTGACTTAAAAGTCATAGATGAATAGATTCTCCCTTAACATGAGCCACATCTCCCAAATGCACAGTTAATCCACATTATATACTTGATTGGATTGAGTAGTCATCTTTAAAATGGATGGAATAGAAAATTTCACCTATTTCTTTGTGTTCTTTTGCTCATACTCTTATCTTTAAATGAACATGACTCCTTTAAATTGAAAGCAGATTTAGAAATTCAGGAGTAATGCTTGGCCCAGTATATTAGTTTTCTGCTGTTAGTGGCTTAAAACAATATAGGTTTCTTACCTGTAGTTCTGGAAGTTTGAAGTCTGAAATGGAATTCACTAGGCCAAAATCAAGGTTTTGGCAGGATTTCATTCCTCCCGGAGGGTGAAGGGGAGAATTTGTTTCCTTGCCCTTTTTAGTTTTTTGAGGCTGCCTGCATTCCTTGACTCATGGCGTCTTCCTTCATCTTTAGTACCAACAATTGCATTGCTCAGAAGTCTGCCTTCACTGTTACCTCTCCTCTGATTCTGATCCTTCTGCCTAGCTTTTATAGGGGTCCTGGAGGGTGATTATATTGGATAAACCTGGATCATTCAGGATGCTCTTCCCACCTCAAGATCCTCTAATTTGGTAAATTAGTCATTAAACATTTTTATTTTCTATATAGAAAAATGTATTCATAGGTTTGGGGAATAGGACGTGAACATTTTTGGGTAGCCATTATTCTGACCATGACACTCATTCGTTGCTTTACTTATTTAATTCCTGATTGTTGATTTTACTCATTCACACTATTTTTTTCCCTTCTATTTCTTAATGCTTTTGTTGGAATGTGACATTTCTCTCACATGGATTCTTAGTGGATTTCTGGTGAATTTATCTGCTTCTAGTGATAAGTAATACTGTGATTCAGTCATTTACCTACCTCTTCATTTTTATTACTCATTCATGAAACTAACATCCACTGCTTTTTAGTGCGAGATTCTGGATAAAGAGAAATCAGTAATGACTCACATCAGATTTTTTAGATACAAAATGGTCCTTTTATTTCTTCTTTGAAATTATTGAAAATCACTTCCAAGAGACAGAATGTAGGGTGACCAGCCATTATTACTACCCCCTACTTATTTTGATTTGTGAAGTTACCCTGGTTAAAGTGATAAATGATAGAATTCTAAGTAGATGTTAAAACTTTATTTTTTAAAAAGAGTTTACCACACACCTAAAATAAAACCAAACCTCATTTAACTTCTGCAGTATGTTGCCATTTCAGCACCATCATTAATTTAAAATTGATTTTTAAAAAAACTATGTGGTACCTGGGTGGCTCAGTCGGTTGTATCCAACTTCATGTCATGATCTCACAGTCTGTGGGTTTGAGCCCCGTGTTGGCCTCTGTGCTGACAGCTCAGAGACTGGAGCCTGCTTCAGATTTTGTGTCTCCCTCTCTCTCTCTGCCCCTTCCCTGTGTGTATGCTCTTTCTCTCTCTCAAACGTAAATAAACATTAAAACAAAACTGGGTTTTCATCCAATGGGAAATAAATCTGAGACTTTGACACCAGTCACATCCAATGAAATGAAACAAAGTTGCACTGCTTCACGGAAAGAGGAAGGGACTATATTTTGCATGTAACTCAGTACAAGACAGTTATTTTTAACATTTCACAAGCTCTATTTTTCTATTCCCTACATATGGAAAATTATATAGATAACTATAATATGCATTGTTATGCTATACAATGCAATAATGCTTTCTGAAGGACTTAATGCATTTTGCAGTGTTCTATGTATGTTGAATTTAATAGAGAAATTTATGACAAATTTTTAATTTTAAAGGTGACTGTTCAGTGGTTTTGTAGGAATTCTTTGAGTTTCAATCAAATGTAAACTGATTGAAGCACCTTCTCTGATAAAACTGCCAAGCTCTGCACTTTCTGTTCCTTTCAAGCATGTAGCTTTGTCTTCCAGTAACTCCACTAAAAGCTTCCAGTTCAATGGATGAACTTCTTCTTTTACTTCACTAAGAAAAGGTCAAATTCTATTTCCCCCTCCAATCACCTCTCACCACTTACAAGTGCTGTGATGCAGGGCGAGTTATTGAAAATCCTATTTTACCTTGAGATGCTGCAGTCAGTGCTTTCAAGGCTTCTAATCAGAGTTGGCACTTTCCTGTCCCTGCTGATCCTTCCACTGCTGAAATCATTTCCCCTTTATTCTAGCTGTTTTAAACAGCCTCAGAAAGACCTTTCCTCTGACTCTTCATGTATATTTACGTGTTACTTAATCTGGGCACATAGCACAATGGACTGATTTGAGGACTGCTGCTCTTTGGCAAAATCTTAAAAATGTAAAATAACTGACTAGAAAATAGCATAAAGGAACATAGTCAGAAATACAGTCTGCATATATTGGACTTGTAGAAAAAAGTAGTTTTGTAATTCTTTTAAAGAGTATCTGTATGCAAGATTCTGAATTTGGTTTTAAATTTATAAACTACATGTAGGAAAAGTATTATTAGGTAATAGATACATAACAGAGAGAAAGAGAGAGAGAGAGAGAGAGTATGTATGTGTGTGTGTGTGTGTGTGTGTGTGTATAAATAAATGCAGTGGTTCAAAATAGCTTCATTTGGGGGATAGACCAGGAAAGATGTGAAATGATCTTGAATGAGATGGTTTTGATGACTCCATTATTAGACAATTTTGATGAATTTTTTTAAAGAGGACAGTTGTGACCCTGAGCATGTTAACCTAGGAGTTTGCTCAGTTTAGCCTATGATGTATTTAAAAAAAATCCTTACTATTCAAAATTAATTGGGGTACAATTCAGTATATTGCAGCCAGTTGGTAGTGATGCTTTGGTTTGCTCATGATCATCGAGCAAACTCATGTTTTCTTAAGAAGGTAATCATATTTTCAGCACAAAAAAATCCTAAGTCTTTATAAATGGGTTAAACTCTACCATTAAGAATTTAACAGTTGACAAATAAAGAGCAAGATTTAAAGCAATAACGTTTAGCTACAGTTAAACCTAAACATATGAAGTTGTTCTTATTCTAAACCCATTCATTTCTTCAGACTTGATCAGAAAATTCCTTGTATCATGTACTCATAGTGCTTATTATGGAAATGTGATTTCTGTAGGAGCTGAGAATAACTTTATGTGTCTGCAGTGTTAACTGGGTTGTTTCCACAGTTTGTTTCCTCAAAGTACAAGTTGAGCCTCGATTTCTGTTGTTTCCTTCTACCTTTTTCTAGTCTTTTAAACACATTTCAGAAAGAGCAGAAATGAATATATGAAAGTAACTAAGCCATGTACAGAATGTTATTACATGGCCTTGTGTTGACACCCTTTGGATAAGTCCTTAACTATCAAGTCTGGTAAGTAAATTGACTCACTATCTCAATATTGAGTTTATTATGACATATGCTTCTGGTTATTTTTAAAAGGTTCACTGTGACAAGGTTCATGTAAATGTATTACTCTTATTTCTAATATAAATTAATGGCAGTGATGTGATGTTATTTTACAGAGAAATTGTGAACATGAGAATTCAGAGAGGTAATAAAATATGTTCTCTTGAAGTGTCATGAGCCCTGACTTCTGGTTTCCAGAAGATGGGTTATTCAGAGAAAACTGAGGTTAGGTAATCAATTACCAGGATATTTCATTAACATTGTAGAGTTAGGAGATATTTCATGGTATCAAAGAAAGAGTAGAATGAAAATCTATAAACTTTATTTCTAGTCTACCTCTGTCCCATTTTAGCTCAGGGAGTCATAGGGTTTGTCTGAAGTTTCATCATTTCTAAATCAAGGCCTTATACTTAGTGATAGCAGAATAAAAATTTTGGGTGACTCAGGTCTGTATTAATCACATACTTAGTGGTAACTAATAACCGCTACCTTGCTTCCAGTTTTTCTTCTCGTTCATCCTACACACTGCTTTCAGAATAGGCATTGCCAAAGATGTGATCTTGATGTTTCCTTCTGAAATTGTTAGCCGTTCCTTGATGATGATAGTTGACCTTCGAACAAGGCAGGGGTTCAGGTGCCCCTCTGCCTTCCCTTGTGCAGTTGGGAATTTGCGTATAACTTTAGACTCCCCTAAAAGTGAACTAACAGCCTACTGCGGACTGGGCCTTACTGATAATAGAGCCTGTCAACTAACATGCATTTTATTTGTTATACGTATTGTATACTACATTCTTATAATACAGTAAGTTAGAGAAAATGTTTAGAAAATCATACAAGAAAATGTATTCACTATGTTTACTGAAAAGCTTTTGTGTATAAGTGGACCCATGCAGTTCAAACCTGTGTTGTGTTGTCAAAGGGTCAACTATAGGAGAAACTCACAACAGATTCATCTTTATCTGCCCCCTTTTCTTTTTTTAAATAATTTTTGTTACTGAGTTACCTTATACATACTTGTTCTGCTTCAGCCAGTTACTAAAAGGAAACCAAAGCAAATAACCAACCAACACAAAAACAGCTTTTTAGCATCAAATTTTTTTTTTTTTTTTTTTTTTTTACTTCTTTCTGCATACTTAGTCTTATTTCTCCTTCGAGGCCTCAGCACTTTTACCTATAGGAAAAATTTCTACATCTTTTCAGAATATGGACATTGTTTCCTTGAGTGCATTACATTTTTAATCTGTATTTTCTTCACATTTTTTATATAGATTTCTCTATTCTTAAACTGTAATCTGACACCTATTTGTTTACTCATTCATATGCTTATTCCTTTGATTCCCAAATAGAATATACACTTTTTGAGGGGAAAATGTATATGCTTCTTTGTATTCTTGGTAAATGGGGGTGCATAGTATATAAAAAGGCAGTCAGTAAATACTTCTCAAAAACGATCTATATTTTAGAACTTATTTTCATAGAATTAAACAAATGCACTTTCTGATGGAAAAAATAAAGTTGAATGTAATTCAAATAAAACTTTTTTTTCTAGCAAGGTAATGTTAAATAAAATTATGTAGCTAAGAAAATGCTAATACAGATTTTTATATCAGACCCTAAATTAATAATTAATTATTATTCTATTATTGGGTTCTTATTATTTGAGTTGCTGTCCATGAGATTCTTAATTTCCTGTAGAACAAGCCCTCTGTTTAACTTGGTAAAACCCAACCAAGTAAAGCTGAGTCCTGTAGCTCTTTCTTTAAGACCATTCAACGCAGTGTCATTAAATGTAAACACAGCTATTTATACAGAGGACTGTAATGTCTGTATATCCCAAAGCTGTCTTGAAGACATGGCAGCTGTCTTGAAGTTCATGGCAATAAGGTACATGGCAAGAAGCAAAACTTCTTAAAATTATACCTAAAATATGTTTCTTTGCAAAACTTCCTAAAATTAGTCTTTACATATGTGGATATTTTTATTCTCAAGGTGTCTTTTGGTGTTTTTTTTCTCTCTCTCTCATCTTTTTTCACTATTCCATTTTTATGCACTATCTTAATCAGTACCATGAATTCCCCGGAGCAAAGCAACACAATCTTACTGAGCAGCCTAGGGAGGGAGAAGGCTGTGAATATTATTTACACTTTAATATTTCTACCTGTGTCATATATTCTCTCTTAGCCCTGTGTTAGTGGTACTGTTTTCCTTTACAGACAGGAAAGTGAAGGCTAGGGATAATACATAACTTGTCCACAGGTACTATACCATTTAATATTGTTCATAACAAATCACCCCAGAACTTAGTGGTGTAAAATAACTATTTTATTAGTTTCACAGATTCTGTGGGTTAGGAATTTGGTCAGGGCAGGATGAGGACATGTGTGAAGCTGCAGTGGGAACACGTGAATGCTGGGGGATGATGGACATCTGGGCTATGCTATAGTTTTTTGGAGACGTTTTCATGCACATGTATGGTAGCCAATGTTTCTGTTGATAGGGCTTTCTGCTCATGTATGGACTGGAACACCTACAGATAGCCTCTCCATGTGCTGTCTACATGCACTTCAAGGCAGAGGGGCTGAGATCAAAGAAGAAGGAGTTGAAAAGAGCAAAACAGAAGTGTGGGCTACTCTTATGATCAAACAATGAAAGTTTCAAATGTTACTTTTGTAGTACTCTTTTGGTTGAGATGGTCACAGAGGTCTGCCCCGATTCAAGGGGAAAAGATATCTACCTTACCACTGAATGGATAAATGCCAGGGTGCGTTGCATGAAGAGCATGGGTGGGGTGAGAGATGTAAGTATCTTTAGAAAATAGTCTTTCAGAGTCCCATAGGTATAGTGAATATCAGAGTAGGAATTTAAACTGAGTTTTTCTTTTCTCCTTTGTTTTTTTAAAGGCCAACTTTAGTTTTGTCTCTGTTTTTGGTACATGAATGCTTACAGTAGCTTTTTAAATATTTCATTTTCATCATGATAGGTGTATTCTTTAATCCCCATGTCCTATTTCCTCAATTCTGTTACCCACCTCTCCTGTGGTAACCATCAGTTTGTTCTCTATAGTTGAGCTTGTTTCTTGGTTTCTCTCTTTTTTCACTTTGCACATTTGTATTGTTTCTTAAATTCCACATATGAGTGAAATTACATGATACTTGTCTTTCTCTGACTCACTTAGCATTATACTTTGTATCTCTGTCATTGCAAATGACAAGATTTCATTATTTTTAAGACTGAATAATACTCCTTTGAATAGATATATATGTCGCCCTTTTTTCATTCATCTGTCAGTGGATGCTTAGGCTGTTTCCATAATTTGGCTATTAAAAGTAATGCTGCAATAAATAGGGGTGCATACATCCTTTTAAATTGGTGTTTTCATATTATTTTAGTAAATACCCAGTAGTGTGATTCCTGGATCATAGCATAGTTCTATTTTTAATCTTTTGAGGAGCTACCATACTGTTCTCCTGAAATGCTGTACCAGTTTGCACCCCTACCAATAGTTCATGAGGGTACCTTTTTCTCCACATCCTTTCTAGCACTTGTTGTTTTTGGCTAAAATCAAAAACACAATTCTGACAGGTGTGAGGTGATATCTCATTGTGGTTTTGATTTGCATTTCCGTGATTATGAGTGATGTTGAGCATTTTTTCCTGTGTCTGTTGGCCATCTGGATGTCGTCTTTGGAGACATTTATGTCTTCTGACCATTTTTAATTGGATTATTTGATTTTTGGGGTATTGATTTGTATCAGTTCTTAATATGTTTTGGATACTAACTCTTTATCACCTATGTTGTTTGTAGATCTTTTTTTCCCATTCTGTTGGTTGCCTTTTAGTTTTGTTGATTGTTTCTTTCACTTTGCAGAAACTTTTTATTTTGATGTAGTCCCACTAATTTAGTTTTGTTTTTATTTCCATGCCTCAGGAGATATAGCTAGAAAACTGTTGCTATGGCTGATGTTAGAGAGATTAATGCCTGTGTTCTCTACTAGGATTCTTACAGTGTCAAGTCTCACATTTAGGTCTTTGATCCATTTTGAGTTTATTTTTGTGTGTGGTGTCAGAAAGTAGTCCAGTTTCATTCATATGCATTTTGCTGTCGGCTTCCCCACATCATTTGTTGTAGAGACGGTCTTTTTCACATTGTGTATTCACTTCTCATATGTCAAAGATTAATTAGTCATAAAATTGTGTATTTATTTCTCTGTTTTCTGTTCTGTTGATCTTTGGCTCTGTTTTTATGCCAGTACCATACTGTTTCAATTACCACTGGTTTACAATCCAACTTGAATACTTCAGTTTTGTTCTCTTTTTCGAGTTTGCTCTTGCTATTTCTAGGTATTTGGTTTCCATACAAATTTTCAATTGTTAAAATTCTGTGAAAAATGCTGTTGCTGTTTTGATAGAGAATGCTTTTGATAGTACAGACATTGTAACAATATTTGTCCTAATCCATGAGCATAGAATATCTTTCCATTTCTTTGTGTCATTTTGAATTTCTCTCATCAATGGTTTATAGTTTTCAGAGTACAAGTCCTTTACCTCTTTGGCGAAGGATACTTTATTGTCATTGATCTGTTTTTTAGTTTTTATATCATTTATTTACACTTTAATCCTTATTATTTCCTTCCTTCTTATGAGTTTCAGTTTTGTTTATTCTGTTTCTAGCTCCTTCAGATATAAAGGTAGGTATTGGAATTGTTTCTTGTTTCTTGAGGTAAGCCTGTATTGCTATAAACTTGCCTCTTGGAATTCATTTTGATGCATCCCAGAGATTTTGAACCAGGTTTTAGTGTAATTCTTGATTTCTTCTTTGTTTTCTTGGTTGAGCTACTGTTGAGTAGCATGTTACTTAACTTCCGTGTATTTGTGCTCTTCCCAGATTTTTTCTTTTGGTTGATTTCTAGGTTCATAGCATTGTGACCAGAAAAGATGCATGGTATAACTTCTATCTCTTTGAATATCTTGAGACTTGTGGCTTAATATGTGATTGTTTTCTGGAGAATGTTCTGTGTGCACCTGAAAAAATGCTATTAGACTGTTTTAGGGTGGAATGTTCTGAATATGTCTGTCAAATCCATCAGGTCTAGTGTGTCATTCAAAACCATTCTTTCCTTGATGGTTTTCTGTTTAGATGACCTGTCCATCGAGGTAACTGCAGTATTAAGGTTGCCTACTGTTAATGTATTACTATCAATTATTTCCTTTATGTTTGTTATTATTTTATATATTTGGGTACTCATGTTGGGTATATTAGTATTTACAATTGTTATATCTTCATGTTTGATGTCCTTTTTATTATTGTATAGTGTTGTTTTATGTCTCTTGTTACAGTTTCTGTGTTTAGCCTTTTAAAGTCTATTTTATACTATATTAGTATCACTATCCCACCTTTCTTTTGACATTCATTTTTATGATCCATGTTTTTCCATCCCCTCATTTTCAATCTGCATGTGCCTTTAGATCTGAAATGAGTTTCTTACAGGCAATATGTGTGGGGGGGTGTGTTTTTTTTTTTTTTTTTTTTTAAATGAAGTCAGTCACACTGTGTCATTTGATTGGAGTGTTTAGTTCATTTACATTCAAAGTAATTATTGGTAGGTATGTATTGCCATTTTGTTACTTGTTTTGTGGTCCTATAGATTTTCTGATTCTTGTCTTGCTGTTTTTCATGGTTTCTTGACTTTCTTTAGTGAACTACTTGGATTCCTTTCTCTTTATTCTTTGCATATCAATTAGTGGTTTTTGATTTGTGTTTACTATTAGGTTTGTCTATAACATCTTCTGCATTAGGCAGTCTTTGTTAAGTTGATGGTTGCTTAAATTTAAACCCATTCTTTATTCCTCCATTTCCTGCATTTTAAGTATACGGTGTCATATCTTACATTCTTTTATGAATCCCTTGACTGAATTTTATGGAAATAATTATTTTTCCCTGCTTTTTGTTTTTTCACTTATCATACTGTCACTTGTAGTCTTTTTTATTACTCCCGCCTGAGAGTCCAGTTTAATATTTCTTATAGGTCTGGTGTAGTGGTCGTGAACACCTTTTGTTGTTGTTTCAGAAACTCTTTTTCTATTTTTTGCTGGATGGAGTATTCTTGACTGTAGATTTTCCCCTTTTATTACTTTGAATATATCATTCCAGTCCCTTCTGGCCTGCAAAGTTTCCTTAAGGAGTTTCCCTTGTATGTAACTTGTCTTTTTCTGCTTTAAAAATTTTTTCCTTATCACTACTTTTTGCCATTTTAATTACCATGTGTCTTGGTGTGGACCTCCTTGGATTGAATTTTTAGGGAGCTCTCTCTAATTTCTGGATCTGGATATCTGTTCCCTACCCTCTCAGATTAAGGAAGTTTTCAACTATTATTTCTTCAAATAAATTTTCTGTCCCCTTATCTTTCTTTTTCTGATATCCTTATAATGTAGATATTACTACATTTGATGGGGTCACTGAGTTCCTTAAGGAACTATTCTTAATTTGCATAATTTTCTTTCCTCTTTTTTGTTCATCTTGTTTTCTTTTTATTACTGTCTTCCAGGTGGTTAATTCGTTCCTCTGCTTAATCTAGCCTGCTATTTATTCCACCAAGTGTATTTAAATTTTTTTTCGATGTTTATTTTTGAGAGAGAGAGAGAGAGGGAGAGAGAGAGAGAGAGGGAGAGAGAGAGAGTGTGAGAGAGAAAGAGGATGTGAATGGGAGAGGGGCAGAGAGAGACGGGGAGACACAGAATCTGAAGCAAGCTCCAGGGTCTGACCTGTCAGTACGGAGCCTGACGTGGGCTGCAACTCATGAACTGCAAGATCATGACGTGAGACTGAGTCAGACACTTAACTAATTGAGCCACCTATGTGCCCCAGCTTTCAAGTTTATTTTTAATTTCATTTATTATATTCTTGATCTGACTTGATCTTGACTTGATTATATTAGTTCTTTCTGTCTCTGTTAAGGGTCTCACTGATGTCCTTTACTCTTTTCTCAAGTCCAGTGAGTATTTTTATGATCATTACTTTAAGTTCTCCATCAGAGATATTATATCTGTTCACCTTGTTCTCTTCCTGTGGTTTGGTTCTCTTCTTTCATTTGGCCGATGTTTCTCTGTCTCTTCATTTTGTTGGACTTTATGTATTATTTCTCTGTGTTAGGAAACTTATCTACTTCTCTTGGTCTTAATAATAGCCTTATGAAGAAGAGGTTCTTTAGTGTCCTGCAGTGCAGTGTCCCCTGTTCCCAGGACCTGACACTTCAGAGAGTGTCTTCTATGTGTTGTGTGTGCTCTGCTGTTGAATCTTGCTCTCTTTTTGCTTCAGTCTAGTTGTCTGCAGAAGCTCTATTTGACTATTGTGGGCAGCATATTATGTATGTGGTGCTCTGCCTGTGAAAGGAGACTTGCATACCTGCCATTGCTGAAACTGAGGTCCTGCACAATGCATGAGCCAGGCAATGTGGTGTTGGCAGGGTTTGTGCTGATCTTCTGGGGGAAGGTGGCTAGGAAGGGTGGGGCTTGGTGCATGCAAGTTAGGTAAGGAGGGTCTGCACTGGGCTGGTTCCCACAGGGGCAGTTGTGTATACTGGGGAGGTGGGGAAGGAAAATGATGCCTGACAGATCCTTTGTTCCTGGATTGGTCTCCCTGTGACCCTAGTCTCTGGGCTACACTCCGAGATGAGCAAGTCATTATTCTTCCTGTCTGCCTCTGGCGGTTTTCAAACTGCTGGTTCTGTGCTGTGTGTGCACTAGGTTGTTGGTTGTGCTCTCTCTTCAAGGGTGGGGACTTGGCTTCTTCATGGCTTCTGTGCTCTCCCAGAGCTGAGTCCACTGATTTTTAAAATTCTAGGCTTTAGGTTCTGCTGATCTTAAGAACTTGCGAAATCTAGCCCCTCTCACTTTCAAAAGCAAATATTACAGAGATTTGCCCACTCTGTTTGTGGGCTCCCTGATGTGAATGTCTTTGTTCTGCCCTTCTCTGTGCCACCAGCTCCCTCCTCACTGTTGACAGTCAAGGTCTGTTTTGCTCTCAGACTGTGTCTTTGCTCTTCTACTTTGTTTGATGTGGCTTCTTCTCTCCCTTTAGTTTTGGAGTTTGTTATGCCAGTCTTCAGGTTATTTTCTGGGTATTTACGATGACGTGGATTTTATATAGTTGTAGCCATGGGCAAGGCACTCTTAGGGTCCTCCGGTATACCCTACAATCTCCCCAGATGACTGGAATCAAGTTTCTTCTGATTTTCAGCTTTTTGTTTTCTAAATGTTTGTTGATTTATTTTGAGACAGTGCATGCATGTGTATACACATGAGTGGGGGAGGGGCACCGAGGGGGAGAGAGAGAGAAGGGGAGAGAGAAAGGGAGAGAAAATCCCAGTGCAGAGTCCAACTTGGGGCTTGATCTCATGAATCATGAGAAAATGTCCTGAGCTGAAATCAAGAGTCAGATGCCTAACTGAACCCCCTAGGCACCCCTTCCAGCTTTTAAAATCATTGTTCTAAAATCCATTTTTCAGTGCCAGTAGAAATTCTTTCCTGATGTAGAGTTGTACTTTTTACATTTTAGATATCAATAAATAATCCAAAACTATATGTATTTGCAAAACTGTTGATTATAAAAGAAAAATTTGTCAAAAAATGGTTTTAAGTTACCATTGTCCAAGTAATAATGGGGAAGTCTTTATTTCCTTTTAAAGTCACATCTTTCTAAAGCAAGTGTGGGGGTTTGGCCTCCATTAAGTTACTCCATACTTTTAAGTGAAATATCGAATATAATTTAGTGTTTGAAATCTGAGGCAAGCCTTACTAGATTTAGAGTTCGACATCTTTGCTTTGTTTCCATTGCACTATTTATCCATAGGGAGCAAATATTTATATTTAGTGGAAAAGCCCATTAGTAGACATCTGTGGATGCATGTATAGGGATTATTGATTAATCATAATAGCTAGTTTTTAATGAGTGCTTATTAGGTGCCATGTTTCTTTTATAGTTTGTCATTTTGAATGCTCTCAGAAACTGTATGGGAAAGGTGCTATCATTTCTTTTTAACAGATGGAGAACCTTAGAAATGTTTTGATAATTTGTCCAAGATCATGTAGCTGGGCAGAGCAGCATACTTAAAGCATTTTATCATGCTTCAATAATGTCTGAAATAGAAAACAGTTTTATTCAGCTTTTAATTCCCTAAACTCCAAGTATTCCCAAGATAACACTTTGATATGATCCATCCTTGCATGGCCTGCCTTAAGGACCATGTAAAACACTGGTAATGATACAATGTTCATGGACATCTCTGTGAAGTTAGTCTGGTATAGGAAATGTTGAGCATATACAGTTTCTCTTGTTACTCATAAAAATCTATGAGTTACCATTATCTGCATTTCATAGATGAAGAGTGGTTTCAGAGCTAATACAGAATATAGGTTTTCATTTTTATTTCGCTATAGGGAAATGTACAAAAGTGTGATTTAAGTATATCACATGTTCTTGCCTTTTAGTGCCTATTCCTACACAATACATATAATACATACTTATCAAGAGGTGAGAATTAGGTGGAAGAAATGGGAGTAATTGTTCTCTTTAATGATGTTATTTTGGACTTAAATTGTACTAATACAAGATTGAAATACATACAGTTTATGCTGTATTCTATGGTAATCTGAAAGCTAACCTGTTACCTGATATTTATTGCAGACTTTGGTAAATCATGACAATTAACACAGGAATAAACTGAAGACCGTCTTTTTCTTTTCTTTTCTTTTTTTTTTTTTTAATTTCAGAGACTATGGACCCAGTTGTGTAAGTGGTGCTCAGTGAGAGGGTATGGAAATAGCCTATTGAACATAACTCCTAAAATGTCAAAAAGGAGGTGAATTTTCTCTTTCTCTATGTAGGCTAATGGGAAGCTACCCCCACATTCATTTTAATTGGCAAGAACCCCTTTCTTCTCCCATATGTACTCTTCATTCCAAAATTTGCTTATAATGGTTTCACCATGGAAATGTTTACTTCGACTATCAATGATTTAGTGGATGGATGATTGGGAATTGTTTTCTGAATGTTTTGACTATTGACAAGCTATCATCACACTTTGGCCTGACAGCTTACTGCTTACATGTTACTTGCAGATGATACTCTGATTTTTACAATTCTGAGCTTTTGACTCCAGATATGCCCTGTGGTGCTGTCTGGAATGCTGCCCGCAGTGTTGGCCACCACATCCCAAGAAAGACCTGATAAGTGCTGAAGAAAGTCCAGGGTAAATAACTGAAAAAAGAAAGAGAAGATTTGCCACGTAAGGACATACTAAGAGAATCAGAACTAAATTTGGAAGTAAATGTGTTAAAAGCTATGGTGAACAGGTATATATTGTGAAAGTACAGAATTGAACAGCTAAATCAAATCCATAGAAAAGGATGTTCCATTAGAAGGAGGTACTTTCAGAATTTTTTTTTTTAAGTTTTGCAATTTGAGGTTTCTGCTTCAAATAAACAGATATAGACTGAAAATTTTAAAAGGTGAAAAATTTTTAAGTAAAAAGAAAATATAAGAATGTAGGTTAGTTGCATTTTGGGCATATTTCTAACTTTTAGAGCTTGACAGCATGGTAGATAACCATTTTGTTGTGTAACAAATCTTCTCTGTGACACTGTCAGTGATGGAAATCTGAGCATGTTGGTCCAGTGTGACATTGCTTCTGTACTCACCTGCCTTGTCTTTTTCCTTTTCCTTTGTTCTGCTCTATGAGGAAACATTTATAGATTATCTGGAGCCTTACTTGTTATCTTGTAATAGTTGAAGTAAAGGAATGCATGAGAGTTTATTATTGACCCAAAGACCAGTATTAAGAAGAGTCTCATGGAAGTTATTACAGGCTATTGGCAAAATAACTGAATTTCTATTTAATCTATGTAAAATACCTGCACCTCAGTCTGTTCCTTTATCTGTGCCTGTAATCTCTAATCTTTTAACCATATTGTTATGAGACTTATTTCTTAGGCTTATGAAATTAGTCTTGTTACTTTATACTAAGGCATTATGTTCTGATCTGATTTTTTTTTTTTTTTTTTTTGCATTCTTTCCTCTACTGATTGTGTCTCACTAAATGCCTAGGGTATATGTGTGTGTTGAGAGACTGCAGTTTTGGGGTATTTGATATAAGAAGATGCTGAATGTGCCAGCAAGGAGCTAATGATTCAGCAGAACAGTCATGAATGATGCAGCTAAGCTTGCCAGTTATGGTGCATTACTTTTCCTGTTGACCTTGACTAAGTTCAGAGTCCTGAATAGGCAATTTAGCACTTACCTGCTGAGTTTCAAGTGCCAACCTTGTTATGACCTCATGCGATAGGGTAATTTTGGCAGTCTCCCTGCACTGGTTTGGCATTTAAGGAAAATCAAAGTATAATCTTGAGGAATGGAAAAGATATTAGAACCATGGAACACATTTCAGACCTGAATACATAGAAACAGTGTTGATCTGGCCTCATGGGAAGCTCAATTTTATAGACAACGCAAATAATACATATGTAGAAAGAAACAAACACTGAATAAAAATAAGGTGTAGCGATGTAGTCAAAACATTCTTGGTGAGTGTCAGGGAAGATACTCACATGTTGACAATTGAGGATGAAAGCTGGGACACAGTGGAAAATTATGCTCAAATCTTATGACAGGATATTACATTTGCTCCATTTGCTCCTTATGTCTGAGACATAATTGAATGTTCTTTAATATGTCTTTCTTCCCCCAAGCAAGTATGCCATGACCCAGTTACAGAACATTTGTGGCAATTTTAGATGAAGGGTTGAAGGAGAGGGTCATGAGGCTGAGATAGTAACATAAAATTTAATTTACTTTGTAGATCTCCATGCCTGTTTGAAGGGCTCTGGCATAGTATTCCTATAGTTTTGCTTGGCCTGAGTCTTTATTTTAGCTTAAAAAATATTTTGTTAATATAACAAGTTCTCTGAGCTGATCTTTGGTGAAGACTTTTATCTGAAAATAAGGATTAATTCAGTTTTACTTAATTTGTAAAGTGCTCAAAAATAAACTATAGTTGTATATTGCATCTGTTGTCCAATTTCATGCAGGTAAACAGATGTTGTTAGGTTGTGACTTTCTATATGATCCCTTCGAGGAGGGGCTTTGGAGGAAGAGGTACCTCCAGTAACAAAGCAAAATCCATTTAACCTTCTCTGAAAACTGTAACCGTTTTCTCTCCTTTGTTTTTGTAATTAAAATTATTTGGAGATATTAGTATCCATCTGTAATCTCTGAATACCTAGATGTACATAGAATTCTAACATGATGTAAGATAGAGCCTGCAAATTGGTTTGGCCTGGGAAAAATTAAACTATGCATATGTGCTTCCTAAAATTCACACCCCAGCCTGAGTGAGAAAGCTTCTGCATTGTGCAGAAAAGTGAAAACAAATACTCAGATTGGTTGTGGGAAGAAGTTCACCGAAGTTACTTGTTTATAGTGGGGCACGGTAATGTAGGGTAGTGTTTCTCAAACTGTAATTCTTACCTGGGAAATGTGTGTGGGGATTTTGTTAACATGCACATTCTGATTCAGTAGGTCTGAGATGGGACCCGAGTCTCTAGTCCTAACAGGCTCCTGGGTGGGGACAGTGCTCTTGGTCTGAGGATTGTATGTGGAGTAGGAAGGGACTAAAGGGAACATGGTCTACACAGATCCTAAGGTTAAATCCTAGTTCCATTTACTGACTGATTTGCCTTGGGCACTCAACTTCTTTGAGCTCCAAATTGCTTACCTGTAAAATTGAACTCATAGGAGAATTATAAATATGTAACAGATAAAGTAGATAAAGCTTTCTAGCTTTCTCTCTTTGTTGTTGTTCTTTTTTTTTTTTTTTTTTTTTGTATGGACCATGTCGGTAACTATAAATATAAAGGCTAATGAAATTAAATAAAACTTCATAGATGATTATTATTATCATTCACTATTTTTAGTGGTACAGGAATACTTTTAGACTGATATTTGTTGAAATATTCCAGATATAGGAAAAAAAATAGAAATAAGTATGAAGTACATTGGAAAGAAAACAACAGAAAGAAACCGCATAATCAAGGATTCACCTAGAGCTGTTCTCAAAGTGTGGTTCTGAGAGCAGCCTTCCCTGGGAACTTGTAAGAAATGCAAGTTCTCAGACCTGCTTCAGACTTATGGCCCAGTTGCCTGTGATCCAATACGTTCTCCTATTGGATTCCTTTCTTTTCTTTTTTTTTAAAGGACTTTTTGTTTGTTTTTAAAATTTTAAATAAGTTCTCTGACTTGAATGGGATTTGAACTCCTGACCCTGAGATCAAGAGTCACATGCTCTACTGACGAGCCAGCCAGGTGACCCTTTCCCTGTATGTGAGAACCCTGATGAAGAGGAAGAAACTGTGTAGCTGGGAGGGTTCTGTGAGGATGGATGTAGTAAACCATACGTGGCTCTGAGCTCCAGAATGACCCCATTCCATTTTGTGAGGATCCTCCTATCAGTGAATGGTTCTGCTCAGGAAGTATTAAATGTGTATTACTATTTAACACAATAGTAATACTATTTTGTAATTACTATTATTACAAGATCCTAAATAACCAAGAGCCCAGGTGAGAGGTACTAATGGGGATGGATACAGGGCAGAGAATAAAAAAAGAATAAAAGGAAAAATTGGTGGAATCTAGGGGTCAAGAAAAGCTGATTTGAGGAGAATCAGGTCAGTGACATGCATCGAAAATACTTAAAACCAAAATAAACAGGAACAATATACTTATTCTTTTATGTTTCTCCTATATGGTAATGATAGGAAATTGTTACACTGGCAAATGAAAGGTTTAAGGAAACTGTTACAATTTTCAAACTATATTAGAGTACAGAGAATGATTTAAACTAAACTAAAATATCCATGAGTCTAGGAGCCTTCAGTGCAGCCAGAGAATATAATAATGCTTTAAAAATTGTAGATGAGTACAGTATCTAAAAGATTCAACTTTTGATGCACCTGTAAATTTGAGTCTGTGATGTCCACATTTTAACATCTTTCTTGAAATCAGAATTTGTCTCACACTGCTTTCACTAAGGCACCTACTTGTATCTGTCTGTCTCCACCCACAAAGCATCACACTGTAAAGAAACATTTCTTAAAATAGAAAAAGAAAACCAGCTTTGTGGAAGATGATGTAACGTCTCTTGGTTTCCTAACAGAGTGTTTTGCATTCCAACAAGGTCTAAGGAGTCAGTATCACTGTATTTGGGCAAAGATTTGAGATAAACTGTGTAACCAAACATTTTAAAGTTTTCATACTTAGCTTGTTATTGGGTCAGGGGAGAAAAAAGAGAAGGGAAAGGGAGGGAGAGAAGAAAAAAGGGAGAGCAGTGTATACACTGTTTTTTATCTATGTTCACTGAGAGAAAATGGCATTGTGTGTGTCTTTATTAAATGGGCATTGCAAGACACCAGGACCCTATTTGTTTGTGGCCCTTCGTGAGTGAGCTGAGTGGACAGTTGGTTCAGTACATGGAGCTAAGGCTCAGACCTACCCTGTGCAGGTTGGGGCCTGCTCCCTACTGCTGGCCTCTTCCTAATCACTGAGAAGAAAACCTTGATGAGGCACTGACAGTGGTCATTCCCCTAGAGAATAGGGCAAGGACTAGGCCCTGTGCCTTCAGCTGCATCTTTTCTGCAATCTGTTCTTTTTCCTTGGTGATATGTTTTCATTTTTCTAAAGGAAAAGAGGGAAGGATGGAGGAACAGAGACCTCATTGTCTAATCTCTCTATACTTAAAATCCCCACTGTGTCTTGCCCTAAGGATGGAAGGGTGTTTTTCTGGCTTGATGAAAGAGGGTCCTTTCTTCCTTGGTCAACATTAATGAAAATTTTCCTCTTTTTAGTGGAGCAGAGATGCTTATGATGAGCATGAGTGAGCCTTTTGTGGGGGTGGGTATCTCAAATCTGGTTATTTTATATGGTAAAAAAAAAAAAAAAAAGTCCAGTTTAACTCATGTACTTTTGAGTTTTGTCTCACTGAATCAGTTATGTTTAGCATATACACTATGAGACAATGAGGTCAGGATATGATGTCTTTATTTTTATCTTTGTATCTTTATTTCAGGTATAGTGATTGGCACTCAAAATTGGTTGAATAAGTAAATCACTAAATCAGTGTTTCTTAAAATGACATTGTAGTTAGATTATGTGTCTGTTTTGAATAGCAATTGTAATGAACTTTTGAGAGATCAAAAATGGTATTATTTGGAGTAGGAGTGAGTATTATCTGCTGAATGAATGTGAATTAAATTAGATTTCATCGATTATATGACCAAGGAAGAAACAAAAGGGGTTGACTCATTTTCTCATGGTTTTATGTTTAGTCACAGAACTAGAATTACAATACATTTTTGAAATACTTTTATTATAGAAAATTTTAAACATTTAAAAACTAGAGGAGATAGCACAATAAATCTCATGTTTCCATTAGCATATTCAAGCATTTTCCATTCATAGCCAGTATTTTATCAGCAACTACCCCAGCCTTCCCTGTACCCAGCTTATTTTTATGTAAATATCAGAAATCATATTTCATTTGTAAACATTTCAGCAATTAGCTGTAAATAACAGAGGCAAAATGTCCACAGTACCATTATCACACCTTAGTAATTCCTTTATAATATTTAATGTTCAGTCAGTGTTGACATTTCCTTGTTTGCCTTAAACATTTTTTTATATTTTGTTGCGCTGGGATTCAAATAAAGTCTATATGGTATGATCAGTTATAGCTCTAAAGTATCTTTTAATCTGTAGGTTCTTCCCCCTTCTTTCTTTCCTTCTCTCTCTTTTTTCCATTTTGTGAAGTTAGGACATTTGTCCTGTTTTTCAAGTCCACATTTTGCTGGCTGCTTATAATATATTTTTCTAATATAAAAATTTTCATGTATACCTACTTTTTAAACAAAGAGAAAATTTGGATAAAAGATACACATATATTAGATGTTTTCATACATATGCTTTTTAAAGTTTGAAAAGTTGTACCACCGTATTTGTATTTGAACATCATTAGAAAAAAAAACTCCAAAAATAATCTTAAAGTTTTACCACAGGATTCCCTAAATGACCTTATTAATTTTCTAAAATGTTTGTTTTTCTTCTTTCTCTTTGATACTTGGATTAAAACCAACTTTTAATTAATGCAGGAAAAATACAAATCAGAACTGTGACAGGAACTTTCATAATGCGTTAAGTGTTTCTTTACTGATTAGAGCAAATCCAAAGAAGTTATATTAATTTTTGTAATTATTCAGTTTTTCATTAACCATTCAGAATATGAACCCAGTGTAGGCAAAACCCCCCAGTTATCGGAGATCTTCTGTAATAAAACCCTCAGTAATACTACTAGCTGGTGATATTTCTGGGTATAGTAGCATCATTATTTGACCTCTCCAGTTTATAACCCAGAGGTTTTATCTCTGTAGCCTTGTGAGAATGCTTCCTAGGGGTTTATTAGTATAAATTGGAGTCAGCTCATGAATTTTTGCTTTATTACATCAAAACAAAGGGACTGATACATGAATGAAAGGAATGTGGAATGTAAACTACAGATCACACATAACTAGAAATATTTGGTCCATCTTAGTAATATCTGAACAATTGGTGCTACATTTAATACTTCTTTAAAAACAAGGTTATCTCTCTCATTAGAGATTTCTTTTTTCTTTTGCACTTTTGATGACCTGACTTTCCTCTGGGCATTTTAATTTCTGCAGCTGTGAAAACACTGGCATCTTAAACAGAGCTGCTAGAAATCTGTTGCAGGAGCTCATATTGATTTCTTTACATTAGAAACACTTGAGAGGGAAGGCTGGGTGAAGGGGTGTTTGGGGACTCTCTGAAGTATACTTTCAATTTTTCTTCCGAAAGAACAAAATGTTTGAAGGTCTTAAGATTGATTAATTTCGGGGCGCCTGGGTGGCTTAGTCGGTTAAGCGTCCGACTTTCGCTTAGGTCATGATCTTGTGGTTCGTGGGTTTGAGCCCCGCATCGGGCTGTGTGCTGACTGCCAGCTCAGAGCCTGGAGCCTGTTTCAGTCTGTGACTCCTTCTCTTTCTGACCCTCCCCTGCTCATGCTGTCTCTCTCTCTCTCTCTCTCTCTCTCTCCTAGAAATAAATAAAACATTAAAAAAAAAAGATTTATTAATTTCACTTATACATTACTAAAATCTCATTAAAATAGGAAATACATAGTCACTCATGGTTTCTTCTGCCGACACCCATCTTCAGATGGGTGACTGGGTGGCTCAGTTAGTAAAGCATCATTCTTGATTTTGGCTCAGGTCATGATCTTCTAGTTCCTGGGATCAAGCCCTGCATCCTGGCTCTGTGTTGACAGGGTGGAGCCTGCTTGGGATTCTTTCTTCCTCTCCTTCTCTATCTGTCCACCCCTGACCCCCGGCCCCATCCCATGCTTGGGCTGTCTCTCAAAATAAAAAAAAAATCAGGAAGAATAGTTTAAAGGCTTATATTCGGTGTTTTAATAGAACAAAAGCAGCTGTTTTATTTTCAGTTTATTTTAACTGGAATGGTTTACCACATCCTACATATTTTCTTTTCAAGAAGGATATTTGTAATGTCTATCTTATATTTACACAAGAATTTAGATTGCAAAAATTGAGTTATAAGATGTGTTAGTTATAAAAAGGATGAAAAGTTAAACTGAATTCTGTGATTCTAACAATTGTTATATTATGATGACAGAATTAACTAGAACAGTTGGACAGTTGGAGATGAATTCTAAGTACTGAAGCACTCTAGATGTGTGAGCATTTATACTTTAAGCATCGAAGCTTTAAACATTATTATATAGGCTTTGAATTTGTTGTATTCCTTTCTGAAATCATTTAGTCGTTTTCTGATGAACCTGGGTCCTGAGTTTTTTCCTGTCTTCATCATTAAACTTCTCAATTCCATCTTTCATGAGACTTTCAGAGATAGCTCACTAAATAGAAAACATTTTGAATTTCCTTCAGTAGTTTTCTTTACCTTTCTGGATTATAAAGCCCCAACTCTACCATATGGCAGATAAGACTTGTACACCTCTCTCTTTGAACCTTTTTTTTCATGACTCATTCTGCCCTAGGTTCTAGAAATACAGATCTAGTTCTCACTCACTTTTCTCTGCCACCTAGTGTCCTGCTGTTTGGAATGCCCTCCCCTACTAATGGTTGGGTGAAATCTTAATCATCTTTTAAACATAAACGGTGTAAACAGTTAAGCTTTTCTATTCTTCCCTGTAACCTCTCTTGCAGGTTACCAGAGGGGCTCATGATCACTGTGATATTGCCTGTGGTCTTGTGTTGTTTGCCATCCTTGTGAGATGGTAGACCTCATGGAGATAGGGACCATTTGCCATTGTTTTTCCAGTGCCTAGCATGGTATCCAACACCTAAGAACCAATCAGTAAATAGTGGGGGTTGTTGAATGAGTAATTATGATGACATAATTATTGGAGATCACTGTAGAATATAGGATTATATTGTGCTGCCTCAAATACTGTGCTTTAAGTATTGAGTTTTATGTTATGATTCTTCACGTTCCTTAGAGTCATTTGTCACTTCTTGATCCCTCAGTGCATCTGCCTGTGGTAGCTATATCTTTATTTATTTTTCTTAAATAGGCTCCACATCCAGAGTGGAGCTCAACATGGGGCTTGAACTCATGACCCTGAGATCAAGAGTTGGACACTTAACCTACAGAATTACACAGGTGCCCCTGTTACATATTTTTGTGATTTGATGATTTTCATAAACCTTTTGTTTTCTTAATTGAGAATATTCTATCTGTGGCTGGATATGTTTTCTTCTAACTAAATTCTGTTAAAAAGCTGTGACTTTAATTTTATAATATGACTGGTTTGATAGGTCTTCCTTCAATTCTTATCTCCATCAAATCAGCCATTGCTTTTATATTATTGTTACAAAAGTTTCTATTACTTTTCTGGAACAAGTGAACTGCTATCATGTACTATAAGCATGGGCTTATGAAATAAACTTAACTAGTTCATTTCAATATTAAAGGCAAACAAAGCCAACACAAACTTAAAATTCACAAGGATAAGAAATAAAGATTTCAACCCTAACCTCAATTTCTGTTTATTAAGAGATTGTTAAATTATGTTATCTCATGCGATTAGTATATTTTTTACAATAAGAGTTGGAATGGTATTTATTTCCAGAGTCCATGATGACTGGTTTTCTAATGGAAGCCATGTGAGTATTTTTCTCCTAGTTTATAGAGAGAAAACTAGTACATAGGAAACTAAATATTGGTTACTACACCTCCAGTTCTGACCATTTTTAGTGGTAATGCTACTCCTTTTTGCTCTCCAAGGCAACCATCATTTCATTCCCCATTCCCCCATAGTCTGGTTTTTTTTTTTTTTATTTTAATAAACATAGGTTGATAGTCTTGGTCACACAATAGACTTAGGTGCCACCTGTCTTGGGGGCTCTGCTTGTATTCTTGTTAGGACCGTGGGACTTCAGCTTCTCAGTTTCCTTGTTAAATGTTCTCAGCAGAGCGTCCTGAATTGACGAAGTGAAATGCACTTTGGTCAGGCAGCGTGAGCAGAAGGAGTGTGTGGGGGAGTGCTGTGTACATTTGTTTTACTCAGCCTTGAAGAAATGTGAAGTGTTAATTCCCTGCTTCAAGGAAAGCACACCAAGTGTATATGCAGTGTTCCTGAGAGCTTCTTAATGAACTGAAAAACAAACAATTAGAGGTGGAAAGAAATATATTTCATCAACCCCCTGAGCAGCAATGATTTGCCTCAGCTTGTCATACATACTTGATTCTGATTAAAAGAAGGCAAATGAACTAGTTTAACCTTTCCTGATAAATAAATTGGATTTGTTTTTAATAGAGTCTCAAATCCCATGTAATATGTATTGTGTAGGTTGATTGTCAACATGCAGGCAATCAGGGTACATGAGACAATTAAGTGGAGGGACATATTTTAGTGGCCATGATTAGATTGAGAGTTAATTGTTGTTAAATGACCCAGATGGCAAAGGTGGCAGGTTTAGATGGGATATGCCTGGCTAAAGAGGCTTTCAAAACTTGTAATTACAGTAAACTCCTCCACAAATTGCTGCACTCCTTTTCAATATTTCTTGAAGTTGGGTTAATGAAAGTCATGTTGGAGGCTGATACTTAGAAAGAAAAAAAAAAAAAGGAAAGGAAAAGAGAACAGGTTTTTTTTTGGGGGGGGGGGCAGAGGCAGTACAGAGATTTCTGGATTAAGACTCCTGTGTTACAAGAAAACAGATGAAGGGTAGCAAGACAAAAAGGCAAGCCTAGTTCCCAGGAAACTTGCTCTTCACACTGCAGGACTGAGGTGGAGAGGGTCAGGTTGGGACCTTCTATACTGCAGAGTTACTTGCTCTGTAGTTAATTGCTAAGTAACTAGAACATGAAACTAGATTTCTTGATTTCGAATCCAGAACTGTTCTACCATTTTGCTGTCTGGGTTTTTATATGAATGTCATGGTGAAATTCTTGGTAGATAGCATCTTGCAGCGATCAGACATTATTACCTGTTACTAAATCTGTTTTTGGTTCTCTCAACTTGCTACAGTATGTGACCTTTTCTCTTTATGGGAATAGATTGACACATATCCTTCATTTAAAACCCTGTAAAATGTGGAACATGAATAGAATAGGACTTGTTTATTTTACTTTACATATTTTAATATGATAAAATTGGGCCTTTTATAATGCCACCCTCTAATTTTATGCTAGAATTCCTTTGTTGCAAAATCCAGTAATTCCCTATTCTTTGGGAAATTCTGGTTATAAAAATCTTGGTTTCTGGTTCCGGAATTTTGGCACAGATAGTGACTCAGTGTAATGCAGCGTCCAGGAATAGGCCCCTGTGAGTATTCATGTATGTGAAGGGGGCATTTCAATTCAGCTGAGAGAAGATAGTTCTCTGAGTAACTAGTATTAGGATATAGTGGTTCATGTGGAGAAGTAAAGCTGCATCTCAGTCCTTAAAACAAGTGAAATTTTTCTTTTTCACCTGTTCCGTCTTGTCCTAGGTCATATTTGTACTGTTTTTATCTTTTACAGTAAGAATTTATTTTTAAAAAAATGACCTTATAATTTGACTCTTTTCGTGTTGTGTTAATACCAGTTTACTCTGTTGTTACTGTAAAAAAAAAATGATTAATTGTTCTAATGCTTCATGCTTTGCTATATGTAAACCTTGAATACATATTTTTGAATGTGGACTTTTATGTTAACAAAATACCTTAAAAATGCAGAGCTGTCGAGCAGGTATTTTTTAAATAGGAAAGACCTATATATTTACATTAAAAAGCATTAAGTATTGGCAAAATAATTCCAGAGAAGCCCACATTAATAGGTGTATTAAAAAAATATATGAAGTCCAAACATATAAAAACAAATAGGTGCAAAGGCAACGACTCACAGAGTTACCTGTATTTTTTCACAAAACACAACCATTCTTGAAGGTACTTGTTCAGTGTTTGTCTTCTGCACTGAGTTATTAGCTCAGTGAAGAAGGGACGTCTGTAGTGGGTTCTCAGTAACATAACTTAATTCAAATCATAGACAGACATAAATAACTGACACATGCACACTCAAGCCAGACTATTTCCTACACCCTCATGTGCCTGCACGCTCTCTCACACAGAGATAAACCACTTCACTAGAAACATGCTATTTCAGAGGCTGGACACAGTGTAGGTACACAGGGAGTCCCTAGCTGCCCCCTCGCAGTGTCCCTCTCTAGGAGCTGCCTGGTGAGGTTTAATCACAGCAGCTCCATCTCAGCCTGGGCTGCTCATGGAATGCTCTGAGGGGCTTTTACCAGTGCAGGTGCCCAGGCCCCACCCCACACCCGTGACCTCAGTCTCTAGTGATTTGGCCTGAAGTCAGGAGGTTTGCAGCCTCTGGGAAATTACCTGGGGAGAATAGGTGGAGATCCACTACCCTGGGAGACTTCTCAGGGTAAGGGCTTACTGGGCCCCAACTTAGGGGTGCCTCTTGAAGGGGGCACATGCTGGGGGAGCAGCAGACTTCTCCCAGGCATCATGACCTGGAACCGCTTCCTCGTCTCGTCAGGTAGGTCTTGGGATGAGAAGAGGATCATGAATGAATGTTCAGATTTCCACTGGACATCCCTTCCTGGTCCATGGAAAACGTAGTTTTGTACTGATTGTGCTGGTTTGCTGGACTGTTGTTACAAAGCACCACAGACTGGGTGGCTTAAACAGGTTTGTGTTGTCCCATGGTTCTGGAAGGGAGTAATCAAAGACTATACTTTGAGGGATCATTTCTGTAGTTCATCACTGGAAGTGAGTAGTGTAAGGTCAGCATGTGAGCAGGGTTGGTTCCTTTTAAGGCTGCGAAGGAGGATCAGTTCCAGGCTCCTCCCCCAGCTTCTGGGGGTTTTCTCACAATCTTTGGCATGCCTTGGCATATGGAAGCATCACCCAGTTTATGGTTTCATGCTCACATGGCGTCCTCCCAGGTCACCAGTTTGTTCTAATAGGATGGAACTCCGAGTCTGATGGAGGGAGACGCCCAGGGCGAGGTGTGGGGAAGGGGCTTGCATCTTCCATGTTCCCTCACATCTCCATGTGTTTACAACCCTGAAGAAATTCCAAGGCAGGAACTTAAAAAAGGTAGTTTTAATCCCCCAGTTTCCTTATGAGGTTTCTTGAGAGCTTTTGGTTTTACTTTAAATCTTTTATGAAACTCCTCTTTCTCTAATGATGCAATTCCTGTGACTTTCACTACAGGCAAAGATGATTTCGGTTCACCATTTGATTTATAGTTTCCTTATCTGAGCTGAGCTTCTTATAGCCATGACTCAGTTGTCAGCACGACACAGCTTCTACCTCATTAAAATCTGGATGCCACTGGCGGCACATCAGAAACAATACCTTTATCAAATACTTTGAAATGAACTTGCATAATTGAGGTTGTTACATGATCTCAGACCACAGGACTCCAAAATGGAAGGCATGAAATATTTGTCTTTTTTGGTGATACAGTTAGATGTGGTGCTTTACAATACCTCTAATTAATCCTATAGATAAACAGATACAGTTTTCTGTGGGGTGAGACACACACACACACACACACACACACTACCTAAGATAGTGTTTTACATTATAAAGAATGCTTAATAAATAATCTGCGAATATTTGGAATACAAAGTACACTAGTAGGATTCTGACAGCCACCTAGTTTTCATTAAGTGGACATTTATGTTGTTTTATTTAACTTCTTAACTCTTGAATTTGCTTTTCTCTAATATTTCTTTCATCTATCCTGCCCCCTCAGTATATCTTATTTTTTTAATCAAAATTTTTTTTTTAATGTTGTATTTATTTCTGAGAGAGAAAGAGAGAGGCATTGTGAGCAGGGGAGAGTCAGAGAGAGAGGGAGACACAGAATCTGAAGCAGGCTCCAGGCTCTGGGCTAGCTGTCGGCACAGAGCCCGACATGGGGCTCAAACACACAAACCATGAGATCATGACCTGAGCTTAACTGACTGAGCCACGCAGGCACCTCAGTATATCTTTTCAGTTACACAGAAGAGAAAGGAATAAACATGCTGTTGTGAAATCTCAACCTGTTTTTGTAAAACCTCTGGATGGTATGAACTTGTAGTGGGGAGTGCTAAGAAAAGGCAAACAGTTCAGAGTTTGAGGATAAGGTCAGGTCTGCTGCTACAAGTAGATGTCAGGTTCATAAGGACTTACCTTTCAGAGAATAGCAGATCTACCTCCAAAATTCTTGGGGTGTGTGTGTGCGCACACATACAAAGTGAAATAAATATGACTTTATTTAGAACATTTTACGGTTCACAGCAAAATTGTGGGAAAGGTATAGAGCTTTCCCCTGTCCCCACAATGCATTTCCTCCCCCATTACCAGCATCCCCTGAAGTATGAATTTGTTACAGTTGATGAACCTACATTGACACAATACAGTCATCCAAAGTCCACATTTCACAATATAGTTCATTCTTACTGTTGTCCATTCTGTGGATTGGAACAAATTTATAATGACATGTATCTATCATTATGGTGTCACTATTTTCATTGCCCTAAAAATCCTCTGTGTTGCATCTGTTTATCACACCCACCAACCCTTGGCAACTGCTGACGTTTTTACTGTCTGTATAGTATTGCTTTTTTCACAGTGCCATATAGTTGGAATCCTACAGTACGTAGGCTTTTCAGATGGGCTCTTTCACCTAGTAATATGTGTTAAAAATTTCTCCCTGTGTGTTCCTGGCTTGATGGCCTTGTTTTTAAAGGGCATTGAGTAATATTCTGTTGTCTGGATATATCACAGTTGATTTATCCATTTTATCCAGTTAGCTACATCTTGGTTGCTTCCAGCTTGCTTCCAGCAGTTAGAAATAGCTGCTATAAACATGTTTTTGCTTGGGTATAGTTTTCAGCTCTTTTGGATAAATATCAAGGAGCACAATTGCTGGATCACTTGGTAAGAGTATATTTAGTTTTATAAGAAACTGCCAAGCTGTGAGTGGCTGTGCTGTTTTGCATCCTCACCAGAGAAGCATTAGCATTCCTATCGCTCCATATCCTTGCTAGCATTTTGTGGTGTTAGTGTTCTGGATTTTGGTCATTCTAATAGGTATGTAGTGATTGCTTGTTTTAACTTGCATTTTCCTGATGACCTAAGAGGTGGATCTTTTCGTGTGCTTATTTATCATCTGTATTTATCTTTTGGGATGTTAAGGTCTTGGCCCATTTTTTTAATCAGGTTGTTTATTTTCTTACTGTTGTAAGTATTGTTCGTATAGTTTGGATAACATCCTTTTATCAGATAGGTCTTTTGTGAATATTTTCTCCCACTTTGTGTCTTGTCTTCTCTCTTGACTTTGTGTTTTCACCAGGCAGAATTTTTGAATTTTAATTACAGCCACCTTGTTCAATTATTTCTTTAATGGATTACGCTTTTGTTGTATCTAGAAGTCATTGCCATTCTTAGGGTCATTTAGGTTTTGTTGTATGTTCTAGAAATTTTATAGTTTTACATTTTACATTTAGATCTATAATGCATTTTGTGTTAATTATTGTGAAGGGCATAAGGTTTGTGTCTAGATATTTTTCTTCTGCATCTAGATATCCACTTTGTAAATAGGGTTATTTTTTAATTAAAAGTTATATGTTCATTTCTGAAAAATAGTCACATCTAAATCTCAGTATCTGGTAAAATCATCTGTTTAAACCGGTAGTGTCTAGGGATTGTGCAGTTGTATACACTAATGAGTAGTCTGTATCTTGTGCAATAACACACAGCATCTATGAGGGTGAATGTAAGACTAAACTCTAGGTTAACAGCTCTAATATCAGCGAGGGCTTGTTATTCTATCCATAATCTTAAACATAAGAATTTTATCCTCATAAGAATACACTGTTCTGTAGATTATTTTTCCAATATCCAAGTTGAAATGATTACTTTATTTCCACAAGATTCCAGATTCAGTGGATAGCATTAAATTAGTATTATAAACATATTTGATGATATTTTTGAGAAAGAGAGAGAGGGAGAGAGAGAGACAGCACGAGAGGAGGGGAGGTAGAGACAGACTGAACACAGAGTCCGAAGCAGGCTCCAGGCTCTGAGCTGTCAACAGAGACTGATGTCAGGCTCGAAGTCACCAGCTGTGAGATCAGCTGAAGTTGGATGCTCAACTGACTGAGCCACCCAGGTGCCCCAATGTATTATAAATTATGTAAACATTCTTTGTAACCAGAGTACTGCCCAACACAGATAGTAATTAATTTTTTTGAATAAATCAATACATCCTTATATTTGTGGTTGATGACCCATAAGTGAGTCAATAAATAATTAAGTACTCAACATTTTCACTGCTAAGTATTATATAGTTAGGACACAAAAATGAAGTTTGACCTTTGTTTCAGGTTCATAGCAAAATCAAGTAGACATGAAAAGTTTCAACAAGGAATAGTTTTTTTTTTGATATTAGCCAGTGTAAATAGATGAACTATACATTTCTTGTATTTTCCTGATATCCATCATCAAATTACTTATGATCCTATTTATGTATATTTAAATGGTTAGTTCAGATGAGCTCTTTGACCCTACTAATAGTAGTTGGACCCTACTAATTATAATTCTAGATTATATATACACAGGAAAACAATATGTACTACATGCAAATAAGTGAAAAGATAACATTTTCTCTAGAAATTCTGAAGTTTGGGTTGATCACTGAAGATTGGATGGTTGGGGAAGCCATAGACCAACTAAGTCTTGGATGAAGAATGTGTGACTTGTAGGGGGGAGAAGGAATTCAAACCTTGATAGCTTAGAACTAAAGCAGGCTGGAGGATTTGATATTGTTCTCTACTCTTTAAACCTAAATCTCAAGCTTGGGTATGACTATTACAGTGTAAGAAAAGATCAGTTAGTCATATGGCAAAAAGAAGAAATTAAGGAACATGTGCCCAGTTGTTCATGGCATCACCTCTGCCAGGGATTGATTGATTGATTGTTTTAGGGATTGTCTTAGTCTGTTCTGGTGGATATAACAAAGTACTATAGACCAAGTGGCTTATAAACAATAGAAACTTAATTCTCAAAGTTCTTGAGGCTGTAAGTCTGAGATCAGGATGCCAACATGGATGAGTTCTGGTGAAGGCCCCCTTCCAGATTGCAGTCTGGCACCTTCTTTTTGTATCTTCACATGGTGGAAAGAAAGGGAGCTTGCTCTCTGGCCTCTTCTAATGTCACTAATCCCATTCATTAGGGCTCCACTCTTAACAATCTAATTATTTCATAAAGTTCTTACCTTCCAATACCAGCACACTGGGGATTATGTTTCAACATATGAATTTTAGGGGAAGAAAACATTCAGCATTTAATAGGGATAATGGGGAGGAGGTGGTTCTCAAGGCAATTACATCCGTGATTGAGGGCTAAGACACATATCTGTAGCAACCAGAGAGCCAATTCAAGCCAAATGTGATGACTAATAATTATACATGGTGACTCATTTATCTTAAAATGTTTTAAAACCTGTACAACCAAAGTAGTACTTTTTCTTTTTTCTTTTTTTTTTTTTTTTTGAAAAATCATTTGTGTATTCTCTACACCTAATATGGGGCTCAAAATTAAAACCCCAAGATCAGGAGTTGCATATTCCTCTGACTGAACCAGCCAGGTACCCCATTCTCCTTGGAGATAGAATTTTGCATGGAGGACAGAGTATTGTATGGGAGATAATATGGTTGGAGAAGAACCATGAGTTTCCCTTTGAACTGAAGTCTACAATCAGATTTTTCTTTCCCAGCACGCAAGAACCATATGATACAAGACCATCAGTACAAATGGATCTTGGTGGCACTGATTTCCAATAGGGTAAAGGAAAGAAAGCATTCTCTCTCAGGGAAGTGAATCAGACTCTGAGGGAGGAGTATGTAGTTTGAAGAAACCTTCTTTTCCTAGGAATTCTGATGTACCATATCTTTTAACTAATTCGGAATCTTGCCTTAGAGGCACCTGGGTGGCTCAGTCGGATAAGCTTTCGACTTCGGCTCAGGTCATGATCATGGTTTGTGGGTTCGAGCCCTGTGTCGGGCTCTGTGCTGACTGCCAGCTCAGAGCCTTTTTCAGATTCTGTATCTCCCTCTCTCTCTGACCCTCCCCTGCTCACACTGTCTCTCTCAGAAATAAATAAATAAAACATTAAAAAAAAAGGAATCTTGCCTTAATTCCATCCATAGTGAAACAATGTAGGGAGAGTGGTGAACATGAAAGAAATAAAATATAATCATTATGGTCATATTCTTGGTTGTGCGGGATACTAAAGCTGAGAGGAATGATAACCTGAGATGGAGGAAAACCAAGTAAAATGGAAAGATAAATATGTCCTATTCTTAATAACTAATGAACTGTGCAAGGCATGTTGGCATTTGTGCATAATCAAGGTATGGATCACTGAACAAGTCAGTGTCATTTCTATCATGTGTGACAAATCGATCAAGTGGATTCTGCAAGAAACCAGACAGTTCTGTGATGTCTGGATAAAGACTTTTCTAGATTTATTCTGTGATAAATTTATTCTGTTGAATTCTTTAAAATATTCTCAGCATTTGTTATTTAAATTGTATTGTGATCATTAAAATGTTTTATAAAGACATTTCTCTCTTAAAATTAGGGAAGTGCCAGTTAAAATCACATAAGCATATTTAACTGGAAATCAGTAGTTGCTGCAAGTTCTCATTCTGCACTGAAGTGGTGATATGCAGATACTGCAGAACTGCCCCAGGGAAAAGTTTGTAAAACGAGGAGATTTCCTGTGCTCATTTGGATTTACCCAGTGTTGTAAAATTGAGCCATTGTGAAATATCAGACATTTCCTGAATGACTTCATCTTACTATATGAGAATCATTACTAGAGCATTTCAACCAATTCTTGGCTAATGATATTTCTTCAGTGGCTTTTGAGAAGAGAAATGGAGTGAAATTGTGTGTGTGTGTGTGTGTGTGTGTGTGTGTGTGTGTGTTTATGGACCCAAAAAGACCATTCTTTGGGCAAACAGTGATTTTGAAAGTAGAGCTTCTCATATAGACAAATGCTAACATTTTAGAAATAACACAACTTACCATGGAGACTCTTCTTAATATCTACATTATGTAAGCATCTAAATATTCATGTTAATCGATTAGTAATTACAATATAGAAAGCTTTATTTTTTTGTAGTTTATTTTGCTTTTTAATAAATTCAGAGCATACTCTAGTAACTGGCACTTTTGTGTCCTTAATATACAATGTTTACTTGATATCTCAAAGGTACAGTAGAAATCAGGTCTTCTGTGTCATCACAGAAGCATAAAACTATTCAAAATAGTTGTGTGAAGCATGCTTTATTATGTTTTTTTATTTTGTAAGTAAGACATTTAACTGGAATTCTTCACTTCTCAATCATATACAATTTACTGTGCTGATTTTATTTACTATACTTGTGTATTACTAGTTGTATGTTAGTCCAGAAGTATATTGTTCTTGCACATTGCTAGCAAAACATGCAAGGTTTTTCTTTTTGAATAGAGGCTAGTAAGATCAGTAGAGATCTTACAAGGAATTGAAAAAATAATTATGAAACACTAAAAGTTACATTGCATGATTCCAGAAGTATTTATGTATGTAACTAAAAGGGATATAAATATATAATATTTCTCTGGTGATTTTTGTGTCCAATTGGATATCTCTATATCAACACCCTTTAGTCATCTCAGGAACAAGGTATAATTATAATCACATACCATTGACATTGAAGATTACTAACCCAGAAAAAAAAAGTCTCGTTTAAATGCATTCTTTAGGAGAACTGTTAAGATACCCCTCACGGACTCCACAGTACTGACTAATATCTGGCTAGCGAAAATTAGATGTGGTTTATTTGGCAAGATGTGGAAATTTATTTATACATACATACTTAGATACATACATTTATTTTAGAAGAAAGAGCGCACAAGTGGGAGAGAGGCAGAGGGGAAGAAAGAGAGAATCTTAGGCAAGCTCCATGCTCCGTGTGAAGCCAGACGTGGTGCTTGATCTCACAATCCTGAAAACATGACCTGAGGCAAAATCAAGAGTTGGATGCTCAACTGACTGAGCCACTCAGGAGCCCCTGGGGGCATTTTTTTTTAATGCTTCATGAAAGTAACTTAAGGACTGTTATAAAGTACATGAATTTATAATGTGGAATGAAAACTATAGGCATTTTCTCATAAAATTAAACACAGTTATACACAAGTATATATAAACCATATTCAGTGAGGTTTTGTTTTTCTCCCAATCATTTTAGGCTAAGACCTGATTTGGAAATAGGTGGCCCTCAAATCTCAGTTGCTTGACGAACCCAAAATGTCTTCCTGTCTGACATAAGTTGGTCTTTTCTTGGCCCCTTATTATCTCCACCCCAGCACCAGATGGACTGAATGGTTATCTCTGGGAAAATGCTGGTCTGAATGCAGAGGGAGAAAAAATGGTAGACTATGAACTTCGAGGCTTATGGTTTGGCTCAGAAGTAACACACCTCTCTTCTGTGAGTATCTCCTGTTTGATGTCCGAGTTCAACATGGAGATGAATAATCTTATCCCCAGTGGGGTAAGCATACAAAAAAGGGCTGCAAATTTTTTGAATGGTAATACATTCTAATGATATTCAACAATAACATATTTTAATAATATGGTCTAATAAACTTCTAGTTACTCCTTATTAAGGAGCTGATAAAAAACATTAGACCAGGTATGGTTAAATGTGATTCAATTCAGTATTAATTCATGATTTCATTCTGACAATCCATTGCTTTTACTGCCAAACTGTCCCTTAATGGATTTTTAAAAATTATTTTTTCTTATTGTAGAAAACTCTAGTATGATATATCTGTAGCTGCTCCAAGATATTTTATTCAGCAATTTCTAAATACACACTCTTAGATATTCACAAATATGATAGAGTTCCTACCCCTCTGAAGCTCACAGTTTAGTTAGGGAAATAAATAATTGCATTCCGTATTGTGATGATCATAAAATCAGAGTATGTGTAAGATACTCTGGTGAATATTATTTAAAAAATTGTGAAATGTGCTTTATATAGTGTTTCTCATTTAATACAACAGTGCCACCATGTAGATGTCATTACTTTTTCATAGTTACAGATGATGAAGTCAGCTTAAGGTGGTTGAGTGGCATGCCCAAGGTCAGATGGCTTGCTTAACTCAAAGCGGGTCATGTGGTCTAGAGCCTAAATTTTTGCACCACATTATACTGTCAGCACCTATTTTTCTTTCTCTGAAAGTGTGTTGTTTTCAGTTTGTGTGATCCTGAGGTTATTTACTTTGTGTTCTGCATCTTGGTTGTTGGCCATATTTATGGCTGTTTTCTACCACTTTTGAAAAGAGAAGTACCTTCCTACTTGCTTTGAGTTCAAAACTGAAACGGACATCCCATTGGGCAAGATAGCAGAGGTAACATGACCTTCTGCACATCTTTATTCAACTTTCCTGTGGTAGTGGTTTAGGAGTCTTACATTAAAATTTAGCCACTTCAAACTGGATCAGTTTGTGTAAAATGTACTTATTCTGAAATGGAAAAAAAAATAGAACTTTATGATGAAAATAGATTTAAATATATATAATAGTTTTAGATACTCTCACTTTAAATTACTAAGCCTCAGCTGCATAGAAAATACATTTGTTCAAAATATTTGTATGGTTGAATAGAGCACAATCTGTTGTACACTTTTCTGATGTTTGAAGCTCTCAAAAGACTAATGAAAATTGTGAAAAACTCAAAATCTCTTATGAATTTTGAAAATTTGAGGACCTTAGTAATTTTCTTAGCATATTTCTTAAAAGATGAGATAAATTGTTTTCTCTGTAACTAAGGGGAATAAACTTATAGATAACTAGATGGAGTCATATAATACCTAAATATAAGAAAAATAAATATTTTTTTTTACTGAGAGCTTTTTACCAAAAAGTTGAATACTTGTGGACTCTGGAGATGGTTTTCTAAATCACTATAAATTTGCATGCGACTCTGCAAGTAGTAATTTTATTTAAATTCTAGTGAGTTAACATAGCGATTCACTACTTCTGTGCATCAGCCAGTGCTCATCCCAGTTTATTAGTGTATTAGACTCTGTAGTTCAGAGTCTGTTTCTTGGTTTTTCCCCTCTGTTTACTTTTTTCTTAAATTCCACATATGAATGAAATCATCTGACATTTATCTTTCTCTGACTGACTTACTTCACTTAAGATAATACTCTAGCTCCATCCATGCCATGGCAAATGACAAGATTTCATTTTTTTTAGACCGAATAATATTTTATTGTGTATATATGTACACACACATATATATATATGTATATACACTACCACTTTATTATCTATCTATGAATGGATGTTTGGGCTGCTACTGTAATTTGGCTACTGTAAACGATGCTGCTATAAACAAAGGGGTGCATATATCCCTTCGAATTAATGTTTTTGTATTCTTTGGGTAAATATTCAGTATGATTCCTGGATAGTAGTAGGGTAGTTCTATTTTTAACTTTTTGAGGTACCTCCATATTGTTTACTAAGTGGCTGCCGCAGTTTACATTCCCATCAATATTGCGAGAGTTCCTTTTTCTCCACACACTCACCAACCCTTGTTGTCTCTTGTGTTTTAGAATTCAGCCGTTCTTACAGGTAGTAACTCATACTTTTGGTTTCTCTGGTGATGAGTGATGTTGAGCATCTTTTCATGCGTCTGTTAGCCATCTGTATGTCTTCTTTGGGAACGGATATATTCATGTTTTCCCAGTTTTTTTTTTTTGGTGTTAAGTTGTATCCATTTTTTATATGTTTTTGAGACTAACCCTTTATCAGCTATCAGCTATGTCATTTGCAAATATCTTCTTTCATTTACTAAGTTGCTTTTTAGTATTGTTGGTTGATTCCTTTGCTGGGCAAATCTTTTTATTTTGATGTAGTCCCAGTAATTTACCTTAGCTTTTATTTCTATTCGGTCAGGACACATATCTAGAAAAATGTGACTATAGAAACAAATGTTACTGTTGAAGGAATAACCAATTGTCCTCTCTTTTAGGATTTTGATAGTCCTGTCTCACATTGAGGTCTTCAATCTATTTGAAATTTATTTTTGTGTATGATATAAGAAAGTGGTCCAGTTTCATTCTTTTGCGTGTTGCTGTCCAGTTTCCCAGCATGATTTTTTGAAGGGGCTTCTTCCCCGTTGCATGTTCTTGTTTCCTTGCTTGAAGATTAATTGACCGTATAATTATGGGTTCATTTCTGTACTTTCTCTTCTGTTTTATTGATCTATGTGTCTGGTTTTGTGCCAGCACCATAATGTTTTGATTACTACAGTTTTGTAATATAACTTGAAGCCAAGAATTGTGAGGCCTCCAGCTCTGCTTCTTTTTTTCAAGGCTGCTTTGGCTGCTTGGGGTCTTTTGCAGTCCCATATAAATCTTAGGATATTTTTTGTAATTCTGTGAAAAATGCTACCGGTATTTTGATTAGGATTGCCTTAAGTCTATAGATTGCTTTGGACAGAGTGGACATTTTAACAATACTTGTACTTCCAACCAATGAGCATAGAATGTCTTCCCTTTTCTTTGTGTCATCTTGAATTTAGTTCATCAGTGTTTTATGGTTTTCAGAGTCCAGGTCTTTCACCTCTTTGGTTAAGTTTATTCCTTGGTGTTATTATTGGCACAATTATAAACATAGTTCTTTAATTACTCCATGTACTGCTCCATTATTGGTGAGATCTAGTAGTTTTTTTTTGGTGGTTTTTGAGTTTTCTATACATAGTATCATGTCATCTGCTAATAGCGAGGATTTTACTTCTTCTTTGCCGGTTTAGATGCCTTCTATTTATTTTTGTTGTCTGATTGTTGTGGCTAGGACTTCTAGTTCTTTGGTTATAAAAGTGGTAACATTTTATAGAACCTTGCTTTGTGAGCATAATTCCTTCAGAAAACATGCTTGTAATCCAAAGCACTTGTGTATGAAAGTGAATTTCCCCATAAGAAATAACAGAAACTCAGATGATTTGTGCCACAACTCAAAAATATTCCACGAAAATGATTACAATACTATAGTACAAAATAACAAAGAAAATACAATATATAAAGAGAAATAAATAAATTAACCTGGACTTACCTTTGAAACCTTCATGGCAACTTTTCCGTATCTTCCAGAACATGTGGCTGTTGCTTTGATATTCTCTTGACTCCTTTTGCTGCACTTAGTCCCCTTATTTCTTCTTTCTTTCTTTAAAAAAATTTTTTTAATGTTTGTTTATTTTTGAGAGAGAGAAAGACAGAGTGTGAGTGGGGGAGGGGCAGAGAGAGAGGGAGACACAGAATCCAAAGCAGGCTCCAGGCTCTGAGCTGTAAGCACAGAGCCCATTGTGGAGCTCGAACTCACAGAGTGTGAAATCATGACCTGAGCCAAAGTTGGATGCTCAACTGACTGAGCCATCCAGGCACCCCTCTTCTTTCTTTTTTATTGTGCAAGTTGTTGATGTAGACTTCTTATAAAATCTTGAAATTTTGGCCACTTATACCTTGTTCATACTTCTCGATGATTTCCTTCTTAACTTCACTGTAATTATCTCCTTTTCCTTACCACCTTTCTTTTCAACATTTTTCTGCCTGGGAGCCATTGTATATGGCTTCCTCACACGGAAGTTGACTATAGTACAGTATTAATAAACTCTCGTTATATACTGTATTAAAGAAACTGGCAATAAGGCAACAGAGGAAAGGGTCTATATCTGCAGTCAGCGTGACCTAGAATGAAGCAAAGCATTCCTGAGCTTCCTCTTGTATGGAGAAGCAAAGGACTGTCCATAGGTGCTTTGGAGTGAAAAAAAATACACTAGTGCCAGTTGTGGGCACCTTCCAACGTTCTGAAAAATGACTGATTTCTGCCAAACACCACAGTTTGACACTGAGCATTGGAGCATGGGAGGCAATCACCCACAATCCCACAGCAAGAGAGAAAGAGAAATAGAAGAACCTTTGGCTCAGTTGTGATCATGTGATGTTCGGCCTCACACACTACTCGTATTGCAAGACACTGCTCGTTTATGAAGTTAAAATTTATTAGTAATGTGTGCTCCTCTTGTGAAAACTCATAGAACAAGTTACTTGCAATCCAGGAGTTTACTGTATATCATATTTTCTATCCTTTCTCTTATTGATAAAATATATCACATTGATTGATGTGTGATTATTGAGCCAACTTTGCATCCCAGCAATAAATCCCCCTTGATCATGGAGAATACTTTTTCAATGTACTAGTGCAATTGGTTTGCTAATATTTTATTAAGGATTTTTGCTTCTGTGTTCATCAGATATATTGGCCTGCAGCACTCTCTCTCTCTCTCTCTCTTTTTTTTTTTGTTGTGTGTGTGTGCTGTGTTTTTTTGATTTTAGTGTCAGGGTAATGCTGGCCTCATAGAATACATGTGGAAGTTTTCCNCTCTCTCTCTCTCTCTCTCTCTCTCTCCCCCCCTCTCTCTCTCTCTCAGGAATAAATAAAACATTAAAAAAATTTTTTAAAGAATCTCAATATTGTTGCCTGTATTTCTGTCGTTCTTTTTTTCCTTCCTTCCTTGCTTCTGTGTTCATTAGATATATTGGCCTGCAGCACTCTCTCTCTCTCTCTCTCTTTTTTTTTTTGTGTGTGTGTGTGTGCTGTGTTTTTTTGATTTTAGTGTCAGGGTAATGCTGGCCTCATAGAATACATGTGGAAGTTTTCCTTTCTTGTGTATTTTTTGAAATGTTTGAGAAGAAAAGGTATTAACTTTTCTTTAAATATTTGGTAGCATTCACCTGTGAAGCTGTGTGGTCTTGGACTTTGGTTTCTAGGGAGGTCTTAAATTACTGATTCAGTTTCATTGCTGGTAATTGGTCTGTTCAAATTTTCTCTTTCTTTTCAGTTTTGGTAGGTTATATATTTGATAGGTTATATATTTCTAGAAGTGAATCCATTTCTTCCAGTTGTCCAATTTGTTAACATATAATCTTCCTAATATTTTCTTATAAATAAGGTTCTGTGGTCTTGGTGGTTATTTCTCTTACTTAATTTGTGATTTTGAGTCTTTTTTTGGTTTGTGTTTTGACTAGAGGCTTATAATTTTTTTTTCAAAAACCAGCTCCCATTTCAAGAACTTTAAAAAAATTTTTTTTTCCTATGTCATTTATTTTTGCTATAAGCTTTATTATTTCTTTCCTTTCGCTGGTTTTGTGTTTTGTTCTTTTTCTAGCTCCTTTAGGTATAAGGTTAGGTTGTTTATTTGAGTTTTTTTTTCAGGTGGGCTTATATTTTGTAAACATCCTTCTTGGAACTGGTTGTTCTCCACCCAAAGATTTTAGACCATTTTCATTTGTCTTCATGTTTTTTTTTTTTTTTTTTCAAATTTCTTCTTAGGTTTTTTTGGTTGACCCATTCATTGTTTCATAGCATGTTATTTAGCCTCCATATATTTCTGCTCTTTCCAGATCTTTATGGTTATTGTCTAGTCTCATAGTGTTGTTAGAAAAGATGCATGGTATGATATAACTTTGATCATTTTGAATTTTTTGAGATCCTGAAATGGATCTGTTCCAGAGAATGTTCCATGTGCACTTGAAAATAATGTGTACTGTGTTGTTTTAGGGTGGAATGTTTGGAATATATCTGTTAATGACCCAGTATGTCATTCAAAGCCCCTGTTTCCTTGTTGATTTGCTGTCTTTTTTATTTTTAACATTCATTCATTTTTGAGAGAGTGAGAGAGACAGAGTATGAGTGGAGGAGGGGCGGAGATAATGGTAGACACAGAATCCAAAACAGCCTCCAGGCTCTGAGCTTTCAGCTCAGAACCTGATGAAGGGCTGGAACTCACAGACCAGGGGATCATAACCTGAGCTGAAGTCAGATGTTTAAGTGACTGAGCCACCCAGGTGCCCCAATTTTGTTTTGATGATCTGTGGATTTAAGTAGGTGTTAAAGTCCCCTACTATTATTGTATTACTATCAGTTAGATCCTATGTTTGTTGTTAACTTTTGTATGCGGGTGCTTCCATGTTTTGTGCGTGCATTTTTACAATTGTTACTTCTTTTTGTTGGATTTCTACTTTATTATTATAGAGCGTCCTTTGTGTCTTATTGCAGTTCTTGTTTTAAAGTCTGTTTTTAGATATAATTGTTCTTATCCTGGCTTTCTTTTCATATCCATTTTCATGATAAGTGTTTCTCCATCCTCTCCCTTTGAATCTGCATGTGTCTTTAATTTCAAGTGAATTTCTTGTAGGCAGAATTTAGGTGGGTCTTGCTTTTTATCCATTCTGTCACCCTTTGTCATTTGAGCATTTAGTCTATTTATATTAAAAGTAATTGTTGATGGATATGTATTTATTGCCCTTTTGTTGTAGGTTTTTTGATGTTTCTATAGACTATCTCCTATTGTCTCTATCATAGTATGTTGATTTCTTTAGTGCTAGAATTGGATTTCTTTCTCTTTATTGTTTGCATATTTATTGGCAGGTTTTTGTTTGTGGTTACCGTTAGGTTTGTATATAATATCGTCTGCATATAGCAATCTATATGAGGTTGATGGTCGCTTGAGTTTAAACCCATTTATTACTACTCTCTGCCCCACCACCCTGATATTTTAGGTATATGGAGTCATATTTTACATAATTTTATTTTGTGAATCCTTTCACTGATGTTTAGAGATATATTTATGTTTTTCATCAAAGTTTGTTTATTTTGAGAGAGAGAGCGAGAGAGGGCACAAGTCAGGTAGGTGCAGAGAGAGAGTGAGCGAGAGAGTATACAGCAGGCTCTGTGCTGTCAGCGCAGAGCCCAGTGTGGGGCTTGATTTCAGGAATGATAAGAAACCAAAAGTTGGACACTTTAACGGGCTAAGCTACCCAGGTGCTCCCAGATATGTATGTATCTCTCTCCCTCCCCAGCCCTCTGTGTGTGTGTGTGTGTGTGTGTGTGTACATATGTATATGCACATGCACACACACTGGCATGTGAGGTTTCTGCAGAAAAATCGGATAACCTTATGAGGTTTCCCTTATATATAACTGTTTTTGTTGGTGTTTTTAAAATTCTCTCTTTGGGGCACCTCGGAGGCTCAGTTGGTTAAGCACCCAACTTTAGCTCAGGTCATGATGTCACAGTCCATGAGTTTGAGTGCTGCATTGGGCTCTGTGCTGACAGCTCAGAGTGCTGCATTGGGCTCTGTGCTGACAGCTCAGAGCCTGGAGTCTGCTTCAGATTCTGTGTCTCCCTCTCTTTCTGCCCCTCCCCTGTTGTCACTCTGTCTCTCTCTCTCTTTCTCTCTCTCAAAAAATAGAATAAAAATATAAAACAAAGTTAAAAAATAAAACTATTTACTCCTAGTTCTTACCGTTTTAATTACTTTGTGTCATGGTGTGGATCTCTCTGAGTTGATTTTGTTGGGAGCTCTCCAACAAAATATCTGGTCTGGATATCTGGTTCTTTCTCCAGATTAGGGAAATTTTCAGCTATTATTTCTTCAAATATTCTGCTCCCTTTTTTCTTTCTCCTTCCGAGATCCCTATAATGCAGATCTTATTGTGCTGGATGGAATTGTTAAGTTTTCTGCGTTTATTCTCATTTGCGTATTTTTTTCCCCTCTCTTTTCCTCTGCTTGGTTTCTTTTCATCACTGTTTTTCAGGTCATTAGCTAATTCCTCTGCTTATTCTAGCCTGCTGTTTATTCCACGAAGTGTATTTATAATTTTATTCATTGTGTTCATCCTTTCTGATTGGTTCTCTTTTAGCTCTGTGCTCAGGGTTTCACTGATGTTCTCCACTCTTTTCTCAAATCCAGTGATTATATGATCATTATGTTAAATTCTCCATCTGGCATATTAATTATTTCTGTTTGACTTCTGTCTCTTGCCGTGTTTTGTCCTTTTCTTTCATTTGAGACCTATTCCTCTGTCTCCCCAGTTTGTATAAATCTGTGTCTGTCTCTGTGTGTGAGGAAAGTCAGCTGTGTCTCCTGCCCTTGATAGTAATAGCTTTATGAAGAAGAGGTCCTGATGTGTGGTGCAGTGCGGTGTCCCCTGTTCAGCAGAACCCAGTACTTCAGGGGTATCTCCCATGTGTGTTGTTGGCACCCTGCTGTTGTGTCCTGGCTGTGATGTTTGATATCCTGCCAGGATTGGCAGGTAATTTTAACAAGGTCCACACAGGTCTGCTTGTGAAATGAGACCTGGCGCTGGGAGCTCCCTGGGACTGGGGAGCCTTGTGTGGAACTGCAAGTGTGGAACATGGGTGGGGAGCACAGTTTGACCCAGCTGCACCTGGGACTTCCACAAGGCTTGCTGCTGTGGCAGGGCCAAACTGCACAAATCGAATGCGTCAGGAGATGCAGAGTCACAGGATTTCCTCAGGTCCTGGGGGAAGACCAGCACAGTACTGGTGGCAAAGGTGACTGGGAAGGGTAGACCCACTGAAGCTTGGGAGGGGTGTGAGGCTTGCTGTCAGCAGGTTAGGTAGTGAGTGTGAGTGCCGTGCTGGTTCCCACAGGTGTATTTATGGAGGAGGGGATGGGCACAGACTAAGGAGGCTGTACTTGCCAGCTCCTTTGTTCCTGGAGGACTCTCAATGATCCTTACCCTTCTGGGAAAAGCTCTGAAATGAGTAAACTATTCTGCCTTAGGTATACTCCAGGCACTTGTCAACTGCTTCTAGGATGTATCTTGGAGGGCTGTTTGTTGTGCTGTCTTTTTAAGGGTCAGGACTCAGCTTCCTCTCACTCTCAAGGCTCTGCCAGAGCTGAGCCTGCAGATTTTTAGAATTTCAGGGTTTAAGTTCCTCCAGTTGTGAGCACTCACAAAATCCAGTCCCTCTGACTTTCAAAGCCAAACGTTATTGGGAATCTGTCTCCTCCACATGGGCGCCCTGGTGTGATGGTCTGTTTCTTTACTCTTTCCATGCCAGTGGCTCCCCTCTCCCCCAACCCCACAGCTTCCTCACACTTGGCTGTTGTCCACTTTGCTGCCCATGGCGTCTTCGCCCTTCCTATCCTCTTGGGGGTGGCCTCTTCTTTGCTTTTAGTTGTGGTGTTTGTTCTGTCAGTTTTGGGTTCGTTTACTGGGTTACTTATGTTGCTGTGATTGCTAGCTGGTTGTATTCATGGGAGGAGATGAGCTTAGGGTCTTCTTAGTCTACTGTCTTCCCAGCCTCGCTGCAGAATTGGTTTCCAACAATCCCAGGACAGATACTTAGAACACATAGAAATTAGAAAATAGATTTTGTTTTCAATAAAATACCTGCCATGTTAATATTTTGTATTTTTATAGTATAGGCTTACTATTTGTGTTCTTCATATGAAATGCCAATTTGAAGAGTCAAGTGTAGATTTCACGGTTAGTTTCCTCACTGAAACATCAGTGTTCAGAACCTTCACATATTAAAATATTTTGAAACAATTTTATTTTCCACTCAGTTGAGGCTTAGTAATTTAAGGGTATTTAAAACTATATATGTATTTGACTATATTTTAATATACCCAAACATTTAAAATTCTTTTTCATTGTAGAGCATTTTGAACATAATTTGGTATTTGATTTGAATCTCATAGATACCATAAACATGCCACTTTGATTTCCTACCTTTTGAGCTTTAATATTAGATTAGGCCTGCATAAGTTGACTGGGTCTTGATGCTGCTTCTGGTTTTAAACATTTCCAATTGATTCTTTAAAATAAAAATTAGTGAAGTACTATTGGTTGATATATCTTGCTAGGTAAAATTATTGGACATCCTCAAATGCGAACCAGTTTTATCTAAATTATAAAGACATTCCTTTAAATATAGACCAAAACTGCTTGACTCCTAATACATGTTCACATAAAGATGTATTGAATGAATGAGTGGATGGATGCATAAAATGACATAAACCTATTCTGTAGTAATACTTTAGCCATTTTTCTTCCTTGCCATTTTCAAGTCGTGTATAGATAGGCATTTCCTTTAGATGATTGCTGCATTTTAAAAATACATTTGTTTTGCTTTTTATTAAAAATGTTTTCCTCTGTTATGTTCCTGTTTATATACTACAATACAGGGTGTGGGTCTACTGCATAGTTTTCTAGTTTGTCTTCTATTAATTTTCTCACTAAGCCTGTATTATTTTCTATGTACCTGATCCTTTTCTAGGAATCAGACATACTCTCAAGTGAGAGAAACAGAAATGTTCTTATTTAATTATGAAACAGTGTGTAACATACATACTCTGTAAAACATTGGCACAGTATACTTTGGCATACGTGAGTAAGGGTGACTTTATGGTAGAGGAAGTCAAAAGAAGATGAGTACTCATTCCCCAGGAACAATGGAAGACAATGAAAAAATTCCAGGTCTTGAGGATGGAGTAAACACCAAGATAAGCAGAAAAAGTGGGAGTGAAGGAAATGATAAAGAATCAACTTTGATGGAGGGGATATGGACTTAAAATACTGGAAGGAAATGAAGAAACCCTGACTCATGAAAGAATATTCCAGAAGAGAACTAAAGGACTGGTGTCTTTCTGTAACAGATGACCCAGAGTGTTTAAGAGACTGCGTTAGGCATAGCCTAGGAGAATGGGGTAAACGTTCTGCAGGACACTAGATAGCTTCTCTTCAAGTTTTATTATGTTTCTGTTTCTTCTAACTGGTTACAAACTTTTATGAATATTGAATCTTTTGAAATAAATACATTCCAAAGAGTGCCTTCACTAGCCCCTTCCTCTTTCCCATATAGCTTGGCATTGTTTTCAGTCTTTGGATGAATCCAAATTCTGGTATGCATGTTGAGTTGACAGGAGTGTGAGAAGCCAGGGGTGGGTGTGTAGGTGTGGTGCGAGAGGGGCTTTTTCTCAGGTTAATTTTCTTTTCCTTAAGTTAGCTTTAGAGTCTTCCCACCATCAACATCCCCTGGATGTCTCATTGTTGGCATTGCCCTGCTGGAAACCTGGCATTTAGCTTCTGCTTCATAGTGTTAATTCTATTGGAGTTATCTCCAGTAACTCCAGTTGGAGGGATGGAGGGATGGTGAGTTTGGTCAAGATCGAGATCATAATTATCATACATAATACAATTTCAAGGAATGCTACAATGATTCTTGTTATATTAATGATTACATGGATGAACACATGAAAGAACAGTGTCTAGTATTATCCAGGCCCTGGAATATTACAGAGTAGAATCTAGGTTTTCCAATTCTCAGCTCACTTTTATTCTCACTCTGCTCCTCTTTCCTTTTACCTAACAGTTATTTCTTTTTCAAAAAAATTTTTTTTAATGTTTTATTTATTTCTGAGAGAGAGAGACAGCATGAGCAGGGAAGGGTCAGAGAGAGGGAGACACAGAATTAGAAGCAGGCTCCAGGCTCTGAGATGGTAATCAGCACAGAGTCCGACGGAGGGATTGAACCCATGAACTGTGAGATTATGACCTGAGCCGAAGTCGGATGCTTAACTGACTGAGCCGTCCAGGCACCTACCTAACAGTTATTTCTTGTGAAGTTCTCTGCTTATTTTTTAATAGGAGTGAAGCTAGGTATTCTTACATGTTTAAAAAAACCATGTGTAATATCTTCTCTGTAAACTATTTATGTCCTTTATGCATTGTTCTTCTTGATTTTTTTTTCTTTTTCTCTTTTTTATGGCTCACTTTATATGTTATGGAACTTAGCCCTTTGCCATAAATATTTTCCCAGTTTGTGGTTAGTGTTTTGATTTTTCTCATGTTGTTTTGCTGTAAGTAGGCTTTCATTCATTGCTGTGGAATTTATCAATCTCTTTTTTGTGGCTTTTGGATTTTGAGGCATGATTATGTTGAACATTGACTTCTCAAAAGAGTAGGAAAAAAAAATCTGTTAATCAGTACCGTTAAGCTAATTAGTTAATTACTGCAGTAAGGGGGAGAACACCAAGAGTTCTTCAAGTAATATCTCAAAATGAAGACATTAGGGAAGAGTATTTATAGGGTTTTAGGGCCTGGGTGAGTGAATTTAAGGCAGGTCTTAACAGGAGAGGAGTTGTCTGAGATTGGGCAAAATATATGATAAAATTGCTTTGAATTGGGACTGCTGAAATGAAAATATTGAAGACAGCCTTGGTAAACATCTGTTAATCTTGATAAGTAAATTTATAATCTTTTAGCAGCTATTTCCTGGAGAAAACAGCCAAGATTTTTTTGTGTGGTCCTAATATTATTTAGTGCAGAAATAGTAAATTATGTCCATTCCGTATTCAACACAAAGAAAGAATTATGTTAGATTTGTATCTCACTTATAAGGAAATTCACTCATTTCTACCTTTTATAGTTTTTTACCCTTAAGTTTTTGTTAATGTAATCAATTCTGGTAGACTGTGTAGTCTCACATCTAGCTGGCCTTCTTTTCACAAAATGACTACTTGGTCATCTTAGTACTATTTACTAAATAATTACCTGTTGTTCCGATGATTTGAGATGCCATCTTTATTATATACAAATAATCACACATATTGGCCTCCTTTTCTGCACCATGTTTCCTGTTTCATTGGTCTGTTCACCTTTGTATCACTGTTAAATGATATGGATTGTGGAACCTGTGTATATTTTGAAATTTGGTAGTGGTCGTTCTTCATTGCACTTCCTTTTCAGACCTTTTCCTAGCCCTTCCTATTTATTTTTTCCACAGGAACTGTAGAATCAACTCTTTCTAGCCCTTTTTCTAAAATTTTCTAAGAAATTTTAGATTAGAAACATTTTCTAATAAAATATTTGTTTGGAAAAAAATGACTAATTTTTCCCAAACTGAATTCTCTTCATCTAAGACCACGCACACCCATCAGTGTTTTGATATTTTCTTTGTAGAGTACTTACATAATTCTTTAAAACTTGTAGCTGGACTGTCTTTTAACCTGGGCATTATAAGTCGGAGGCTTTCTGTCTTGTTCCATCTATATATTCAAGTTCATGGTTGATTTCATTAACGCCTTATATGCCAATTATTTACTCTATTCTATTATTATATTGTCTCATTATCTATACTATAATACTATAAGTATTATCACTATATAGTGTTTTACATTTTCAATTCATACATACCTTTATTTTCTTCGCTAATTGAACTGACCGGTTTCTTCAGTAATATGTTAAATAACATTGATGGTAGTAAGCATTGACTTGTTCTTGACTTCTATGGACATGCTTCTGGATTTTCCTCATTAAGCATAAACCTACATTTTAGACAGAACATCAGTGTTTCACAATGTTAAGGATCTTTGTATTCCTGTTTCAATGTCCAGTAACTTTAGTAGGTTGTTTTCAGGTAGAAAGTTTTAGGTCCATATCTTCTGCCATGTGTCCTTTTTAATAATGCTGGATTCAAACCTTCTTTCATGGGGCTATGTTTTTTTCTTTTTGAGATATAATTGACATATGAGTTTCAGGTGTTACGACATAATCATCATATTGTGAAATGATCACCGCAAAAGTCTAGTTAACATCTATCACCATACATAACAAAATTTTTATTTTGGGATGAGAACTTTTAACATCTATTCCAACAATGTTCAAAAAATATATTACAGTATTGTTGACTATAGTTAAGAGGACTATTTTTTAATAATAAATTATAATTTTTTCTGTGCCATACTTTTGTGTTTCTATGTTTTGAATTCCCAGCATGAATACGTTGAATCTACTTTATGTATCTTTTACATATTTATTTTCTCCTCCTCTCAATTATTTTTCTTAATTTTCTCACTTTTTCAGTTACAATCATCTTATGCTTCCTGCAGTACTCATCCTTTGTGTAAACTCTAGTTTACTATTTTATTCCTGTGAATTTGTTTTCTTTGTTCAATTCTTTTCATGTCAGTTCAATTTCTTCTGTTTTATTCATTGTCTTTTCACTGAGTTCTGGCATGTGAGTTTTGCGGTCTTGGTTTATAGCAATTGCTTATTTTATTTTTAAAAAAAATTTTTAAATTTTTTATTTTTTAAAATATTAATTTTTGAGAGAGAGATAGAGACAGCATGATCAGGGGAGGGTCAGAGGGAGAGGGAGACCCAGAATCTGAAGCAGACCCCAGGTTTTGAGCTAGCTGTCAGCACGGAGCCTGATGCAGGGCTTGAACCCATGAACGGTGAGATCATGACCTGAGCTGAAGTCAGACACTTAATCGACTGAGCCACCCAGGCACCCTTATTTTTTTAATGGTAGAATTTATATTCACACATTTCATATCTGTAGCAGATTTTTTTCTCTTCCATGTTTCTACACTGTAATAATTTTACTTTTCAGTTTTCTTAGAGTACCTTTGTATTGAATCTGTACTGTGTTATGTACTTCCCTTTCATAACTTTTTGAAAGAGTTTCATTTGGTGATGGGGGCATAGTTTTCTAATCTTTACAACCTAAACCTCCCTTCTGCCCCAACCCAGATGGTAGACAAATGGATTCCTGCATACGTGGTTCTACCCTGTGTGTGTGTGTGATGCTCTACCTCTTCTGCTCTCAAGTGAACCAAGCATCTTAAAGAGCATAGCCCCCATTCTCCAAGGTAAACCTCTCGTTTTCAAAAAACTTCTTTTTGTTGTCACCTTTTCAAACCTTCCATCTGTGATCTGCTCAACACTTATCTGGATCTCTTTACTCATGAATTCTGTCTTTTCTGAGATGCGTTAATGCTGGTCCTTCCTGGATTTTAAAGTCTAAAGCTTAAATTTGCCTGAAATTGATGTTTGTGCAACTTTGAAAATTCTTCTTGTTACTGAAAATAATTTCCAGAAAAAGGAGTTTTTTAATTATAATGGTATTATGTTTAGGTCAGGAATCTGAGTGACCTTTTCAGTAATTCTAGGAGAGAAACAGCTAGAAAATTCAATGCTTATTGTTAAAAGATGTGATCAGTATAAGATGGGGGTAGGAAATACTACTCATGACTAGGTTAAAAGTTACTTTGAAAATTTTTCATCTGTCACACTATTAGTATTTATGCAGATTGGATAAAATGGCCTCAAATTCCTCCTATCTCTCTATGTACCCTTGGCCTAGTACTCTCTAGTCCCATCAAGTGGTGGAGTCTCTTTCTGCATTCCCATTCATCTTGGCTCCTTTTGTAACTTGATTTGGTTAGTAGATGAGAGCAGAAGTGATATCATAGGAATTCTTTTCTTTTTTTTTAATGTTTGTTTTGAAAGAGAGACAGAGAGACAGAGACAGACTCAGGAAGGAAGAGCAGAGAGAGAATCCCAAGCAGGCTCCATGCTGTCCATGCAGAGCTTGATGTGGGGCTGGATCCCACAACTGTGAGATCACGACCTGGGCTGATATCAAGAGTTGGATGCTCAAGTGACTGAGCCACCCAGGTGTCCCATGGAGTTCTCAGCTCAGATCTTGGCTTCTGCTCTTACTCTTAAGGAATTCTGTCAACATTATGTATAGACAACAGGCTAGCATCTTTGAAGGTTTTCAAAGACCATGGGATAGAGGCTCAACTGGAGCACTGTCAGATGAGTGTTTGAAGCCATTTTAGACCATTTGTTTGCAATTGCAGTATCAGGTGAACACAACTGTATGAATGACCCCAGGGGCAACCATCAGCGTATCTGTACAGCTGAACATAACCCAAGTTCCTGACTTACAGAACTATAAACCTATAAGATGATGATAGGTTTTAGCCTATAGATTTTGGAGGTTTTGTTATAGAGCAATAGAAAACTGATGTAATAGTCCAGTTTATTTAATAATTTACTATATCTATGGTATACATTCTCATGATATGCAAGTAGCTCATGTATTACTACTATTTTTAAATAATAGAACATACTAAATTATAAAATACAGATTAATGATGTGTTGAAAGCAAGCCCTTTGACAGTCCATAAAATAAGACTTGTTAATGTATTCAGAATTGTTTTATCAAAGATTCAGCATTCCAACTTATTCTCATTTCAGCCCTTAGAGCTATATTCCAGTACACATAAATATGTTAAAATTATCTATTAATTTAATAAATTTTATATGTGATTGAAAATTTAAGATTACAAAATACATTTTATATTTACCAGTTGGGATACATTTATCACTTTTTCACTTATCTTCAGAGATTTTTCAGTTGTTCCAGACAGCAAGATCCTAAATAGATTTCTAGGGAGAGTTTCTCTGAAGATGTATAGTATCTGTGGTGAGTAAATAATCAAAGAATATTTTTAGTTCCAGGACAAAGACCAGGTACTGAAAAAGAAAGCTAGCCTTCTCCTTAACATATCCCTTTCACATAATAATTTATTTTTAAATTAGGTTTTTTTTTTTTTTTTTGTGAGGATAAATTAGTTTTCAAAACGCCAAGTATTTCATATATAACGTATACAAAATAAATTGCATTCATTTTTAGTATAGATTTCGAGGAGTTTTGAGAAAGGAATACATCATGTAATAATTACTTTAGTCAAGATCTAGAACATTTTAATCACCTTATAAGTTCTACTTGTGTCACTTCCTGGTTAATATTCATCCTCAGTCCTTAGCCTTAACCAAACATTGTTCTGTACTCTATCTCCATTGATTATATTGCCTTTCTTATTATATTGCCTCTCATTTATACGGGATCATATGGTTTTTCTATTCTGTGTCTGAATTCTTCTACTCAGCAAAATATTTTAAGGATTCTTATTGCTTTATGTATCAGTAGTTTGTTTCTTTTTGTTACTAAATGTATCTATTTTATGGATATACCACAGGTTGTTTATCCATTTACCTGCTGATGGGTATTTGAGTTGTCTCCAGTTTTTGACTATCAGTAAACCTTTCATGAACATTTGTGTACAAGTGTGAATAAGACAGGTTTTTATTTTTAATTTTTAGGCAACTATCGAGGAATTAGAATGGATGGGTCAAAGGGTAAATGCATATTTAACTTTGCAAGACATTACCAAGTTGTTTTCCAAAGTAGTTTTATTCTTTTACATTTCTGTCAGCAATGTTTGAAAGTTATGGTTGCTCTGTATCCTTCCATTTGATATTTGTTTTATAATTAGTATTTGTAGTATGTTGGGATGTCTCATGGTTTAATTTGAAATTCTCTAGTTGATAGTTTAGGACACTTTTATTCATTTGCTCACTTAATCTTATTTTACAAAGTATCCAATGAAATATTTTGTTCTTTTTTTACTTGATGTTTGTCTTAATGATTTGTGACAGTTTGTTAATATTTTCTGGTACAAAATCCTTGATATTTATAGAATAATTTTTCCCTGTTAGTGGCTTACCCTTTATTAGTATATAAAGAAGAACTGAAGTTTTAAATGTCGATAAAATCTGTTTTATTAATGTTTCTTCTTTAAGCTTTTTGTGTCATCTAAAATATCTTTGGTTGTGCCCAAGGTTGAAACATTTTTCTCTTATGTAATTTTCTTAATAGTTTTAACTTTTACATTTAAGTCTTTGATCCATTTTAAGATACTTTTTGTGTATTACATGTAGTAAAGGTCAAGATGCATTTATTTTTTTTCCCATATGGTTACGCTTATGGTTCCACATAATTATTTCTTCCATATGGCTATTAAAGCACTATTTGAAAGCTCTCTTTCTGCACTGAATAACTTTGTCCACTTTATTACAATTGAATATATATGTATGGACCTGTTTATGCACTCATCAGAATAGGACACTTCAATTTTTTTTTTTTTTTTTGAGAGAGAGCAAGTATGCAGGTGAATGGGGAGAAGGAGGGTGAGAAGAGAGCAAGAGAAAGAGAGAATGAGAAATTTAACTGGGCTCTATGTGAGGCATGCTAGCCCCTGAGTGGGACTCAGTTTCACAACTGTGAGATCATGACCAGAGCCGAAAATCAAGAGTAAGACACTTAACCAACTGAGCCACCCTGCCACTCCTTAAAAAGAAAAAAAAAAAAAAAAAAAGTGAGTATCTTTAATACTATTTTTATTTTACTTTTATCCTGATTACCTCTTAACGCTTAATGATAATTTGGAGACACTGAGGTTCCAACTAACTAAGGGAAATGGAACTGGAAAGGAGGCATTGTAAAGACTGAAACTTGGTGGTGGGGCATCCTGAATAAGGAATGAAGATGTGCAACAACATGAGAGCCTTGAAGACTCTCCAATTTTATGGAGTGGAAGGATACTCCATAACAAAGATATGTCCAGAATTAGTAGATTCTTAATAAATGCATATTTCAATTAAGTAATGAAAGAAAGGTGACTAAATATGGGAAGTGGGGTGGCACATTCTCTCTCCTTATAAATTACTGCTGCTTATTCCTACTTTTTTTTTTTTTAAAGGCTTTCAACAGGTTTTATTCTAAGGCACATTTCACATAGCGTCAATAACTAGAATAAATTTAGATGCCATCTGCTAAAAGTTTCACATTTTACATATTAGGAAAACATTTCAGCCACTAGGGAGATATTGTTCAAGTGTTCAAGGCACACAGTGAATGGTAAGGTAGAATCTTGATCGAGATCTTTGAACTTTTTGTGCAGGTTTTCAGTTCCTTCCACTACACTAAAAGTTTTGTTTCAAACACTGTAAATGGTGCTATAAAAGAAATAAATGAATCAACTTTGGTTGGCTAAAACAATTTTTTTTTTTTAAATCTCTAAAGGAAACCTTTTAGAAATGTCCAGGGAGTAAGTGGATTGCTAATTGTTAAATCTAATTCTTTGTTCCATCCAAGATTGATTCTAAACAATGATTAAAGACTTTATAGGACTGTACCTATCATGCCTAATTGTCTAGTGCCCAAATTAAGCAAGGGATACATACATAATCCCAAGGAATTAGACTCTTCTCTATTTTTTTTTTTAGCAGGGTTACTCTGCAGAAATCAAGTATTTATGGTAGTTATAGGAATGTGAGAAGTTGTGAATAGTTTCTATCTCTGACTGTATATCAACTGTTAGGTTTACTGAAAAAGAGATCCCCTTCAAGAAAGTGCAGTTAGGGGCACCTGGGTGGCACAGTTAAGCATCAGACTTCGGATTTTGGTTCAGGTTATGATTCCGTGGTTCTGGGATTGAGCCCCTCTGCACCAGGATTCTCTCTCCCTCTTTCTCTGTCCCTCCCCTGTTCATGCTTGCTGTTTCTCTAAATAAATAAATTAACATAAAAAAATGTGGAATTAGGCTGCTTTCTGAAGCTAAATTATACAATCAGTATATCATGTATCAAAATAGAGATACTCAACATTAGGTTAGGGAACACCATGGCTTTACAACCAAAGTTACTTTTGAGACTAAAATAATTTGAAGACTATGATTTGCTTAAAGGATGAATTTGTCATTCAGGAGAGGGGCTGGTCAGTAGTGGAAGGATGCCCAAAGAAAATTGGTGATTCAGACGTGTGCAAAGAAGACTCATTGGTGCTGAGAGAAGAGAATGTTCTCTTTTTTCTCTTCATTCCCCCCTCCCTTTTTTTAAAAAATTCCATGTGCAAGTGATACTGTGTGTTATATGATACCACATTATACATGTCTTTTTCCGGCTTATTTCACTTAGCATAATGCCCTTGAGGTTTACCTATGTTGGTGCAAATACCAGGACTGACTTCCTGTTTTAAGACTGAATAATATTTTATTACATATATATTCCACATTTTCTTTATTCATTCATCCTTGGATGGACATTTACATTGTTTCTATACCTTAGCTATTGTGAATTATGCTGCTGTGAACATGAGACTACAGATATCTTTTTGAGATGATTTCATTTCCTTTGAGTGCATACCTAGAAGTGAGATTGCTGTGTCATATGGTTACAGTGGCTGTAACAGTTTACTTTCCCACACATGGTACATGAGGTCGCCTTTTATACATATCCTGGCCAGCATTGGCTGTCTCTTGTCTTTCTGATAATAAATATCCTCACAGATATGAGGTGATATCCCATTGAGGTTTTGTTTTGTATTTCCTTGATAAGTGATGTTGAATACTTTTCATGTACCTGTTCACCATTTAAATGGCATCTTTAGAAAAAAGTTTTAGATACTTTGCTAATCATAAAATTAGGGTTTTTTTTTTGAGTGTGTGTATATGTGTGTTTTGCTGCTGAGTTACAGTAGTTCTTATATTGTTTGGATATTAACTATTTATTGGATATTTTTTGTAAATATTTTCTCCCATTTCATAGGTTGCCCTTACATTTTATTGATGCTTTCCTTTGCTGTGCAGAAGCTTTATAATTTGCTAAATCCCAATTGTTTAGTTTCGCTTTCTTTATTATTTATTTATTTATTTATTTACTTATTTATTGCCTTTGCTTGTGGTGTCAAATTATTAAATGTCAAGGAGTTTATCCCCAATGTTCTCTTCTAGGAGTTCTAGGATTTCATGTCTTATGTTTATGTCTTGAATCCATTTTGAGTTGATTTTTGTGTATGTTTTAAGATAGTGGTCCAGTTTTACTTTTTTGCATGTGGTTTTCCATTTTTCCCAGCGCCGTTTATTGAAGAGAGTGTCTCTTCCCTACTCTTGGCTCTTTTGTTATAAATTAATTGGTTATTTACATGTGAGTTTATTTATAAGCCTTTTATTCACATTGATCAATATGAATCTGTTTTATGCTCATGCCATATTGGTGTTTTTTTGTTTTAAATAGTTTATTGTCAAGTTGGTTTCCATATAACACCCAGTGCTCATCCCAACAAGTTCCCTCCTCCGTGCCCAACACCCCCCATCCTGTCTCCCCCACCCCCATCAGCCCTCAGTTTGTTCTCAGCATTCAAGAGTCTCTCATGGTTTGCCTCCTTCCCTCTCCCCAACTATTTTTCCCCTTCTCCTCCCCCATGGTCCTCCATTAAGTTCCTTCTAATCCACCTATATGTGCAAATATATGGTATCCTTCTCTACATGACTTATTTTGCTCAGCATAACACAATCAAGGTCCATCCATGTTGCTACACATGGCCAGATTTCATTCTTTCTCATTGCCATGTAGTTTTCCATTGTATAGATAAACCACATCTTCTTGATCCATTCGTCCGTTGATGGACACTTAGGCTCTTTCCATGTTTTGGCTATTGTGGAGAGTGCTGCTATGAACATTGGGGTCCATGTGCCCCTATGCATCAGCACTCCTTTATCCCTTGGGTAAATTCCTAGCAGTGCTATTGCTGGGTCATAGGGGAGTTCTATTGTTAATTTTTTGAGGAACCTCCACACTGTTTTCCAGAGGGGCTGCACCAGTTTACATTCCCACCAACAGTGTAGGAGGGTGCCCGTTTCTCCACATCCTCGCCAGCATCTCACGTTCTCTTATTTGCTCATTTTAGCCACTCTGAATAGCGTGAGGTGGTATCTCAGTGTGGTTTTGATTTGTATTTCCCTGATGAGGAGGGATTCTGAGTATCATTTCATGTGTCTGTTGGCCATCTGGATGTCCTTTTTGGAGAAGTGTCTGTTCATGTCTTCTGCCCATTTCTTCACTGGATTATTTGTTTTTTGGGTGTGGAGTTTGGTGAGTTCCTTATAGATTTTGGATATTAACCCTTTATCTGATATGTCATTTGCAATTATGTTTCCCATTCTGTCGGTTGCCTATTAGTTTTATGGATTGTTTCCTTTGCTTTGCAGAAGCTTTTAATCTTGATGAGGTCCCAATAGATCATTTTTGCTCTTGATTCCCTTGCCTTTGGGGATGTGTTAAGTAAGAAATTGCTGCTGTGGAGGTCAAGGAGGTTGTTTCCTGCTTTCTCCTCTAGGGTTTTGATGGTTTCCTGTCTTACATTCAGGTCCTTTATCCATTTTGAGTTTATTTTTGTATATGGTGTGAGAAAATGATCTAGTTTCATTCTTCTGCATGTTGCTATCCACTTCTCCCAGCACCATCTATTAAAGAGGCTGTCTTTTTTCCACTGGATACTCTTTCTTGCTTTGTTAAAGATGAGTTGACCATACATTTGTGGGTCCAGTTCTGAGTTCTGTATTCTATTCCATTGGTTTATGTGTCTGTTTTTGTCTTGACGATTGCAGCTTTTGTTTTGATTACAGTAGCTTGTTAATATAGTTTTTAATCAGTTAGTGTGATGCCTTCATCTTTGTTCTTATTTTCTCCCCCCAAGATTGCTTTGGTTATTCAGGGTGTTTCATTGTTTCATACACATTTTAGGACTGTTCATTCTTTTTCTGTGAAAAAATTCCCTTTAAATTTGATATGGATTACACTGAGTCTCAGTATTAAGGAATTTAAGCAATATTAATCCTCCCAGTCCATAAATATTGACCATCTTTCCATTTATTTGTATCTTCTTCAGTTTCATTCATTAATGTTTCACAGTTTCTAGTGTACAAAACTTTTACCTCCTTGGTTAAATTTATTCCTAAATATTTTTTTTGATGCTGTTGTAAATTTGATAATTTTTCTTAATTTCTAGTTCTCATAGTTTGTTGTTGGTGTATGGAAATGCAACTGACTTTTTTATGTTGATTTTGTATCCTACACCTTTACTGACTTCATTTAAGTTTTGTTTTTAAGTCTTTATATAGTATTATAAAATATGTGTAGTAGAGACAGTTTTACATCTTTCCAACATGGATGCTTTTTATTTCTTGTCTGATTGCTCTAAGATTTCCAGTAGTGTGTTGAATAAAAGTAGTGACAGTGAGTGTCCTTGTTTTGTGCCTTGTCTTAGAGGAAAAACTTTCAGCATTTCACCATTTACTGTGATGTTAGCTGTGGGCTTGCAATATTATATTGAAGTACATTTTTTTTCATATGTAGTTAGAGTTTTTGTTATAAAAGGATGTTGGATTTTCTTAAGTTCTTTTTCTGCATCTGTTGAGATAATCATATGATTTTTATTCTTCATTTTGTTAATATGTGGTGTATCACATCAGTTGATTTCCAGATGTTGAACCACTCTTTTGTTCCTGGAATAAACTCCACTTTATCATGTTGTATGTATTACGTTATTGAATGTATTGTTGGATTTGGTTAGCTAATATTTTGTTAATGATTTTTGCCTTTGCGTTCATCAAGGATATTGGCCTCTAATTCCTTGTAGTGTCCTTGTCTGGCTTTGATCTCAGGATAATGCTGGCCTCATAAAAAGAGTTTGGAAGTATTTCCTCCTCTTTTCTTGTTTTGGAACCAATTGAGAAGGAATTAACCAGTGAAGTCATCTGTCCTGGACTGTCTCTGTTTATAGGTTTTTGATTAATGATTCCATCTCCATACTCATTACTGGTCTCCAGATTTTCGACTTCTCTGTGATTCATCTTGGTAGGTTGTAATGTTTCTAGGAACTTACCCATTTCTTCTGGGTTATCTGATATGTTGCCGCATAATTATTCATCATTGTCTCATGATGTTTTGTATCCTGAAGTATAAAGTATTATGTCCCCTCTTTCATTTTAGTTTAGGTAAGCATTTCCCAGTTTTGTTAATCTTTTCAAAATCCATCTCTTAGTTTCATTAATCTTTTCTGTTGTTTTTCTGATGTCTGTTTCATTTCCTTTGTTTCTTTCTGCTAACTTTGGTCTTACTTTGCCCTTTTTTCCCCCCTAGTTCTTTGATGTATAAAGTTGGTTTTTTTTTTTTTTTGGTATGACATCATTCCTGTTTTTTGATGTAGGTGTTTGTTGCTATAAACTTCCCTCTTAGAACTGCTTACCTGCATCCCAAAAGTTTTCTTTATACTTCTGTCAGACAAAATAAAATTTAAGCAGAAGACTGAAACAAGGGACCAAGAAGGTCATTTTGTAATGATAAAGGAGTCAGTCAGTTCATCAAGAGGATACCACATTTGTAAATATTTATGCACCCAACATGTATGAGTGTCTAAATATATAAACTAAATATTAACAAATCTGAAGAGAGAAATAGACAGCAATACATTAATAGCAAGAGATTTCAATACTCCACTTTCAGCAATAGATAGATCATTTAGACAGAAAATCAATAAAGAAACATTGGATTTAAACTACACATTCAAGCCGAAAAGACCCAACAGACCTATTCAAAACATTCCATGTAACAACAGCAGAATACCCATTTTGTGCATGGAATCCTCTCCACGATAGATCATATGTTATGCTACAAAACAAATCTTAATAAATTTAGGAAGATTGATATCATGCCAGCATCCTTCTGACCACATTTGTGTGAAAGTAGAAATTTATAACTAGAAGACTGGAAAATTCACAAATATGTGGAGATTAAACAGCATGTTCCAGAGTAACTAATGGGCCAAAGAAGAAATCAAAAGAGAAATTTAAAAAATACAGTGAGATAAATGAAGATGGAAACACACATTAAAATTTTGGGAGAATGCTCTGATTTATAGGCATTGTATGTCTTATTTGGGTGAGGAGGGATGTTTCATATTGTCTGATGCCATTTAAACATTTGATTTTTATGTCTCGCTTCCCTTGTTCTGATTTGTGGATATCAGGTAATTTTCAGTTTATATTTTCGTTTCTCAGAAGCACACTCAGGTTGACTGTGTACTGGCCAGAGGATATTAGTTTCTGGTTCTATGAGTCATTAATATTCTACAAGTTATTGAGTAAAGTGCCAATTTGATTTCTTATCTCAACCAATAGTATTTTTGGGTATAGAGTCTGCATCCATGCATCCAACAGGTAGCTGAGGATGAACAACTGCAAGTCTGTAAGGGAGAAATCGGGACATGATAGAAACTTCACCTTGTAGGGAAATAATAGGATGTTGTTAGATGTTACATAGTCAGCCTAGGGGGGTTTGTCTGTGAAGGGACTCTGGAGACAGTAATATTTGGGATCCAATGTAAAATTTTCCTCATATGTGTTAAAGTTCACTTATGTGATCTTCTGAATTTCAATATAGCAGCTTATGTAGATATGCGTTGGAGAGAAGAGAACATAACTTGGTTCCCCTGTGTAGCAAAATGGATTAAACTCAACTAGAGAAGAGCCAGATATTGATTAGGACTATAAGAAGGGGTTGAGAGATAAGCCTGGACCTTCTATGTGCAGTAGCCCCACATCATTAGGTATAGATTTGCCAAGTAACAATGCCAAAGGGCAAGCATCCTCTCATTCTCAGTGAAATTATTTAATGCAAGGAAGTATTGGTTATATTGTTTTTGTTATTTTTATTTGTGCAACAGTTGTCTTTTAGGAACTAAATTGAATTGATAGTCACATAGAATTATTTTAAAAATCTCAGGTACATTTATATTCTTTAAAAATGCAGTTGCTTGTAAGAAAAACATTCTTATAAGGTTAAAATAGAAGCACAGATGACTTCTTTTTCTCCAGGGTGTCATTAGATGTGTGGAAACAAAATATTAAAGTTGTCAGCTGATATTGGTGATAGTCCTTTGTCACCACCCTAGATCAAATAGAGAGGTTTTAAACTTAGATTTTGGAACAAGAGAGACATAGCTATGAAAAATCATCATTTTCAACAGGATAATCTCTAGTGACTTTCAATAATGATGGAGTTTGACAAAGTATTTCCATTTAAATGCACTCTTTGTGAAGTAATATGGTATAGAGACTCCCTATCATTCTCCTACTAAGCAGGATTGAAGTTTCTGGCAAGCATTTCCATGGCCTGAGTTAGGTTACATATTTGTAGTCAAATGAGGTATATTTTTCTTAGTTTTTTTTTTCTAATTGTTTATTCTTGAGAGAGAGACCAGAGCATGAGCAGGGGAGGGGCAGAGTGAGAGTGGCTGACAGAATCTGAAGCAGGCTCTAGGCTTCAAGCTTAGGCACAGAGCCTGATGTTGGACTCAAACCCACGAACCACAATATCACGAGCTGAGCCAAAGTTGGATGCCTAACCACCTGAGCCATCCAGGCTCCCCATTAGTTTTCTTTTCTTTTCTTTCTTTCTTTTTTTTTTTTAAATAATGTATGCCTCATTCTATTTGCTCACTGCAGATGAAATCAGGCTGTCTACTGTTCCTTTAATAATTTATAGACAGTACCATGTCATGGATTGTGAGAAGGTGTTTGGTAAATTAATGAAACCATAAGCTTTAGCACTACTTTTATGAAAATTAAGTGTGGAATTCAATAGAGTGTGTCTAAACTGAATAGAGCATTAAATTAAATTTGTATTCCTTCATTTTGGTTTAAGAAAATAAAGGAATTATTGGTGGAGCATAGAATGTGGATTATTCATAGAGCTGGAGCAAATTATTAGTTTTAGATGGAAGATTTATTCCTCCTTGAAAAAATGTTTGGATATTTCATGTAAGCCATAATTTGTGAGCTTAAACATACAGCAAGAGAAAAAAAATTCTTCTGTAGAGGCTGAAAAGTTGGAAATTGTATTTTGTGTTTGGAATAGGGATAGTTTACAAAATATTGGAATTAGGAAAACAAATTTTATATGGAAAATATAGATTAATGATTGGGGAAGAGACTTAAGGGGAAAGACTATACCTCATTTAAAAAACAACAACTCTCAAATGCTGTGATAGAAGCTGCTGCTGGAGGATTTGTTGTGGACTGGCCTGTTTACGCTACTAAACATCTAGAAAGTGAACAAGATATATGAAGCATCTGTTTAATATATAGAAAGCCAGTTCATGATTTTGGTCCCTAAGAGAAGGAAGACAAAATGGTGATCTCTACTCAGCATGGCTTTCTGAGCAATGGAAATGTCTGGACTGCAGTGTGGGGAGACGTAGCCAAACAGACTCTGGCATTCTTGCTGAATTGAGGACGTAGAGGCAGTAGCTTAGGGAGATCATAGCAGGTTGAATTTGTGGGGCAGAGTATTAGAGAATTGTGATTTACATAGAATGCTCCAAAAGTCAGTGAAGTGGACCTGTCAAGTGTTTGTGTAGGAGGAAGTTCCACAATGTCAAGCAGAGAACAGTTGTGAGGAAACCGTAGCTTCTACATGCCTGGGATTTATCTGCATTCCTACCAGAGTCAAGAAATCTTTTTCAAGGTCATGGATATTTGAGAGAAAAATTATAAAGGTCTCACACCTTAGTAGTATGATTTAACTTGCTATAGAGTAAAGGCTACCCTAATACCACACTAACACAGCTTAAAAAACAAGCCTTGGAAAGATTAAACTGCTTTTGCAAGAAACTTACTGTCAGGAACTCTGAATTTGAGCGAAAATTTGCCCTGCTGTGTGTTAACCTGTGAGCCTGCCATACTTTCATGGAAGCTGCCAGGAGACATAAGACTACTAGATTTGAGACAAAGGACAGTTTATTATTTGAAGCAGTAATAGTAACCGGAGTGTAAGTATTTTTGTGCTGGTTTCCTGAGTCTCCGTTCCCCCAGGCAATGCAAAGAATTGTCTGTAACAGTGGATTATGGTACAAGAGAGAGGAATCCAGATTGTAAGGAATCCGAACCTTTTATAATGGGAAATAAGCATGCCTATCTTTTGCTTCAGAGGGAGACATTATCTTTATTATAGTGGACAGTGAGGATCCCTGCCATGTGCTCCCCAGGAGACCGCTTCTCTATCTTCCAAGGTTGCTTGCTATTAAAATATTATTGAAAAGATATTATAAAACAAGGGGCAGTTCATGCTTGTTTACCACACAAGTAGTTGTGTGAGAGACCTGTGGAGAATTATGTCCCAACAATATTCACCATCATTTCAATATCATTTGTCTTGTAAATTTTCACACGAGTAAGCCACTCTGTTTGCCACTTTGATTTATGGAGCTGTCAGCATCTTGGACCAGATTCAGTCTATTTATCTCATGGAACATTTAATTATTATCAGTAGGACTTCAAAGAGCAGAATGTGGCCAACCTGCAGTTTTGACCTCAGTCATGCCTCTAATCAGCTTAAACAAATTCTCATAAATCATTAACATCCACTTTATTTTTCAAAAATGTTTTTATTTCTGAGAGAGAGAGCAAGCATGCATGCGTGCAAGCAGTGGAGGGGCAGAACAAGGTGGGGGACAGTGGATCTGAAGCAGGCTTTGTGCTGACAGTGGAGAGCCTGATGTAAAGCTTGAATTCACAAACTGTGAGACTATAACCTGAGCGGAAGTCAGATGTTTTACCAACTGAGCCACCCAGGTGCCCCTAGAATCTACTTTAGTAAGCACCTTTGAGGGGCACCTAGGCGGCTCAGTTTGAACTCCAACATCAGCTCAGGTCATGGTCTCACATCTAATGAATTTGAGCTCCCCAATGGGCTCTGTGCTGGTAGCCCAGAGCCTGGAGCCTGCTTTAGTTTCTGTCTCCCTCTCTCTTTGCCCTTCCCTTGCTTGCACCCTGTTTCTCTCTGTCTCTCAAAAATAAGTATTAAAATTTTTTAAAAAAATTAAAGCAACTTTGAATAGGCTATAGCTCAAAGGAGATATAAATGTAAGATATAATGGAAAATATTTGGAATTGAATGATAATGGAAACAAAATATAAAAAAGTTAGGAATACAGTGGAAACAATTTTTGGACAGATTTATAGCTTTAAATACTTACATTACATAATTGAGATATAAAATCTGTGATTTAACCATCTATTTTCAAAGGTTGGAAGGACAAATTAAACTCAATATGTAGAATATATGGAAAAAGGTATCAATAAAAGAGAAAAAATAGAGAAAAAGCAAAAAACTAAAAGCTAGTTCTTGAAAAGGTAATTAAAATTGGTAAATCTGTAGCCAAATTGATAAAGGAAAAGGAGAGATGAAACAAATGAACAGCAGGGATGAAAGAAGGGAGAGTCTCATAGATGATAAGTGGAAAGTAAGAGTATTATAAGCAACTATATTCCCAGTAAAATAGACAAGTCAAGTAAAATGGACAGAGTCTTGGAACAGAAAAATAACCAAACTGACACAGGAAGAAATAGAAAAATCTTAACAGAAATTTATTTTTTACAATTTTGGAGTCTAGAACTGTGAGATCAAAGTGTAGACAGGTTTAATTTCTTCTGAAGCCATTTTCCTTGGTTTGTAGATGGCTGTCTTCTTCCTCTCTGTCTTCAGATGGGATTTCCTCTGTGTGTATCTGCCGTAACCTCCCCTTTATATAAGGATGCCAGACATATTAGATGGAGTCTAATGACCTTTTTTAAAATGTTTATTTTTTTAAAAATATTGTTTATTGTCAAATTAGCTTATGTAAAACACCCAGTGCTCATCCCATCAAGTGCCCTTCTCAATGCCCATCACCCGTTTTCCCTCTCCCCTACCCCCTAGTCCACCTTCAGTCTGTTTTCTGTATTTAAGAGTCTCTTGTGGTCTGCCTCCTTCATTTGCCTCCCTCTATCTATTTTTGTTTCCCCTTCCCTTCCCCCATAGTCTTCTGTTAAGTTTCTCAAATTCCACATAGGAGTGAAAACATATGTTATCTGTCTTTCTCTGACTGACTTATTTCACTCGTCATAATACCTTTAGTTCCATCCATGTTGCTGCAAATGTCATGATTTCATTCTTTTTCATTGCCAAGTAGTATTCCATTCTTTATATATATAATTTATATATATAAATTATATAAATATATATATAAATTATGTAAATATAAATTATCTCTTTTTAATTATCTTTTTAAAGGTCCTATTTGCAAACACTGTCACATTTTGAGGTACTGGTAGTTAGAGCTTCAACACAAATTTTGCAGAGATACAGTTCATCTGATAAAACCCTATATATTAAATTTGTAAATAAATAAAAATGTTCCCTCAAAAAGTCTAGATCCTTCTGGTTTCACACATGAAATTTTTACACATTAGTGAAATAATACCAAGCCTGTAACATTTGGGAGAAAATACAGGAAGAGAGAATGCATCCCATATTGTTTTATGAGGTCTTCATAACCCTAATTCTAAGACTTTACAAGAAAGAGTAGATACAAATAGTCTTTAAATAATGACAAGTTGAGTCCAGCAATATATAAACATAATACATTCTGACCAAGTGGAGTTTATTCCAGTAATGCCAAGTTGGTTATACATTTGAAAATGAATATAATTTACCTTTAAAAATGTTTTATTTATTTTGAGGGGGAATGTAGAGAGAAGGAGGGATGGAGAAAATCCCAGGCACAGTCTGCTCTGCCAGTGCAGAGTCCATGCGGTGCTCTGTGTCATGAACAGAGCTGAAACCAAGAGTCTGAGCTTAACCTACTGAGCCACCTAGAAACCCTGTGTATTTCATTTCATTAACAGGACAAAAAGAAAAAATCATAGTGATCTTCATAGAAGAAAAAATTAGGCACTAATTCATGATTTAAAAAAATTCCTTAAACTCAGGATAGAAGGAAACTTCCTCATACCAATAGAGATAATCTACAGTCATCATAAGTTTATACCATACTTAATGGTGAAAACTTTGTTTTACTTCAATTACAAAAATGGGTCATTCGCTCATTTTATGTAGTAGAACCCAGGAGGTTCTTGCAACCAGGAATAGACATAAAGGCACATAGATTTTATTTTTTTAATTTTTTTAAGTTTATTATTTATTTTGAGAGAGACATTTAGCAGAGGAGGGACAGAGAGAGAGGGAGAAAGAATCCTAAGCAGCCTCCTTGTTAGCAATGTAGAGCCCAACGAGAGGCTCGAACTCACAAACTGTGAGATCATGACCTGAGCTCAAACCAAAAGTTGGATGCTTAACCAACTGAGCCACCCATGAACCCCCATGTAGATTTTAAATGAAGTAAAACTATATTTGCAGACAATTAGATCATGTACATAGAAAAAAATCTATGTCATCTATAAAAAGGCTATTATCACAAATGAATTTTGTAACAAGATTGAAAGATTTTAGGTCAATATAAAAAATAAATTCTGTTTCTATATGCTAACTAAACACTAGTTTGAATGTTTTAGGAATATTTTGTTGGTAGTAAGCATTGAAGTTTAAAAAAACATTTATGAGAATAGTTTCATGAAATACATATGAATAAATTTAGCAAAATCTATAGATGACATTTATACTGATAACTATAAAATATTGCCAAGAGAAATTGACAAGGGCCTAAATGGAGAAACATGCAATATTCAGGACTCAGAGTCAATATTATTGAAATATTGATTTATATAATCAATGCAGTCTTCATAGACTTTGTTGAAATTGATAAGTGAATTCTAAAATCCAAAAGGAAATTAAAAGGACCTTTACGTAGTTCCTAAAATAATTTTGGGAAAAAAATGAAGATTTATACTATGTGATTTTAAGACCTACTATAAAACTAGAATAATGATGAAAATGTAATTTTGGCACAGGGGTATACATATGCCCTAATAAAACTTTAAATAGAGTCCAGAAATGGGCCTACACATGTGTCATTTGAGATATTACAAACTTCTAATGGAATTTCTTGAGAGGAAAACCAAGGAGACCTTTTTCATAAACTCAGAATAGGCAACATTTTTTTTGGTAGGACTTTCTTAGAGGAGTTTTTGGGGATAGTAAATTGTTCTCTGCTGTGATAGTAGTTATGCAGACACTTATTTATTTACACTTATTTACAATGGTCTAAAACATTCTGTACTTAAAACATTCTGCATTTGTGTATAAATTATGTTTCAAAGTTGATTTTGAAAATCTAAAACAGTGAAAGATTCTTGATGTTAGGTAAACAATTGGTTTGCCTTAAATTATTCAAAATTTTTATAGGTAAAAATTAACTTTTTCACTCGTTTAATAATTTAGAGTTGTCCAAGATTTTCTTTGGTTAAGGAAATGTGAGCATAGGTCACATATGTCATTTCTTCTAGGACTATAACACATTCTGTGCTTCCCCATCCTCTTTTCCTTCTCATATCATAACCAATAATATTTGCAGTAGTGGTATCTTCATTAGCTTGGATTCCTAAGGGACTTGGGTGAGCTGAGGCTTCTTGATGCAAGTGTGGGGGGGGCAGTTTGTACAGTAAAAGTACGGTTTTAAATTACCAAGATTTTGTTTTCATTTCTATTTTATGTTTATATTTGTTTTCGATTAAAAATAATGTACTTGGATGGACACAAAGATCTTCTTTCTTACTGGCCTAATCACAGCCTTACTGTGTGTATGAGCCCATAATTTCATTTAGGGGGTATAAACTATTTATGTAGCTTTGGCCTTGATTTCTAAGATGTGCCTTGTTGGTGCCTTTGTTTCATAACAATGCCCCATAATTTTTAGATTCATTGTGGTGGACAAGAAGATATCACAGTAAATGACCGAGTTAGCCAAATGTATCTTCATAATCATCGGGTCTTTCTGATGGTCAACTGATGTAAAGTCATATGTTTATATAAACCAGTTAAATTCTCAGCATCAAATATGAGTTCTTATATTGGAAACTTTTATAATATTTTATAAGTGGTTACAGTCACACTGTATTTTGACTACTTAGAAATTGTTTTGGGATATTACATTTTTTTTTTGAAAAACTAGGTTTCTTGAGTTATAATTTATATACAGTAAAATCCATTCTCTTTTAAAAGAAAGTGTTTATTTAAATTCCGGTTGGTTAACATACAATGTAATAGTAGTTTCAGGTGTACAGAATAATGGTTCAACAAAAATCCGCTGTCTTTAGGTGTGTGGTTTTTACAAAAGATACAGTCCTTTGGCGACCGACACAATCAAGTTACAGATTATTTCCATTTCTCCCCAAATTTTCCTTGTTTCCTTTGTCATCCATGTCTTCTCTTCATCTCTGTCCCCTGGAAACCTATGTTCTGATATCTTTCTCCCATAGCGTTGAATTCTTAAGGATGTCATACATAGAGTCTTACAACATACTGGCTCTTTGTGTTTGACTTCTTTTACTTTGATACTTTTGAGTGGTATACTTGTTATATGAATTGTTAGTACTGTCCTTTTTGATTCCAGAATATTGTTCCATTGTATTGATACAGTACTGTTTATCCTTTCTGTAAGTGACGTACAGAAGTTTTAAAATTGCCTATTTAAGATTTTAAGAAACTTGATCTTTTAATTATTCATAGATCATTGTTTGTGATGATGTCAGATCCAGAATAAGGAAAATGCAACAGATTCAAGATGGATAGGAATTTGATGTAAGAAAATTTGAAGTATTTACAACAGAATGACATAAATTGTAGTCTCAATTCTAGAGGCCATTAGTTACTTTTTAATTGTTAAGTTGCAGTAAAACCGTGATTGAGAGGATGGATTCCCAAGTCCAATTTCTTCACTTGGCCTTCCAGTTCTGGCACTTACTCATCACTGAGCCTTATTTTGGTTGATTAAACTTCTTTTTCCTTCATGCCTAAAATAGAGATAATGTCTCTACATCATAGTGTGCTCTTACCAGCATCATAGTGGTGCTTTGGTGGATTGAATGAATTAACACTTAGAGCAGTGCTTACTATTAGCTATTATTTTTCTTCTATTCATGCAAATACGCATTTCAGATCAGCACCCTTCTCAAGCCTGCTTCCTCAGCACTTTGCACAGTTTCTTGAAGCCATTCTTCATCAGCAGTCAGCCTATCAGTAAAGAGTAGTGGATCTCAGTCACTCCAAAATTTGTTTGCCTGTAGAATACTACTGATGGAGTTCTATCTGGATGGACAGATAGGTAGTTTATATGCTTTAAAATACCAATATTTTATATACTTTAAATTAGAGACTAAAATTTATATACTCTAAATATACTTCCTTATCATATATTCCATATACATAGAAAATAGTTTCAAATCTGATGACATGTAAGTCTGTTTTTCAGTCTATTTTAAAAGTTTGCAAGTTTTGGGTAAGGTTGTGCACTGGAGAGCACTGTTACTTTCTTTATGAGATATGGGGGCAAACAGCCAGAAATTATAGTTTTTTACTGTATTAACTTTTGCTCAGTCTTGAATCTGGGGAGAGAGATTGCTGAGTTTATTTGGCTCAACATAAACTCGTGACAATCAATGTTTGTATGGAACTTGAATTGTAGTAGCTACTGGATAGTACGGCTGTGCCTGTGGTCTCTTAATTAGTTGGTGATTTCCTATGACATAAAAGAGAGATATTTTCTTTCTTTGCCTCAAAAACATTTTACCTTAGTACATACTTTTTTTGAACGAATTAGACACTGTTGTAGTGAACAGAAAGAGATGGATTCTCTTTTACCTGCCAAGATCAAGGAAGAGACTTGGAATTATGACTGAGGCTCAAAACAAATCAGGGAAAACATTCAGCTGTTTTCAGTGCACTAGGTTTCTTGCAAACTAGAGAAAAATATTTCTAGCTCTAGGGGCTTCCCTAAAAACCTATTTAAAGACTGGTTAATGAGTAAGTATTTTGTGAAAGTTCACCTCTAAGACATCTGATCATTCTAGTAAGATTCAATTTCTTTCTTTTTTTTTTTTTGGTCAGAGAAACTGATATGAAATAGAAATGCTTGCATATCATTACAAAGAAGACATCGAGGCTTTTTTTAAAGATTACAAATACATGTAATGAAACCAGTAATTGCCTTATAAAATTGTGTCTTTGTGGCTCACTTCAGAGATTGCTTTATCATTAAAAGGGGACCACACTTCTTTTAGTGTTATAGCATTAAAGCCATTTCTTCTAATTCCCAGCATGAACTGGTCATTTTTCTTTCAAAAGTATCAGCTGGGCTTAAATTTTGGTTGTTAGGGCCAGAACCAACTTAGTCTTATGTTCCTGAAGAGAAATATAAAATCTTAGTCAAAGATTTCTTTGTTTCAGAAGTGAGTGAATGACTCTTCCTTCTTTTGAGAGCCAACACAGGACTCCACATTGTATCCTGTATGTTTGATTTTCTCTGTTGTCATTTTTGTTTGAAATAAAGGATCACACAACCTGAGTCCAGAAAAGGCCTCATGATTGAGTTGGGTTACCAGTAGTCAGGTTATAGGTGGGGAGACTTCTCTTAATAATATTGAAGTGAGAATTGGACCTACGTGGAGGAAAGTAGACACTTTTCAAGGGACTCAGTTACAATTTTTAAAATATTAAAGTTAGGTATGTAACATTGAAAAATTTTAAAAATAAAAAATTCTACGTTTGGAATTATCAAAAACTCTTGCAAGACCCCATGTCTTGGCATGTAGTTCCCTTTTGAGGCTGAATTATCCAGGTCTAAGGATTAACATGTACTGAAAATTCTTACATTAAAAACCTAAAATTGTATTATTCTAGAACTGCTTTTATATAGCACCATTATTAATACTGTTTACACTTTATTACTTTAAAATATAAACCAATGGAATTTGTATTAAGTTTCTAAAAAAATTACTTGTGTTGTAACTATTCACACAGCCAGGCCTATGGCACCTTTCTCTCTCTTGGCTGTTCTAAGGCTCCTGTATCTGCTCTAGGGCTAGACTTTGGAGAAGAGACTTTAACTGGGTCATGTCTTGGAAAATAGGGTAATTAAATTGTGCCTAGGTTCACAATGCATTTAATTCTTTGCTGCCTTTCTGTAAGAGTCACTTGATTATTCCAAAGCTTCACTACTTACCTTAGAAGTCAAAGAAGTGTTATTAAACATGATCAATAAAACCTGTAAAAATCCATTCAGTATGATACAATTAATGGAAAATATTTGGTGTAATAACCATTAAGCCATTGTTGGTATATTTCAAGTTAAGTGTCATTAATTTGTCTCAAATAATTCTAAATTAATCACTCGTTAATGACTTATGTCTGCCTTCCTAAAGATGACTCTGTAAAGAGCTTTGGCAGTGTATTCTGAATTCCCATTGGTACTCTTGTCCAAGCCTTTTACTTTTAAAGTTTTCTTCATGTTTATTTTTGAGAGAGAAACAGTGTGAGCAGGGGAAGGGCAGAGAAAAAGGGATGCACAGAATCTGAAGCAGGATCCAGGCTCTGAGCTGTCAGCACAGAGCCTGATGTTGGGCTCAAACTCAGGAACCGTGAGATCATGACCTGAGCAGAAGTCAGATGCTTAACCGACTGAGCCATCTTGGTGCCCTTCATTTTACTAAATTTAATTCAACTTTCTAAGATTCCACTTAGAATAAAAATAGATGCTTTCTAGAGATATGGAAGTCACTCAAGCACATTTTAAGCACTATAACTGTTCTTAATAAGCATGTTCCATAGGGTAATAATAGTGCTAATACAGTAAGAGCAATAATGCTGCCAATTAACATGAGTTTCCTAAGTCGCTCTCTCCAACATCACTGCTTTACCAGTGTTACACAGAAACTGCTTTGTCTGCCTGGAAAACCCTCTCTTTTTAAAAAGGTGACATTAAAAGTTTTTTTTTGGAATAAGCATCATTTATAACTGCTTTCACTATAGTGTTCCTGATGACTGAGACTCTGTTCAAAAATGAGAATGTATTAGTTTCCCAGGGCTGCCTTAAAAATCATCACAAACTTACTGGCTTAAAACAATGGAAATTAATTCTCTCATGGTACAGAAGGCTTAAATTCTGAAATCAAGGTATTGATGTGGTTGGTTCCGTCCAGACGCTCTGTCGAAGAAACCATTCTTTGCTTCTCACCTAGTTTCTGGGGACTTGTGGCAATATTTCATGTTCCTTGGCTTATAGCTGCATCTTGTCAGTCTTCGTTTATTATCACACGACCCTCTTCCTTGAGTGTCTCATCCATGTGCCGGTGCTCAAATGTCTCACTCCTTTCCCTTGTAAAGACACCAGTTACTGGATTGGGGGCCCACCCTGATCTATTATGACCCCAACATAATGCAATTACATCTACAAACATCCAGTTTTTAAATAAGGTTACATTCACAGGATAGGGGAAAGGACTTGCATATATGTAATTCAATACAGTATAATAGAGAAGATAGACAAAAATTTTGTCAAAGAGTTGAATGGAAGTGGAAAACAGATTACTTATTATGGACTGGACTTAAACATTTTGGTTCATCACTTAATAGACCAAAAATCTAAATGTCATTGACAACTGGTAGTTATCAGTAGTATTTTTTTGATATTTTTCTAGACACAGATGAAAACAAAAGTCATTCTTAAGACTCAAACTCTAAGAATGCAGTTAATTTATGTGTGAGGAATTATGAGTTTTATACTTAGAGTTAAAAGCTTGTTTTTCTTTCTTTGTTAGTCTTAAATTGCCTTCAGAAAACAGATATTGCTCTAATGGTAAACAGCTGAGATTCCCAATTTTCTCTGGGACATTAGTTTGTTTTTTTTTTTTTTTAATTTTAATTCCAGTATAGCTAACATGCAGTGTTATATTAGTTTCAAGTGTACAACACAGTAATTTAATATTACTATACATTACCTAGTGCTTATCACAAGCACATCATTAAGAGTACTCCTTAATCCTCATCACCTATTTAATCCATCCCCCTTCTGGTAACCATCAGTTTTTTCTCTATAGTGGAGAGTCTGTTTCTTGGTTTGCCTTTCTCCTCCACCCCTCACCTTGTTCATTTGTTTTTTAAATTCCACATATGAGTGAAATCATAGTATTTGACAATAACTGGCTTATTTTGTTTAGCATAATGATCTTTAGCTCCATTCATGTCATTGCAAATGACAAGATTTCATTCTTTTTTTATGGTGGAATAATATTCCATTGTAAATATATATAACCACTTCTCTATCCATTCATCTATGGATGGATGATTGGGTTGTTCCATAATTTGGCTTTTGTAGATAATGCTGCAAATGAACCTATGTTTTTGGGTAAATACTCAGTATAACAATTTCTGGATGGTAGTAAGGTAGTTCTGTTTTTTTTTTTTTTGTTTTGTTTTGTTTTTTGTTTTTTACAAATAGTTTGTCAAATTAGTTTCCACATAATACTCAGTGCTCATCCCCACAAGTGTCCTCCTCCATGTCCATCCCTCCTCCCCCCCACATCCATCAGTCCTCAGTTTTTGTCAGCATTCAAGAGTCTCTCATGGTTTGCCTCTCTCCCTTTCCCTCAGCATTTCCCCCTTTCTTCTCCCCCTTGTTCACAGAGAAGGACCAATATCATATGTTTGCACTTATAGGAGGATTAGGAGGAACTTGACGGAGGAACAAGGGAGTTCTATTTTTAACTTTTTGAGGAACCTGCATACTGTCTTCCACAGTGGCTGCACCAGTGTGCATTCCCACCAGCAGTACAGAGGGTTCCTTTTTCTCACATCCTCACAACACTTGTTTCTTGTGGTATTGATTTTAGCCATTCTGACAGGTGTGAGGTGGTAACTCAGTGTGATTTTGATCTTAATTTCCCTGATGATGAGTGATATTAAGCATCTTTTCATGTGTCTGTTGGCCATTTGTATGTCCTCTTTGGAGAAATGTCTTTTCATGTCTTCTCCCCATTTTTAATAGTCTTTTTTTTTTTTTTTTTGGTATTGAGTTGTATCAGTTCTTTATACATTTTGGATACTAACTCTTTATCAGATTGGTCATTTGCAAATATCTTATTCAGTAGGCCATCTTTTAGTTTTATTGATTCCTTTACTGCAGAAACTTACTTTGATGTAGTCCAAATAGTTTATTTTTATTTCCCTTGCCTAGAAAAATATTGTACAGCCAGTGTTAGGGAAATTACCCCTTGTACTCTGTTCTAGGATTTTGTTGGTTCCTTGTCTCATCTGTAGGTCTTTTATCCATTTTGAGTTTATTTTTGTATATGGTGTAAGAAAGTGGTCCAGTTTCATTCTTTTGCATGTTGCTTTCCATTTTCCCCAACATCATTGTCAAGGAGACTTTTTATCTCATTGCATGTTGTTCCTTTCTTATAGATTAATTTGGCCAAATAATTGTGGGTTTATTCTGAGCTTTCTCTTTTGTTCCATTGATCTATTTGTCTGTTTTTGTGCCAGTGCCATACTGTTTTGATTACTAAACTTTGTAATATAAATTCAAGTCTGAAATTGTGATGCCTCCAGTTTTACGTTTCTTTTTCAAGGTTGCTTGGCTATTTTAGGTCTCTTGTGGCTCTGTGTAAGTTTTAGGATTGTTTGTTGTAATTCTGTGGAAAATACTGTTGGTATTTTGATTGGGATTACATTAAGTCTGTAGATTGTTTTAATTATTATATACGTTTTAACAATGTTTGTTTTTCCAATCCATGAATGTGGAATATCTTCCTATTTATGAGTCATCTTAAATTTCTTTTACCAGTATTTTATAGTTTTCAGAGTACAAGTCTCTTATATCTTTAGTTAGGTTTATTCTGAGGTATCTTACTATTTTTGGTGTAGTTGTAAATGGGATTGTGAATTTCTCTTTGTGCTGCTTCATTATTCGTGCATGGAAGGTGTAACAGATTTCCACATATTAAGTTTTGAATCCTGCAACTTTTCTGAATTTATTAGTTTTAGTAGATGAATCTTTCAGGCTTTCTGTATATGGTGTCATGCCATCTGCACATACTGAAGGTTTTACTTCTTCCTTGCCAATTTGGATGCCTGTTATTTCTTTTGTTGTCTGATTGCTGTAGCTTGGATTTCCAGTATTATGTGTAATAAAGGTGGTAGGAAGGGGCATCCTTGTCATGTTCCTGAGTTAAGTGACTGAGTTGAGGGCTTTTGTCATGAATGGGTGTTGTGTTTTGTCAAATACTTTTTCCTGTCTATTGAAATAATCATACCTTTTTTAAACTCTTTTTACTGATGTGATTTATCATGTTGATTGATTGACAAATATTGAACTATTCTTGTATTTCGGGAATAAATCCCACTTGATCATAGTGAATGATTGTTTTAAAAGTATTGTTGGTTTTGATTTGCTGGTAATTTGTTGAGGATTTTTGCAGCTGTGTTCATCAGAAATATTGGCATTCAGTTCTCTTTTTTGTGTGTTTATCTGGTTTTGGCATTTAGGGTGATACTGGATTCAGATTTAATTTGGAAGTTTTACTTTCATTTTTTGGAAACAGTTTAGAAGAATAGGTATTAACTCTTCATTAAATATTTGGTAGAATTCACTTGTGAAGGCTGCCTGGTCCTAGATTTTTTTTGTTGGAAGTTTTTTAATTACTGATTTAGTCTCCCTCCTGTAACTGGTCTGCTCTAATTTTCTGTTTGTTTCTGCTTTAGTTGTGGTAGGTCATATGTTTATACAAATTTATGAATTTCTAATATGCTAATTTGTTGGCATATAGGTTTTCATAATATTCTTTATAATTGTATTTATGTGTTGTTATTTTCCTCATTTGTGATTTTTCTTGGGTCTTTCTCTCTCTCTCTCGATGAGTCTGGCTAGAAGTTTATCAATTTTGTTGATCTTTTTAAATTGTCTATGTCATTTACTTCTGCTCTAATCTTCATTATTACCTCCCTTCTGCTTTTGAGTTTTGTTTTTTTTTTTTTTTAGTTTCTTTGATGTGAGGTTAGGTTGTTGGAGATTTTTGTTGCTTCTGGAGCTAGGCCTGTATCACTATATAAAACTTTCTTCTTAGAACCACTTTTGCTGCATCCCACAGGATTTGGACCATTGTGTTTTCATTTTTGTTTTTCTGTACTTTCTGAATTTGCCTTTGATTTCCTGGCTGACCTGTTCATTGTTTAATAGCATGTTATTTAACTTACATGTATTTGTGCTCTTTCCAGATTTTTTCTTGTGGTTGATTTCTAATTACATAGCATTGTGATCAGAAAATCAGCATTGTATGACTGCTCTTTTTGAATTGGTTGAGACTTGTGTGGCTGAATATGTAATCTGTTCTGGAAAATGTTTCATATACACTGGAAGAGAATGTGTATTCTGTTTTAGGATGGAGGGAACTTGAATAGACCTGTTAAATTCATCTGGTTCAGTGTGTCATTCAAACTCATCCTTGTTGACGTCCTATTTGGATGATTTGACCATTGATTTAAGTGGGTGTTAAATTCCCTCACTATTATCTTATTACTATAGATTAATTACTTTGTTATTTACTGTTGTGTATATTGGGTGCTTCCATACTGGGTATAAAAATATTTATAATTGTTATATCTTCTTGTTTGATCTCTTTATCATTATATGCTGTTATTCGTAGACTCTTGTTACAGACATTGTTTTAAAATCTATTTTGACCAATATAAGTATTGCTACTCCAGTTTTCTATTGACATCTATTTGTACTTTTAATCTGTAGGTATCTTTGTGTCTGAAATAAGTCTCTTTTAGGCAGCATAGGATGGGTCTTGTTTTTGTATCCCTTCTCTCACCCTGTGTCTTTTGGTTAGAGCATTTAGTCCATTACATTTCAAATAATTATTGATAGGTATGTGTTGCCCTTCTGTTACTTGTAATGTGGTTCTTTTTGTAGTTTTTCTCTGATCATTTTTCTCTTTCATGATTTGCTGATTTTCTTTAGTGGTATATTTAGATTCCTTTCTCTCTCTCTCTTTCCCTTTTTGCATATCTATTAGTGGATTTTAATTTGTGTGTGGTTACCCTCAGGTTTCTATGTACACTTTCTGCATATAGCAGTTTGTTAGGTTGATAGTTGCTTATAACTGTAACCCATTCCTTACTCCATTCCCTTCCATGTTTTAGGTATATGGTATTAAAGACATTAGTTTTACTAGAATAATTTATTGTGACTGTTACTGCAAATGCGATCTAGATCAGATTTATTTTTTAGGATCCTGGTATATCAAATAACCTTTGCCAAATAATAACAATCTAGCTGTATTATGTTAATTTAGGAACTGTTTAACACATAGTTAGATACACTGTCTAATAATTATTTGTGATTAGGGTTAAAAATAAATAGTAAAAATGATAACTCAGTATTTTAGGGAGTAACATTATATCTTAAAGTAATTTATGGAAAATAGTCATATTTCCACATGGTCATCTCTTTCAGATAGTTTTATTTTCTCCCCAAAGAGCTTCTCTTGGAAGGTTTAGTGAGAAGTAGCACTGTTTGATAAGGTAGGGATTCTATGAATCCTTTGTAGATGCATTTTTATTTATTTTTATAACTGAGTTAGACATTTGCGTTGTTCTTTTCAAACTTTTTCAAGCTAAAATTAATATCTAAATAGTGATCTCTATATTATAAATTTGTGCAATGTTTTGTTTTCCCTAAGATTAACTCTTCAGGTCATCCCTAAATTTAACATTGAAGAAAGTTATCCAAACTTCGAGTACTTGTTCTAGTTTCCTTAATTCTCATACAGTGATATTATTTCCATTCTTGAATTTAAATGGCAAACAAATAGTAACTAAGTAAATTAAGTTCAAGTTGTGTAAGCATTACCTTGTTCTGATTTGAGGTTACCTGCTCTACTTCCTTTCTCACTACTATCCTGTATATAATTTATATCTGGTTATTCTGAAATATTTGTCATGTGGGTAGGAGCCATTGATTTGTAAAAATATTGTCATTTGTCTGAAGCATGCCTCCTACAACAGGTGTCCACACAGCCCTTCCCATCTTTCTGTAATCATTTACGTGTTCTCTTATCAGAGTCAGCACTTCATTCAGGACATTATAACTATTTACTCCTTCTCCTTAGTCTGTATTAAGTGTATGTGCTCTCATGATTAAAGTGGTTACATAAGTTGTTGAGGTGCCTGGGTGGGTCAGTCAGTTAAGCAACTGACTTTGGCTCAGGTCATGGTCTCATGCTTCCTGAGTTTGAGCCCCATGTCAGGCTCTGTGCAGACAACTCAGAGCCTAGAGCCTGCTTCAGATTTTGTGTCTCCCTCTCTGTCTGCTCCTCCCCTGCTCACACTCTGTCTCTCAATAAATATTTAAAAAAATCACTTAAAAAAGTGATCATGTAAGTTGTTACATTAACTGAGATACTCTGAGTGTCAAAGGAGGTGCTATTTGGAGGGGACACTGAAAAATGAGTATAAGCAAATTTTCCTAGGCAAACTGAGAGGTGTGGTCATGCTATAGTGTTTTTGTTCTGGGATAGCATTATAAGTATTTTGACGTTTTCCACTATCCTGCTAGCTTTCTGTGTGGGTGGTGATTATTATTTTAATTTTGGGCCCCATTACCTGCATCTTATAAATGCTTATTGAAATGAAATAAAAATAAAATGGGCGAATATATAAGTAAGAAAAAGAAGGGGCTAGAATAGAATATAACGTTCTTTTAAGTTATGAAGGAACTTAACAGTCATGCAGGAACTTAACACTCAGATTTCGTGTTGCGGGTAGCAAAATTGCCTGCATTCCCCAGCTTGTGCCCTTTTGGATTCACCCTCCCCGTTGCACCACGTTTTTCAGGCTGCTTCTGGCCAGCGGGGATGCTGATGTAGGCTCATCCCAGCAAGACAGTTTTTATATTTATTCATTCTTTTAACAGACAACTTTGGTTTGAGGACTCCCCATAGACCTAGAAAAACTTTCTTAGCATTAGACTGCTGTCAGATTCTTTCCTACCTGGTATTCCTTCACAGGCATCAGATCTCTGTCACGGTCTGATGGTGCGCTCTCCCCCGTCCTTTTTTTTTTTTTTTTTTTTTTGGCATTTCCCCCAATGAAGCTCTGGCAAAATATAGGTTGACTAATACCTCCTGAAGACGTCTATGTCCCTGGTCCTAGTACCTATGAATAGGTTATTTGACATGGCACAGAGACTTTGTAGGTGTGATTAAATTAAGGGTTTGGGGATGGAGGTTTGTCCTGAATAGCTGGGTGGATCCACACATTTGTGTCTTTGTAAGAGGGAAGCTGAAGGGTCAGAGAGGGAAAGGCATTATGACAACAGAAACAGGATGAAAGGTGTGATGATGGCAGCGGAGATGAGCGTGAGGCCGCCAGGGGCCAGGGAATGCCAGCAGCCTGCAGACACTGAAAAAGGCAAGAATGGATTCTCCCTTGGAACATGCAGAAGGACGACAGCCTTCTTTATTTTAGCCAGAAAGATCTGTTGGAGACTTCTGACTTGCAGAATTCTAAGATAATCTGTGTTGTTGGGGCCCCTAAATTTGCAGTCATCTGTTACAGCAGCATCAGGAGACTGACACACGCACATCTAGTTCTATTTTGACATCTTGGAGGAGCTAAACTAACAAAACTAAGAGTGTTTAATGTTTCAGTATCAGATGAAAAACATATAAATGGTGATTTAAGAGATTATTCATCAAATCCTTTCATTCTTTTGTCACTTTTGAAAGTCTAAGTTTTAAATAAATAAAAGTTTTCTGATGGAATAAAGTTTCAAAAGAAAGATACTCTCTAACTTCAGATGGCAGCTTAAATCATTTAGAAATAGTATTATGTAATATCTGATGTTTAGGAAAGATGTTTCAGATATATATACATTGATAAAATATTAAGAAATCATTCTCAATAATGGATGATGCCAGTTAGAGGGAGAAAACAATAGTTTAAATCTTGGTCAAGGAATATATTGTAAGGTTTTGTCTGTATTTGTTAGACTGAGAAGCCTAAGTGAGTTCTATGAAGGCTTTTATTGTTTTGAAATGTAGAGGGACGAAGAGAATATCAGGCAGTGACTGCCAAGCATTTAGCCTACATGCCTGCAGTGTGCACAGTGCAGCATTGAGCCTATCCCACAATGCTGGTATTGTTCAAGTTCATGCTTTTACTCTATTTGAGAACTTATGCAATATTGAAAACATTGTATTCTCACAACAATCTTTGTTATTAGCCAAATCTAAGATAAGTAAGTCTGTTGGTTTTTCAGGTTTCCTTAGAGACTTAAGAATGAAACTTCCCATTAAATCAAAAGAAAAGGCTGTAAAACATGTTTTCTTCATAGCTTTCTTCTTTATTTGAACTTGGCATATCTTAGCTTGTTATCTGCTCTGCTTAGATTGCATGTATTCTGTTGCATTCTCTGGATTGTCCCTATTACTCTGATAGTCTGAATTGAATTAACTAATCATTAATGGCTCATATTGTCTGAGAAATTGGAATTTAAATGGATGGGAATTAATAAGAATAGGCTTTGAAAAAAGAAGAAACAAATCCAGGAAAACTGAGATTCAGTGTTATAGTCAGACCTTTTGTGAAGTCGTTCAGTTAGGTTTCCCATAAAACATAACACTAATGAAGCAAAGTTTGATTTTCTAAATAGCGTTTTGACATCCCTGTAATTTCCTATTGGCTGATCACAGTTTAAATATGTCGTGGCACCCACATATTCTTTACCACAAGAGCAATTATGAGAATGGTACAATGGATAGATTGATTCAGATCCATCCTATTATATACTAATGAACTCACTAATGTATTTGCTGATTCAGTATTTACATTCTTTTAACACAATAGCTTTGAGAACTTGTTTCCAGAACATTTATAGTAGATACAGAGAAATAATTAGAGCCTCTGGCCCCAACTATTTCACAACTGAGTTAGAGTTGGACAGGTAAGTAAATAAAGTGTGACAACCATGGCATAGAAAGAACTGTGATAGCATTATGAGTAGGTGGAGACACAAAGGAGGGTGCCAAAATTTGTCCCAGCAGGTCAGTTAGATAAATCTTGGAGGGAGTAGTGCCTCAGCAGAGCGGTAGGTGATAGTGAGTCAGGTAAAGAAAGAGAAAGGAGGAGTTTGTCCACATAGTGGGGACAATATACAAGGTGAAAAAAACCCTGCTGCATTTGGGAAAGTAGTTCAACAGTGCTGTTGCTCTAAGAATGTTGCTAAGGTGGTAGCAAGAGGTGAAAGTGAAGTGGTAGGCAAAAATTAAATGTACTCCAGGCCACATAATGCTCCTTGCTTTAAACTTCTTGCCACGGAAAATATCTCTCAACACTTATTCTTACCTCTAAAATTTTTTCTCATCTACTGATTTTATTTGCTTTTTCTTTTTATAGAAGGCAATATAGTTCAGATTCAGTTCTTGTTTCCTGGCTTCTCCCTAGGGAGGCATGTTCTGAAACTTTGAGTTGTGGATTGTGACTTCTGATTTGTTTCACTCTCCAGTGCACAATGCTGGCACTCCCCATGTCAGTATTTTCTCAGGTCTGAGACATCTGCTTGGATGCCTGTTATGAAAAAGAGGTTACAGAGGAGAGGAAAGTCTGAGAAGTTGGGTATGCCATGTTTGAATTTACTAAAGAATGTAGTTGGTATGAGATTTTAATTTTAGAAAGGTCTTCCTGGTAATGATATTTGGTAGTCAGAAGCAACAGAACCAGAATAGAGGAAAACAGAGTAATTAGGAGGTCACAGAAAAAAATGAATCAAGAAATAACAGTAGAGAAAGTATGAAGAGGATACGTTTAAGGTGGAACTTATAAAATTGCTTACATATTAAATTTGTGGTATTTTCTAGGATATCCAACCTAGAATGCTGATACTGCCTAAGGTAGAAAACACAGATGGAAAAAAGCAGGTTAAGGAAGAAAAGGCATGACTTCCTTTTGTTGATGAGTTGAATTTGAACTGCTGGAGAAAACTTCAGTGGAATTGACTCTATAGTTGTGTAATTCATGAAGTCTCTTCTCAGGTTGTAACAGGGATTGGAATGTCATCAGTCAAGAGGTACTTATGAAAACTTTGGCATATGTGATACCCAGAAAGTTAATAATAACTAACATAAAAGAATTACTGTATACTAAGCACTGTTCTTGTTGCTCTACCTATGTTCTATCATTGAGAAAACTTAAACCTACAGAAGATAATTGTCCAAAATGTAACTGGGGAGGAGCTGATGTTCAAATGTGGCCTTTCGAGTTTCAGGTTCTCTTTTCTTGACTGTTAAACTACTCTGTGAGGATACACAGAATGAACGAGAAGCATTTGAATATTAGCTCTCTGAAGAAACATGACTGTATATGAGTTGATAGAGATAGAAGAAACCATAAAAGAATTTGAGAAAGAACAGGAAATAGAGGGAAACAAGGATAAACTGCCTTATAGAAACAAATGGAAGGGAGTGCTATAAGAAAGATGGAGTCACCAATGGTATCAGATACTGGAGGAGAGCAAGGAAGTTGAGACTGAAAAGCATAGCTTTTAAGAATGCCTGGGTGGCTCAGAGTGTTGAGCATCCACTCTTGATTTCAGTTCGGGTCATGATCTCACAATAGAGGTCATGATCGAACCCTGTGTTGGGCTCTGTGCTTGGGCATGGAGCCTGCTTGGGATTCTTTCTCTCCCTCTCTGTCTGCCACTCTCTGCTTGTGTGCACATGCTCTCTCTCAAAATCAACCAATTGATAAAATAAGGTAGCTTTTAATACTATTCTTGGACAGATCAGAATCTTTATAAGGTTAAAATAAACTTATGTAAATATTTAGAAAACAGAATCTCCAAATGTACTTATGTTATTATAGGTCAGATATTATACTATGAGACTATTCTTAAATATTCAATTTTCCTTCTGGGCACTAGAATTGCACTTCTCTGCTATCTTTGAATACAGGTGAAGCCATGTGATTTTATTTGGATAGTAAAACATAGTTGAAATGATTTCTGTCACTTCAACATTTAAATACTTTTGTATGTTTCACCATGTTTCATTTTTCTGCCTTGGCAAGTCTAGAAACTAGAGTTGCCCTTATTAGCTTAGGCTTTGAGTAGTCTTCCCATAGGGCACACTGAATGTACGGTTTTTTCTCTAAACATTTCTTTTCTGTTTTTATTATTTTTCAGAGAGAGAGAGAGAGAGAGGGAGAGAGAAAGTGTGAATGGGAAAGGGGCAGAAAGGGAGACACAGAATCTGAAGCAGGCTTCAGCACTGAGCCGGATGGGAAGCTCAAACTCACAAAATGTGAGATAATGACCTGAGCCAGAATCAGGAGTTGGACACTTAACCGTTGGAGCCACCCAGGCGCCCCTCTAAACATTTCTTAATTAAAATTGATGAATGGATTACAGCCATAACTTTAAGTTTTATTTTGATGAACAAAAACTCCATTGAAATTTTATTATATCTTTTCTCTCTGTAATAGTATCAAGTGTAGTAATATTTTAGGGCTGCACCCATAGAAAATGATAAAAATCTACATTTTTGAGAACAATGTAAATTGACATCTTCTTTCAGTTTTCATGGAATCAGACTGAGAATTCACTGAATACAAATAGCAATATCAAAATAACATGAATCATATCTCACATTATCCTATTCAAGCTGACAAAGCAAAGAGATTTATAGTCATAGCTGCCATTCTTTTATTTAGGCATTTATTCATCCTTTTTCCAAACATAAGTACCCACTCACATTATTTTTATCATTTATCTTAAAAACTGAAAGTGGTAGGACCAGTTTTTCTTGTACTTGGAGCACACATAGCATCTTCTGAATAGAACTCAGAAACATGTATTCATCGAAGTTTTATTATTTCTCTAGTTTCTTCCCATAGGGTGAATTGATTTATGAAGATTTAGGCTACAAGAATCATGGCTAATGTAGATCTTTATTTATAATTTTGGAAATTTAGTTACAGAAGGCGTTCTGAATGTATGTTGATGACGATGATGAAGTAAAAACTGATCGCCTTAATAAATGCCTAACTCAGATCATTTCTTGTTCAGCCATTTATGTCTTGACCTATTCTAAGACTAGGTATTTTACTTAACATGTGTTTGTAGATAGAAGTCAACAAAGCAGGTGTGATGTAGTATTTAATTTTAGGCTTTTTACCTGTGATATTATAAAGCAGCTCATGTGTGCTTACTGTCTATAAAAGTTTTAAATCATTTATTTAATAAGTTTTTATATTTTAAACATTTTAAATATTTTCATGACAGCATAACAACTTGTGATTTTGGCTGGTAGCTATTCTTATCACCACCTATTTTAAAACATTGGGCTGCAGGTAATAGTATAACAAAATAAACAATGGTCTGCATGATTAAAAATAACATTTAGTGATTCCTTAGACTAGAAGTCTGAAAGTAAGTGCTTCTAGTGTTCGTTTAACAGCTCCCTAACAACTTGCTCCATTGCTGTCATCAAAGTAGTGGCCTTGTGTTCACGGGTCTGTTGTTTCATGGCTGCAGGTTGGCTGCTGTGTCTCTCAGCTTCCTGGCTTCCCATTACCGAGCTCAAGGCCTGCAGCTGTAGGGTCAGAATGACTAAAGAACTTTCTTGCATGTTTTAATCTGGGAAACCAAACTAAATGTTTCCCAAATATTCTCCAGCAGATTTCCCTGCTTCTCTGCAAAATAACTCAAGAGACCATGCTTAGCTTTTCCGTTTTTGAGAGGCCCGCCACTTCTGTTTTATAGGCTTCATTAGATTGTCTTATGTTCTATTACTGAAATTTAACTGTTAGTGGCATCTTTATAGACTTGGGAAAATGGAATGGTGATAGAAACATTAGTTTCTAAGTCTTAATAAATGTTTCTGTAGTTCCTGTATTCCTGTATGTGTTGTTTTAATTTTGAATGAAGTGGAGAAGGTGATCATGTTGTGAGTTGAACTTTAGATATATCTGTATTACACCACTACATCAAGCCAAATCCTATAATTTCAGTGGCTTGATATTTTATGCTTATGTGCCCTCAATAATTCTGATGCAATTCTGGCACATTAGAATTAAATTATTTAGAAAATGTTCTTTGTACTAGTCAGTTCACAGTAGAACTGCTTTTGCTGAATATACTCTAAAAGGTGATTGGTTAAACTCCATGGTTTTTTTAAAAGTGACTTGGATAATGACAAGATAAAAACTTTGGCTGTTGATGAACATTTTAAAAAGAGATGCCTAGCTTTGAGAAGGGCAGACTCATGTGGATATGGGAAGTTTCTTTTGACACCACATGTTTGCCATGTGGAAGGAGAATGGGCCTAGTTTAATTACCTCCTGATTGTGTGTACAAGTGTCAGGGAAGCAGAAAATGGTGAAGGCCTTTAGGGGTTTTCAAGAATTGATTCAGGAACTGTCTGTAAGTGATATTTTAGAAGACACTCAGCACCAGATAGCAGCTAGGAAATCTCTAAAATCTTTTCAGACCCTAAACTTTTAAATCCTTTAATTCCGTGATTTAGATTATGTGATACAGTCTAGAGCTCTTCGGAAAGGTGGGTATGGCCCTATCAAGATAGCAGGCATCATTAATGGAAGTCTCCTGAACTATCCTCACAGTTGGACATCATCTCTGAGATGTAGCCGAGTCCAAGTCTCAGTTCTGCATAGCACAAACATGACTTTATCATTCTGCCAGTGTTTACAACACTCTGGAAAGCTTACACACTCCAGTAAAGTTTACATGAGACTGATGAATGAAACCAGAATGCCTGTTTATTTACTAACAATGAGAAATAAACCAACTAGTGGAATATATTTTTTATTTTTATTTATATTGTTATTCTGATCAACATACATCTTTGTATTATATTGGAAGCCCTATTAAAATCAGATAATTGTTTGAGAGCATGGGATCTGAACAACCAGAGTTAACCATAGGAATTTGATATTTGATAGTATCAGAATTAGATGCATCCTTCTCTATACTGAGGATATAAACTGCCACCTGGACATAGCAGGTCTTGTATTATTACCCTTTTCCTTGGTTTGTATTTACTGGAACTGCCTGTACTTCTCATTCAGCTGTACTTCTTACTGGCTTCCTGGAATGAGTGATTGCCTTTTAGTTGCCTTAGTGGTTAGGACTACAGACTGTGTGGATTCTAATTCAGGTTCTCACACTTGCTACTGGGGTTTTTTGGGCAAGTTGCTTGGCCTCACTACTGCTTTCATCACATATATAAAAAACATAATAGCACCCATCTCTCAGCATTGCTGTAATGATTAGTGATAGAATATGTCTAAAAGAGCTTTGAAGAATGCCTGGCACCCATTAAGCCCTCATATATTAGTTGTAATTATTAACAATATTAGCATTACTAAAATTACAGTCAAGTTATAGTCAAGTGATTCTGTTCTGAGCGACATTGTTTTTACTTAAGTTAATATTTCAAAAAGGATTTTGGTTGTTTCTTGACATTTTGTTTTAATTTCATATGATAAGGTTAATGGTTTTATTACAGTGTTCTTGGAGGGCACTTCACTATTTTCTGCCCACCCACACATATACCACAATGTCAAGCATGCATATAGTCAAAGAAGGAGAGAGTGCTTACTGTAATGCTATAATTAGATATTTCAAGATTAAATGAGTGTAAAATTTATGACAGAATTGGAAAATACCAAATAAGACCTATAAAGTGCATCAAACATATTTTTAAAAAGGCATTTTAAGCATCAGAAAAGATCGTAATTTTTGATACCTTTTTTTGGTCTAAACATTAAATGCTAGATCAGAAAATATTTTACTGAGAAAATGAGGTCCTTTTGGTAATCACTTTTCATTTAGCTCAACTGAGTAAAATAAATTAAAAATCCAACAGTTTTTGCAACAGATTTTTATTTTTATTTTTATTTCATGTTTTATTTATTTCTGAGAGAGAGAGAGAGACAGAATGAGCAGGGGAGGGTCAGAGAGAGAGGAAGACGCAGAATCCGAAGCAGACTCCAGGCTCTGAGCTGGCTGTCAGCACAGAACCTGACACGGGGCTCGAACCCATGAACCATGAGATCATGTCCTGAGCTGAAGTCATGTGTAACCGACTGAGCCACACAGGTGCCCCTAGATTTTTAAATGTTATCCTGATAGATGAGGTACTAACCTTGTCAATGTGTTTGCCTATTTGACCCTGTGAGTATGATGTTTCTGTCTAATGTGGGTGATATGACTATACATATCTACTGTGCCATCTACATCGTATGTAATATAAATTACTATAGTCTAGGTGGCTTAGGGTAACAGAAATTTATTTTCTTACTGTTCAAGAGGCCAGAGATCTGAAATCAAGATGTTAGACAAGTTGTTTTCTTCCGGATTCTGAGGGAGAAACAATCTGATGCTTCTCTTTCAGTCTCTGGTGGCTCCTGGCAGCCTTTAGCATCACTTACACATTCCAAAATTCACCTATCTTCTGACTCTTACCCTGCTCTGAAGCCGTGTTCACAGTTTTTGGTATTTGTTACAGCAGCATTCCACTTCCTGGCACCAAAGTCTTTATTAGTTTTCCAGGATTGTCATTACAAATTACTATAAACAGTGACTTAAAACAACTGTTTTTCTCTCACAGTTCAAGAGGCCAGTGGTCTGAAATTAACATGTCAGTCAAGTTGGTTGTTTCTGAAGGGTCAGAGGAAAAAACTGCCCCATATCTCTCTTAGTTTATGGTGGTTACTGGCAATCCTAGGTGTCCCTTGGCCTATAAATCACTTCATTCTTTGTGTCCTTTCTCTATTGGGTCTCTATATCCTCTTTGCTTTTATAAGGACACCAGTCATTGGATTTGGGACCCATCCGACATTCAAGATGGGTTCATTTCAAGATTCCTTGATTCATTATATCACAAAGACCCTGTTTCTAAATATGGAAGTGTATCTGTGGTTTTTTTTTTTTTTTTTAATGTTTTATTTATTTCTAGGAGAGAGAGAGAGACAGCGTGAGCAGGGGAGGGTCAGAGAGAGAGGGAGTCATGGACTGAAACAGGCTCCAGGCTCTGAGCTGGCAGTCAGCACAGAGCCCGACGCAGGGCTCGAACCCACGAACTGCGAGATCATGACCTGAGTGAAAGTCGGACGCTTAACCGACTAAGCCACCCAGGCGCCCCAGTGTATCTGTGTTTTGTTGTAAAGTAGAAATCACACTTCATTAGCTTCCAGAGGTATAGACAGTGTCTGATTTAAAATGGTTCAACTTATGGTTAAAATTTTTTTTAATGCTTATTTATTTTGGGGTGGGGGAGGAAAAGAGAAAGAGAGGGAGAGAGTGAGTGAGTTCAAAGCAGGGTCCAGGTCCAAGCTGTCAAAAAAAGGGCCCAACACAGGGGTGGAACCCATGGACCGTGAGATCATGACTTAGCTGAAGTCAGATGCTTAACCAACTGAGCCACCCAGGTGCCCCTGAACTTATGATGTTTTGACTTTACAATGGTATGAGATGTTGCACATTCAGTTGTAACTATGCTTGGAAGTTTGGGTTTTTATCTGTTTCCAACCTAGTGACATGCTGTACAGTACTCTCTGAGGATGCTGGCCAGGGACAGAGAACTGCAGCTCTCAGTCAGCAAAAGGATGACGGGAGCAAACAACCAGTACATTTATAATCACTCTGTACCCTCACACCATTCTCTTTTCCACTTTCAGTATAATATTCAACAAATTACATGAGATGCTCAACACTTTATTAAAAAATGGGATTTGTGTTGGATGATTTTGCTCAACTGGAGGCTAATGGTAGGCTAAGCTATGGTATTTTGTAGGTTGGGTATATTAAATGCATTTTTTGATTTAATGGTATTTTCAGCGTTGGGTTTGTTGGGACATAACCTCATATTAAGTTGAGGAAGGTTGGTACTTAACTTTGGGGGACCCTCTCCAACTGACTACAGCTTCCATTGTACGTGTGGAAAATAAGGAAAAGATGAGTGCTGATGAAGGTAGATGTGTTGGTGGGAAGTTCATTCTGACAGTTTCTACATTTTTTTTGTGAGAAATAGTTTCATCAGCTATGTCTAAAAAGCATGTAGTTCAGCGTAGTTAACATAGGATTGGCATAATTGGTATGGAAAATAGGAGCGAATGGAGTAACAACATGTATTAGCATTGGTATTTATGATCATGAATTTACATTTACTACTAAGAACTTGAACTTGAGATTGCATGGTATGGCCTCCATGCCCTCTGTGATCCTAATGCACATTACACCTTCAGGTTTGCTGTTTAACCTTCAGCCCATAATACAGCCACAGGAAGTTTATACAGCTCTAGAAAATCTATCAAAATTCATACCTGTAAGCACTTAGCCATTTTTATTTTGGCATTCTCTGCTTTTTTATTGACAGCCTATCCAGAAAGATCCCTCATGGGCTGTTATCTCGGATAGGCTGTTGTAAAATTATTTGTTCCATTTTATGTGTTTCCAGAGCATGACCCTTTTATGTTTAGCTTATTTAATTTTTATATCTGTTATAGTTGGTAGTCTACATGTCTGTCACACAAACTAGACTGTAAGATCAAATAAGTGAAGGAATTGGTTACACTGAGGTTTGGGTCTCATTGTATCTCTTACATTGCATAGAACAGACATTTGATAAATGTTTTTAGAATTGAATTGGTGACAGCTTGATATTAGATTTACATTTTATAGTTCGTATAGGAAGATAAACCTACTGACACAAATGGTTATGCTTCTTTGCTTTTGTAGTAAAGGAGATAGATTAATAATAAACTGCATCTTCTCTCTTGCCGGTAATTCTGTGATCATACAGCAGGCTAGGTTTAACGGTAGAAACCAAGAGACTTGAATGCAACCAATTGGCTAGTATAACATTTTAATTTGTGGCTTATTATTTTAATAATCTTGCCAAGAGATTTAACTTGTGTCTAGCAGTAGACTTCAAAGATTGGCATTGTTTATTCTTATCAGTACCTTATTTATTATATTTTCTTTTATAAATAACATCTTAATAAAAAGCTGCATTTTTTTAACCTAAGGTTGTATCCATACACTTGAAATCATTCACTGAATGTCCACTTTGTACTCAGAGCTGTGCTTTATGTATATCAAGGTGGGTACAGGTTTGAGTGGGAAGCATAAATCCCGCCCTCTGGTCTTAAATATACAAGATGACAAAACATGGGCCCAGAGAGTTTATTTATATCTGTGCTAAGTATAGTAAAGAGATTTGTTCATGATGAAAATAATACTCGGAGGGGAAAAACAGATTTCAATCATCTTAATTAAAATGTGCCCTACATGTTGTTTCTGTAAAGACAAGTTATAATTTTTATTTGTATTGACCTAACCATCATTTGTTGTTACTTTTATGGCATATCCAGATTTTTTTTAGTTTTCTAGAAAATTAAGCATATTGATAAAGACATTTATATTTCTTTAAAAGAGAAAAATATATTCTTTGGAATTTTACTAAAAATGGAAAAATGCAGTTAAGAAAAACTTGTAGAGAACTAAGGAGAAAATATTTAAAAACCCAGTTGTTTTTATTATAAGTCAATCTAATCTAAGCCTTTAAGATAAATTTTAAATTCTGTCAAAACCTAAAACTTATCCCATAAAATTTTTGAAATTTAGAAATAGACTGTTATTGGGGAAATAGATGCATTTGAATATTAATGTCTAGTGGCAAACATATTAGGGCATGAAAATTTATGAAAAGCATTTTTTGAGACTTACTAGGTAAAAAGAAGAAAAATAGTTTGAATAGTATTTAGTAATTTTGATAGTATTTCCTTAAAAATAATAAAAGATAATTTCTTTTTTTTTTTTTGCAGGAACTTTAATGAATTTCATTAATACACTTTATTTTTTAAATATACTATTCTTTACATATTTCTTTTTTTTTTTTTTTTTTTTACAAATAGTTTATTGTCAAATTAGTTTCTACATAACACTCAGTGCTCATCCCCAAAGTGCCCTCCTTCATGCCCATCTCCCCCTCCCCCCCACATCCATCAGTCCTCAGTTTTTGTCAGCATTCAAGAGTCTCTCATGGTTTGCCTCTCTCCCTTTCCCCCACCATTTCCCCCCTTCTTCTCCCCCTTGGTCCTCCGTCAAGTTCCTCCTAATCCTCCTATACGTGCAAACATATGGTATTTGTCCTTCTCTGCCTGACTTATTTCACTCAGCATAACACCCTCAAGGTCCATCCATGTTGCTACACATGGCCAGATTTCATTGTTTCTCATTGCCATGTAGTATTCCATGGTATAGATAAACCACATCTTCTTGATCCATTCATCTGTTGATGGACACTTAGGCTAATAAAAGATAATTTCTGTTTCAAAATTTGTTCATTAGCAAATGTGTGCTCTCGGTCAGGCAAGCTCCTGGTCTTCAGTGGGCCCAATAAGTTTCCCATTTCTCTCCTGAGAGCCTGCGTTTTAGTGACAGGAGATGGCATTTGTATATAGGTTACAAAAATATGCTACGTGAAATAAATAGGATTATGTGGTTGAGTGTAATGAGGAGATCTAATCTGATAGGATGGTCATTTAGTGCTAAGCCAAAAACTCAAGGTTTAGAAAGAACCAGCCCTGCAAAGAAACAGGTAAGAACCGTTTTGTCCTGGAGTATCTCCCTTTTGTTCCACATGTTATAGTTTATTATGTTAGATCCGGAAATGCCCATGCAAAATAGTATTTATGTTTTTATTAGCAGGTAGGAATCATATTTCATTATATACCTAGCTTTACTTGGTATGAACATAATTTTTTTTTCAAATGAATCATGGTTAATAAGGTGAAAAATATGCATTTTAAAATGAAGAGTAATTTGCATTAAAATGAAGCGTGTAAAGTTCAATTGCCTATAATCTCACTAAGCCATTCTAAAATGTACTTTTATTGAGTTTCAGTGTGTTGCAGCATGACTGTGTGAAGAAGCACTTTCTCAGTTAGGGGGGAAAACAAACCTTTTAAAAACACATCCAGAAAGGTGCCTTATTTAATGGAAAAACCAGGTTGAGGTTTGAATTCAGAGAAGAATATTCATTAGAAAAAGGCTTACCCTTAATCATACATTTTTTTTCCATATCGTACACTTCTGAATATAGCTTTGAACCAGCATTATATATCAGGATTTCTAGCATCTATGTTACTCAGTCTTTTTATCACAATACAGTTATTTTGAAGTGTGAGGGAAAAAATTATGTCACTATGATGAGGTTTTTAAGAAAATATCTGCCCACTAGTTCTCATTGAGAAATTTCATGATCTACTGTACAAAATGATGAAATAAAGCCTGGGTAATTGATAATACCATTAGACAGGTATAACTGATTGTATCACTTTGCATCCAATTGATGTAATTGAATTGATGTCTCCTTTGAGGAGTATTTAAAAGTTTGAAAATTCTTAGGGAAACACTTTTTTATTTTAGCACATCTCTATTAAGTGCCTGCTATGTTCAAGGCGCTTTTGTACAATGTTTCAAGTTAATACATAATCTTTTGTATCATTTAATCCCCAGAACAAATGTGTGAGGTAGGTAAACATTCACACTTCATACTTATTTTGCTAAGCCGCTAGATTCTGCTAATCTCCCCAAGCCTGTGTTTGTGCATCATCATTTTTTTTAATACAAGGATTTAAAAGAGAAATAGCGCTCTTTGAATTCTCTTTCTTTTATTACTTCTACGAAACATACTTTTGATTTATTTCTCCTTGATGTCATTTGGACACATTTTACTACCCTAAGTAAATTTTCTCATTTTTAAAATGTGGATCTTAGTCGCTAACATATAGATATTATTAAAGTTTATCATAGAGGATACATAAAACAATATTTATGAAACAATTATCACAGTGCCTGTCATAAAGAATAATATATGCAAAACAGTGATTACAGTGTCTAACGTGATGGTTTGTAGTTTTTGTTTTGTGATGATAATGCTGATTGTATGGAAAACATAATGCGATGGGATCAACTTTTTCCACCTATTCAGTCTTCGGCACATTTGAAATGGTTTTTGGATTTGCTTGTTGCTCTCTGTTACTGCAGTCAAGTGCAGAATGCTATGTATTAGGAATGATAGTGATAATGAACACTTTACAGTTAGCTACCGGGTGCTTTTTGCATACTAACCTGTAGCATATCACCTCACTCCTAAACCGTACCTTTGGAAAATGATTCCAATCTCGCTTCTTAGAGAAAAAGACCTCTAAAGTCAGTCTAAGTAATTCTGACTGAAATGCTTTTTCTCTCATAGTGGTCTTTGAAAATGAAATAAATAACCATGAGAGTAGCTTATAAAATAAAGCAAGTACCTCTTATTTCTGTGGCATATCTTCAGTTGAATTCTAAATAATAAAAATGTAAGATTCACAAACATTTTCAAAAGGTAGAAAGATAAAAATACTTACATTGAAGAACACCTATATTAAAGCAATACCACTTAATCTGAATCCATAAAAGAGTTTAAAAAATGTTTAAAATAGCACAAGATAGATGCAATTTTTTTTCTTGAAAATAGAATAAAATATATCTGGTTGTTAACAGATGGGAGAAAATTAATGGATTGTGGGTATAGGGTGATTTAAGAAGTATTGAAAGGCCAAACCAGAGATCCTGGAACTGTGCTGTCTGTATTAGGCCATTCATAGCGGGGGCTAATAGCCACATGTTACTATTTAGCCCTTGGAATGTGCTATGTAAATGGAAGTGTGCTCCAAGTATGAAAAACACTGGATTTTTGAAGATTTAATATTAAAAAAGAATATGAAATATCTAATTTGTTTTTTTTGTTAATTTCATGATGAAATGACATTTCAGATATATTGAGTTAAATAGATTACTAAAATTGGTATCACCTGTTTCTTTTTACTGTGGCTATTGCAAAATTTAAAATCACTCCTGTGGCTCACATTAAGTTTCTGTTGAACAGTCTGGTTTAAAGTCTAGTAATTGTATTTCCCACTAACGAGCTCTTTCTCATGACCTCAGCATTCTAAGTTTGCAGGTATAGTTGGGATCTGTAGCCCTCTCATTTTCTGAATGTTCCATGATTGAATTATCAGTCTAGCTTCATACCCTTACAACTTAGAGAAGTCAGCACCAGCATGTTTTACTCTTGTCTATTTGCTTTCTTGGCCTGGAATAGTTAGCCTGTATGCAGAACATTTTTGTAAAGATTGCCAATCTGGTGTTTTTTTTTTTTTTTTTTTTTTTAATTTTATTTATTTAGAGAGAGAGCCAGGGAGAGGCAGAGAAGGAGGGAGAGAATCCCTAGCAGATTTTATGCTGTTCACACAAAGGGTAATGCAGGCCTTGATCTCATGAATCATGAGACCATGACCTGAGCCAAAATAAAGACTGAGATGCTTAACCACCTGAGCCACCCAGGCTCCCCAGAAACTAATCTTTCTTATTAATGGCTCATATATCATTTTTTTTTGTTTTTTTTATATTTTTTATTTATTTCTAGGAGAGAGAGAGAGAGAGAGACAGCGTGAGCAGGGGAGGGTCAGAGAGAGAGGGAGTCACAGACTGAAACAGGCTCCAGGCTCTGAGCTGGCAGTCAGCACAGAGCCCGACGCGGGGCTCGAACCCACGAACCGCGAGATCATGACCTAAGCGAAAGTCGGACGCTTAACCGACTAAGCCACCCAGGCGCCCCAATGGCTCATATATCAAATACAGAAGACAGATTTAAAAAAAATAGTTTTTGGTAGTATTTGACTGTCACTGCAAGTGGTGCCTGACATTAATCCTGTGGCATGAATAATAGTGAGAAATTGTACCCTTGGCTTGATACAACAATTCCAAAGGCATGAATAATATTAATACCTTTTTCTTAATCTATTAATCTGTGCAAATGGACTTGCACCACCAGAAAAATATTCTATTAAAATCCACCGGATTGGAGGGGTACCTGGGCAGCTCAGTCTATTAAGTTTCCCACTATTGATGTAGGCTCAGGTCGTGATCTCATAGTTTGTGAGTTTGAGCCCTACAGTGGGTTCAGCACTGACAGTGTGGAGCCTGTTTGGGATTCTTTTTCCGTCTTTCTCTCTGCCCCTCCTGCTCATGTGCACGCACGCACACTCTCTCTCTCTCTCTCAAAACAAATAGACTTAAAAAAAATAAGAAAGATTAATTTCTTTGAGGGCTATAGGAAAAACAAACCTGTGGTGTAATTGTCATGTGAAACAAAAGTATTCTTTAATTCTTAATAGATTTTAGTTAATAAAGATCTGTGATTAAGATATTCATTGAATGTTTAGTAATATTTGTGCAGTGGAGGGAAATCATCAACAGATTATATTACCTATGAAATTCAGAGACAGTTAATATATTTCTTAAGTGGCTAATAATACAAAGAATATTCCATGGACTCAGTTCCTGCCTGCATAATGTGAATTCCATTGCTTACTCAATGTCATTATTCGACGGAAAAAGTCAAGAAGATAAATTGAAACAATTAGATGAACTAAAGTATTTGGAAGAAAAATGTTTCCATTAAGTTCCCTTCTAACCCTACTTCTTTACTTATTTCCTGTTCTTTCACTTTTTAGTAAAAAATGAACGTGATCCCTCAAGCATCTGTTGATCATTGAAGATGTCAGCACATGTAAACTGGAATCTTATAGATTAAACATAGTCCAATCTGGGGCTTAAAAATGTCATAGAGTTTGCATGCTCTCATCTTAGAAAAATATCTTTATTAAGTTGCAAAGAATCAGATGAGACTGGGAGGAAGCAGACTCTGAGAGTTGAGTGTGCCAGATGTTTATTAGGGAGTGCCCTTGGAAACAAACTCCAAGAGGGAAAGGATGCAGAGTTTGACACAAAAAGAAGCTGAGCTGAAATGCCATCCTGACAACACACTTATTGGACTCTCTGGGAGCTAGGCTGAAATGGGTGGCCCTTTATAGATTTGCATCAAGTACTCATTGGGTATGGACCACACTGGAAGGGATATGACTTGAATGAGGGAGCTCTGTTACTGAGGACATCCCTAAGGTATTGACGTTACTGTCAGTAGTTGAGGCAATCAGTTCCTCCTGATCAATCCTTTATGGTTCCTGGCAAATATCCCTGATTAGAGCATTTATATAACTTAACAACAAAGACTGTGGCACTTCATTCTACTTATTTTTCATAAAATAAACATGTATTGAGATCTCTGTATGTGCCAGGCTCTTTGCTAGTATTTCAGACTAGCAAGAAAGTAGATGGAATCTCCAAACTTTAGGATTTCAGCAATCCATTTACCTCTCTTGTGCTTACATCCAGTTTCTCTGACCCCACCACAACTTTCAGCTGGTTGAACCCATTATATTCTCATGATGCATCATATCTGTCATGTCATCTTTCCTTCCTTATCTAACATGTATTCTCAGGCTCATCACTATAGTTACTTTCTTAACTCCTTAGTATCTCTGTACATAGCTGATAAAACCCCCAAAACTGGCTAAAGTAAGCATTCCAGAGCTCACATGAGCAGTTAGACATGATTAGAGAAAGACCAACATATACACACTCCCATGCTGACTCTTGTCACCTTGAATCCAGTGCCATGAACCTCACGTGAGCCCACAGTGCTTCCTAGTAATCCTTTTATATAGAATTTCCTGTATGAGTTCATTTTGCTTTTGATACAGATGACTAATTCCTGTGGGTGTGCTGGTAAATGCTTTAAGATTAGCTCCCAGAGGAAAAAAGCCCTGATCTGTAACTGTTGCTGATTTCTGTCATGTGATGTCATAGGCTGATTTCCAGTTGCCATTATGACCTCCCTGAAGGTGGAGTTGGGAAGAGAGGTGCATACTTCTCTGTCTTGAACTCAGAGGGCCAGCTCCAGGGTGCACTGGGTGTGAATCATACTGTTTTTCTTTCTCCTCAAGCCTGAAACAATTTCTCCTCTACTTTCAGATCATGACCTACCTTCTTTCTTTAGATAATAGAAACACTTTGGCGAAAAGTCCATATCCTTACACTCCAAGATTTACAAACTTCTCTCCTCCTGCATCTTTCTATACACTCAGCTTCCCTCCCATTGGTGTGATGGAACTGTTTTTCTTTGTGGCTAAAGCTAAACTCTTCATTTGTGCCTGGCTTTCATCCCCTTCTTCCTACTCAGTAATGTTGCTCCTGCAGGATTCCCTTCTCCTCTGCATCATCATTGCTTTCCTTTTTCCTGGATTCTTCTAGTCAGCATTACATATGCACTGTAATATCCAGTTGAAAACTAATCCTTAACCAACAATTCTTTACAGCTAATTACTATTTTTTCCCCTCTCTCACAGAATGAAAAAGAGCTTACCCACTATATCTGGTTTTTCTACTCCTAATTTTTATTGAATCCACTCTAATGAAAACATTGCCCTTACTTCTTGAAATTACTCTTTTCTAGTTCACTACTGACTAGCATATTGCCAGATTTGGTTCTTTTCTAACTCAATCTTTCAGCATTGAACTTTGAACAACTGGTCATTTCCCCCAGGATTCTCTAGAATCCATGCAAGGGTTGGGTAGATTTTACATTGCAAGAATTCATCTTCTTTTTTTTTTTTTCCAATATCAAGGCTAATTGTCAAGATTTTGAAATTCCAAATTGTCTTAAAGTTGGCTTTACCACCTGGCAATTTTTTTCTTTTGGTTTTTAAGCACAAAAACAACTCTACTGTTTCCAAAATACAGTGAAGATGGAAGGACCCAGAATCTTCTCCAAGGCCTAAGGGCCAAAAATATAGCTCAGAAGATGACTCCAAGGTCACCAAGGAGGGACAGGGTTATGTCTCCTGTTGAGAGTTGCATGATAAAAATTTAAGTCTTTGATACATATTTTAGGGGGAGAAAGTTAAGAGATTTGCTATATCATATCTCTTATTTCCTCTGTGACTAAAGATGTCACAATTATTAAGAGTGTGGGGGTGTAGTAAAAGAGTGGAAAAATTCTGAATCTCTGATACTTAAGAAAAATATCATAAAGTTTCTATGGGAACATATAAGACTTGTGGTCAACACTCATATCAAGCGGAAGTGAATGAAGTTTTGAAGGTACCTAACTGCCTGTTTTCATTTTGCTCTCCAGTTGTGGTTTAGTCAGGAGTATTGGTGGCAGAAGCAAGGGTGGAGCGGAGGTTGTTGGCAGGTACCAGACTGATGTAACCGATTCTAAGTATAGGCTCACAGGGAAGAGAATGTCTGACAGATACAGAGAAAATGAAGCATTTAAAACTTGATGAAAATGAGTGGCTGAGAGAGAGGAGGTCAAGAGATGACCTTGACAAGACATTCTGGCAAGATGGGATGAGCCTCACATTAACAGATTTTAATTAAGTAGAGGTAAAAGTATCTTGAAGCAGTAGTGTAAATACATAAGGTTTGGTATAGTGAACAGCTTCCATTGGAGAAGGCTGAGGAGAAGGCCAGCTTTCAAACAAGCCCTGAAGGGATGGAGGAGGGGAGGGGAGGATCAGTGAGCACTACTGGAGGGATGTCCAAGACACTGTCAAGAGATTTCATAGAGGAGGAAGCAATGATAATTTGAACCAGGCGAGAGAAACTACAGAAGAATGTGGAACAAACTAGATAACAGTATGGGTGGCCAAGAACAGTATTTGACACGGGGGTTCCCAAAGAATGAATCTTCAGTCCTCTGGTTCTTGAGATAATGCAGGGGGTAAAGTTTAGGGAAAGGAAGAAAAGCTTTGGTCTCACATAGGTCAGCTGCTATCTGATAGGGCTGAGTGTTTTAGGAGCTCAGGAAAGCAGGTAGGGAATGTGATTATTTCCTTCTCCACTTTTTCTGTCCCTGTGTTGGAAACAGACATGGTCTTCGGTAATATCAGTGTTTGTTTCTGGGCAGAATTATCCTGGCTCATGTGTTAAGGCACTGATGCTAGGAAGGTCCGTGTGTATGGTTGTGCATATTTCAGTTGGGTTTTTAAATTTTCACTGTGTGTTGGAAACAGCAGAGCCGCTTCTCAGGATTGTGTGTGTGTGTTGATCCTAATTTACATAATATTGAATTATACTAGTGATAGAAATTGACCGTTCACCCGCTTTTGTACCTTTAATTTTAGGGACCTTGTACTTGGCAGCTGCTTTATTATAGGGCTTCAGAAATGCTGGAAGTTTCCTTCTGTGTACCTGCCTCTTCTGCTTCCTAACTCTTCGTTCTAAACATTTAATTATGCATCAGAGTAATTTATTCCTTCTTTAAATCCAAACTCACCATGTGAGGCACAGTATGTATAGCCTTATTGGATATTCACACTTTAAAGATACCATTGAATTCTTTTGTGAGATAGAATGTGACTTTTGAACATATTTGAGGAACATGGGATTGGGCAGGGAATACCATGAGTGCAGAAAATAGAAGATACACATTATTAAAGATAAATTCAATTAGATAACAAAAAGTAATACAGTACTTAGTGTGTGCAAGGCTTTTTTTCCTGTAAATGTTCTACAATATTAACATATTCAATCCTCATAATCATATGAGGTAGATACTATTATTATCATTCCCATATTACAGATGAGGAAAATGAAGCATAGAGCAATTAAGGAACTTATCCAAGACTGCACAGCTGAGTGGGCTGGAGTCTATCTTAGGCTAATTGAGAAGCGGCTGAGCATAATGGGTAGCTAACTCCATTCTCAGCATATTCACTCATTCTGATGGTTAATCAGTCTTGGGTTTTTAAGCAATTTATAAGGGATGATGCCGAGGACTATTTAAAAGAACCAATAGCATTTGCATAATTTAGAAGAGAATTGAAAGTGATAAAACTGTCAGTGCCCTCTCCTTCTCTGGTAGTGATTAGGCAAGGCAGAGAAACTCAATTACATCCAATCAAATCTCAGCCTCGCACTGTAGTATGGAGTTTTCCTTAGTAGCGGTGAAGGCAGGAATGCACACATTAGATCTTTGTATAAGAAATTGATGCATTAAAATAAAAAATGTAAGCAGCCTTTTTTAAAGCCTGTGTTTTAATTGCTTTTCTCATTATGTTTTAACACTGTATATTTCTAGATCCTGTACTAAGTGATAGTGTCTGTAGCCTTATGCTGAATGGTTTGGGAAGATCCCACCTGGATTTAGTATATTTTTTCAGATCATTTATAAAATAATCTAAACAGTGGCATTTAATCTAAACACAGAGTATTACATTTAGTCTCATATCTATAAGCTGATTTAATGATTAGTGTAATTTATCACATGATAAATACACAATTTTGTATCAATGAGGAGAGGAGAAGTTACTCGATAAATGGTACTGAGATGGTTGGCCTAAAGGAATTTGGGTAGGATCTCTGATTACACACACCAAACGTGTTTTATGTTCACCCACATTTTTCCAGATGGCATCATGGAACTTAGTATATAAAAAAAATGAAGTTTGGCCTGGTCCCCAGTACTCAAGGACATAGGTTATTCTTCTATATTTCGGATTCGATATTGAAGCATGCGGTTCCTGATCTAGCCTCGCTGGTGCTCTAGACTTCAAGAAAACACACACATATGAGCTGAAAAGGTTGTAAGACTCAGAGCTGTAACACCTGGGGTACCAGCAGACTCAGTAGGCAAGCTTGACTAAGGTAGCATTGAGGGAAGGATGCCCAGAAAGGGCTCTCAAGGGCCATCTTCCAGGGATGGGGCAGCAGCAAAACAGGTGTCAGGCCTGTCAGATGCACCTGCTCAGAGTTAACTCCCCCACCCCAGCCCCCTTCCTCTTCTGTTGTCATGAAGCTTATTTCACAGGGTGACAGAGGATATGCCAACTTCTCCTCAAGGGGAAACAGCATCATTATTTAGTTCAATGGCTAAATCATAAACTTGAATACATTTGGGTACCGAAGCTTAATTTTTCAGTCTCATGCGTAATAACCTTGTTATATTCAATTAATAACTTTCATTTACTTAATGTCAGATAATGTGATGCCTTCATGTTCTCATGAACATCCTGCACAGTGGCCATTGTTTCCATTTTAAAAGTGGGGGCACTGAGGCAAGAGTTTCAGTATCTTGACTAAGATCACGTGTTTATAAACATCAGAGTGAGAATTTAAACCAAAGTAACTTTTACTTCAAAATCTATACCTTTTCCACTTAATAAAATGCATTTTTGTTATTTAATTCAAGACTCTGATACGCTTTGGATTTTCTTTTTATATCAAGTTCTTGTAAAAAGCTTTACTCAGCTTTAAGTAGGAATCAATCATTAGGTTTTTTGTTGTTGTACAGTCAGAGAAAATGAACTGAAATTATAGCTAGGTTTATCTGATCAAATGACTTTATTTACCTGACCTTATTGATTAAATGGACAAAAAGCAGTAAACATTCAAGTTTGGTTGCAAGGAAACTTTATTTTATTCAGATTACTTAGTAGAAAGTCAAGAGATCTCTTATGAAAAGAGTTTAAGAGAATGTTTGAAATTTTATCACCATTAATCAGAAAAAATGTTCAAATATGACAATGTGCCAAAATCATATATGTCCCATGTATAGTAAAAGATTTTTCTCCTACATTATTAAAAACTTATTCTAAATATTTGTGTCAGCAGTATGTGCCTTTCTTTGAAATGTGAGCAATTTTCACTACAAGTATACCCAGAATAGATTTGGAAAAGAGTTGTTTCAAATATGTTTGATGTTTTATATTAATTTTAAGTTTTTAATTTTAATTCCAATATAGTTAACATACAGTGTGAAATTAGTCTCAGGTGTGCAATACAGTGATTCAACAATTCTACATGAATTATGGTAGGTGAAATTCACCTATTTCACCCATCCCCCATCCGTTTTCCCTCTGATAAGCTTTAAAGTTAATTTTTTTCAAGAAGAACACATTTTACTTGAAGCATGCTTCAGAATACATGGTTCTAAAAGATATATATAAAACATCCACTTAAGAAAATAGAATACCTATTTTCAAGTACACATTTAGCAGAGAAAGGAAATAAAGCAAAATTAGAAATAAGTAAAATAGAGACCTGAAAAAACAATAACCTAACATTGAAAGTAATGACCAGTTTTTCCAAAAAATAAAATTGGCAATGCCTTAGCTGCGTTAACTAAGAAAAAGAAGGAAAAATAGACTTTCTCAGATGAGAAACTAAGCAAGTTCATGACTGCTACGTGCTGCAAGGAAGAGTAAAGAGGATTCTTTGAGTGCAAAGAAGAGACCAAAAGTGACAAAACTAAGAAAGGATCAGAGAAAATCACCAGAAGCAATGACAAATAATAAAATGACAATAAATACAGATCTATCGATAATTACTCTGTGAATGGACTAAATGCTCCAGTCAAAAGACAAGGTATGGGAATGGATAGAAAAACAAGACTCACCTATGTGCCTACAAGAGACTGATTTTAGACCTAAAGACACTTGCAGATTGAAAGTGAGGGGATGGAGAACCATTTAGGTATCAAAAGAAAGATAAAGATCGGTATCAAAAGAAAGTTGGAGTAGCAATACCTATATTGGACAAATTAGACTTTTTTTTGTTTGTATTGTTATTATCCTGCTTGGCTATCAGGGTAGCACTAGCCTCAAGGAATGATTTTGAATGTGTTCCCTTCATTCCATTACTTGTATGATTTTGATAAAGATTTTTATTAATTATTTGAAAGTTTGCTAGAATTCACCAATTAAACCATGTGGTTTCAGGCTTTTCTGTGCTCGGAGATTTTGATTCCTAATTCAACTTTCATTCTTATTAGTCTAAGAAATTTCCTATATCTTGGATGTAAGACTCATGATTTAATCTTGGTAATTTGTATATTTTTAGGAATTAACTGTTTTTTATCCCCTAAAGTATCTTGATTTGTTAGTATATAATTGTTTTGGTAATTTGATGTTTTACATTAATTTTTTTACATTTATTTTATACTATATTCCTAATGAGAAATTTAAGAAATGTTTTGACCTTTAAGACTGCTGAGTACAGCAAAATGAGTGCCATTGTATTTTAAATAGTGTTTAAAGGATTGGAACAAAGTTGTATTTGTTACAGTTGAAAATACTCCAGTGTAATCTCTTTTGATTTATGGACCCAAAATTCCCTTGAGATTTTATAAATCAAAGTAATGCTTGCTTGGAGTGTTCAGGTTTGCTTTTGGATTTCTGATTCAGATAAAGATTTGTAATGTCACAATTTGACAGCTTTGATTTTGTCCTATCATAGAAGATATTCTGATATGGTATATACCTTTTTATATGTGTCTACTCTATTAAGTGGGCAATTTCTATAGTCTGTGAAGCAAGAGAAAATTAAAGCATGAAAAGAAGGAAAGAGGATATTTAAAAATTCTATCCTAATACTATGACAACAGAATTTTGATCATGAAATGCCTACTTATAAATTATAGTCCAGTGATCTTAAAATTTCACAACAAATCTCTAATATACCTTTAATGAATTTTTAACAAGAAGATAGTTAATACTTTTCCTATTGCAGATCCTGATAAAGGCACTAACCCCTAATGAGTTCCCCATCATTTCACTGTAGCTCAGTTTCACTTAGAGATTAGGTGGAGTTTTTGTTATTTGCTTTTTCTGTTTTATAGTTAGCATGATTAGAGCTCACTTAGCCCATTTATAAATATGTTAATCCTGTTCAGTGCAAAGAAGTATGCACATGTGCTCTACTTGGGAGAATGCAAGAATAAGCTCTAACCAAAACAGTAGCTACTTTGGTGACTTCCTTGAGACATGTTATCTTCAAAGGGAAATAAATTCCATCAGCGTATTGGATAACATGCACAAGTATATAGCATGTGGACCCCCAGCTGAGGAAGGGGTAACCTTTTTTTGACAGTGACAAGATTTAACTTCATTATGACTTACCCAAACCTGTGAGATTTTTCTACCACAAGTAACACATGCACTTTTTGGCTATTCAGAAACATGTTCTAAGTTGTGTTGAAAGCCAAACCTTGTTCTTGGTTTTCCTGTCATGTGGTGCTACTCTTTTCAGTGAAGTAACTTGTTAGACATGGTGTCCTCTCCCTTCGCTTCCCACCTCATGGAGGTGGGGGATACAGAAGAGAGCTTTACCTTAACAGATGTAAACCACCAGTGGTTCCCAGTGCAGGGTAGTTTTATGGTCTTCTGCCCAGAAGGTTTCTGCTAGGCCAGGCTTGAAACTTCCCTTATCAGTCACTCCTGATATTAAAGCTTTCAAAGGCTGTGTTCAGCTTGTTAAGAGTATTACATTCAAAAGGGTAACATTACAACTACTCTGACTCATTAACACTTTATATGAAATTTGTCAGAGCAGCTGGTATAACTAGCAAGGTCTTGAACAAATGATGTAAGGAGTGAAATATTTAATGGGAAAGAAGACTGTTTATAACCACGGTCTCCTAATTTTATAGTTTCATTACTCACCTCCTTTTAAACTAGTCTTCCACATTGTTGTACACCCCATTTTTTCTTACTATGCTGTGAATGTCCCCCCAAACACCAGAAAATACCATCAACTCTTACATTTTCTGGCTCTTGCATTTTTTCCAAATCAGACATTTTCAATCTAATGTCTACCCTTTACTACCTCATTTAGACTTCTCTAAACTTTTTGAGAATGTCTCCAAAGTGTGTGTGTGTGTGTGTGTGTGTGTGTGTGTGTGTGTGTGTGTGTGTATGTATCATCTGGACACTCAGGCCCACTCAGTAATCCTCATTAATTTTGTGGCCAGCTTGCTCTGCTATTGCCTATGGAGAACACTGTGGCTTTCGTAGTTTTCTCATAGTCCCTATCACAACTATTTATCAGTGCATGTTTTGATACTTGATAAAGAACTTTAGTCACCTTAATTTGTATCACTTCAGCCGCCAAATGTATCTATATTTGCTTTATTTTTTTTTACCTCTGTTTAGTCTTTTTTAAAAATGTTTGTTTTTTATTTATTTTTCAGAGACAGAAATAGCGCAAACAGGGGGAGGGTCAGAAAGAGAGGGAGACACAGAATCCGAAGACAGGCTCCAAGCTCTGAGCTAGCTGTCAGCACAGAGCCCAACACGGGGCTCGAACCCATGAACCACAAGATCATGACCTGAGCTGAATTCGGATGCTTAACCGACTCAGCCACCCAGGAGCCCCATAGGTCTATTTAGTCTTTAGGGAAAAGAGTCTTCTGCACAGAAACAATCTCTTTGCTTATATTTTAGTTCATGCGTCCATCTATATCCTCAGAGATATTTTTTGTCTTATGAATGATCTGTGCTTTAAAAACTTTCCACCCAGATACTGCCCGTCTCCAAGCTGACCAGCTCTAGCCATCAACCTACTGCTCCTTTCCCTGCACAGCTAAGTGCTTGAAAAGAGAGTCTATCTCATCATCTGTGTTTTTTAATATCCATTTCAATTACTGTAATTTGGCTTCTGCTTTTATTACTGCATCAAAATTGCTCTTTCAGTGTTGATAGTGACTTGCTCAAAGCTACTTCTTGATCCTTAGCCTACTTGACCTCCTCATAGCATTTGGCCTTATGATCATTCTCTTCTTACTAAAATAAATTTCACTTTATAAGCTATTTGTCATTCATTGGTTAGTGCTCTGACCAGCCACTGAGGAATCTGGTAGAAATACTCATTTCTTTTCTCCATTACCACTGTAATTCAGTGGGATCCCAAGTACTACTGGTTATACTCAGATACAAAGCATTTCATATACATTTCCCATTCATCACCAATATTACTTAGGTAAAAATATTACTATCCTTTTTTGGCTTAGTAATATATTGTAGTAACTGCTCTGCTTGAAAAGTAGGAACGATCTGACTTAGTTGTATGATTCTAAAAATGCCCATTGGTTTTTTTTTTGAAAATGCCAACCTAACTATGTTTATTTCTAATATAAACTGCTGATATCATTTAAGCGGTAGTTCCCAAAGACTAGTCCATTGACGTTTGTGGTAGATACTGTTGATTACCCACCAGCAATATGTTATAGTTATATTATGTCAGAACCTTGATATTATTCAGATATTGGGTGCTTATGTATTTTATGGTAGCCCATGTCTCTCCTGAGAAATAAGGGATCAGTATTGATTAGCAGTCACAGCAAATCCTTTGCCCTTGGTAGTGAATGGTTTAAAAATGGATATGTAATGAAATTTTGGAGAGTGAAACATAAGGAAGTGTCTACTGACAGGGGCATCTCTGTGATAATTGTCCTTGCTCACAAGAAGAGAGATACATAGAAGAAAAGATTTCTTTCACTGAGTATTGTTTATGAAGGTAAAAAGCCTAAAGCTATTTAACCCACATCAGAACAGAGAGGAGGAATGGCTGACACACTATAACACGCAAAACAGAAAAACAGAAGTAATCTGAATTCTTCTTGATATCATTGAGCTACTAATTTATTCAATAATGGAACTATCCTATCTTGAGACTATGTAATATGTATATAATACGTCTTTCTAAGCTGCTACTTGTGAAGTTTTCTATTGCCTGTTGCCCTAAGCGTCCTAAATGATAAAATTAATATCACTTACCTGAAAGTTCATTAAAATTGTTTACCACATGGTGTTTCTGATTCAGTAAGTTTGGAGAATAGGTTCAGCAATCTATATAGGTAACAGTTTCCACAGGAAATTTTGATTGGCAGCCAGGTTTGCAAACCACTTCTGGAAAATCTTTTTACATTTTTTTGTGTGGTTAATTCCTTCTAAGATATGATCCTTGCCTGCCTTTCTCATTGCATTGCTCACTACTCTGAAATGTAATATGTCTTTAAGTTATGTTAGGCTACTTGAAATTCCTCCTTTTTCCTGGAACGTGACTTTGCTTTTCTCTTATTTGGACACATATTGCACATTTTTAAAATCTCAGTGTGAGCTTTTTCTTCATGGTTTCTTTCCTATTATACCAAACTGTAGTAGATAACTTTTTGTGTTACTGTTTTACTCAGTAAAAATATTTTATTATTGCCTGTAATAATAGCCTTCATATATTTACATACTGTATTTGGTATTAGATTCGGAGTTCTTTGGGGGTAGAGGTAATGTTCTATTTAATTTACCTTTCTTTTAGTTCTAGTAAGTTAAATGCATAGATGGGTATTCATTTAAAGTTTGGAGTGGAAATAAATTGACGAAGAAACCAGAACCCCTTCTACATGTCAAGGAGTATATCATGAAATGGTAGTGACATGGTACCTTAGCAAACCCTGTCAACAATGAATTAATATACATATATATACATACACATATAAGATCACTGTCATAAAGACTTTGTTATTTAATTTTATTTTTAATTGAAGTTAACCAGTAAGAGCTTTCAGATAAATACTACAATTGTCATCCATTTATAGTAGTATAGTGGACAAGTTATCCTGACCAACTTTTTTTTCCCCTAAACACCTAAAATGAAAAGAAGACTATAAAAATGCATTGTTAAATGTATCAGTGGGCTGCCAAGAATGTAAGAAATAAGCAGAATCCAGGCAAATATTAGGACAATTATGTAATCAAAAATGTCCTTCAAAGTGGAAGATGGAGGCATGTGAGTCAATATTGAAGTAATGCAATGTGAGATAGACTAGACTAGCCATTTCTGGCTTTCAGATCGAGGAAAAAGGACAGGAGCTGAAAATCTGGACAACTGGAAAGGATAAGGAAATACATTTTACCATAGAGGTTCCAAAAAGAAACCTGGCATTCATAACACCTTGATTCTAGCTAGATGAGATCCGTTTCAGACGTTAGAATTACCAAACTGTATGATAATAAATTTGTGTTGTTTTAAGCCCTTACATTTACACTCATTTGTTACAGTTGCCATAGGAAACTGATAGACCCTTCTTGACCCCAGCCCCAATTAGAGCTTGAACATAAAGCATCTCTTCAAAGTTAAGAGTGAACTGGAATTGCCACGGCCCACTTAATGTTGGCAGTCAATGAATGAGAATAATTATCTTCCCACTTAGTTGGTATCCAGCTTCCCCATCCTCAGTGATGAATTTTTGCTACCTGGGTAGCTGGCCCTAAAATCTTGAAACCAGAAAGTTGATTTTAATTGGATGTGCTGTTGCCTGGCAGAAGCAAAGATACTTATTCCCTTGGGGAGAAACTCCCTTTAAATCTCAGCTCTCAGGGAGCTTCCACAAACACTACAGTATAAACTGATGTCACAGCTGAGAGCACCATTACTTATAAATAGACGTGAAATTGAGGTCACAGTGTCTTAAGCCAATTCAACATAAAAGTTTATATTGAATTTACAGTATTCATCAATTCATAATTTGTGTACCTGCCAAGTAATTCTCTCATTTATTATTTCTTTGTACTTTTTGGGCCAATTTGCTGTTATTTCTACCCTTTCAACACTGGTGGAAAGTACAAAGGGAAGAGGCTAACAATAGCTATAACAGTGCTTAATTGCATCAAATGCTGAATTTATTGATCAAAACGGGTATTTTGAATTTATACATTTATTTGTGCCTTCTATGCAGTTTCATTTTTTCCTATTATGTATGAAAGTGGACTATTAAATATTTTGTACTGATTATCACTTTTGATATATTTTTAGGGCCATTGATATGGTTAAAAAGAAAACAAAATAAGCATAGCACATGTAAGTAATTCAAGATAAATGTGATTTATACAGTTTGGTTTTCATAGTAATTTGCAAGGATCAGGATAAATTGTCATACAGAGGATGATAAAGTATACATTCAGAGTGTACTTTCAGCTAGCTAAATAGAATTTTAGTGGATTGTATCTCATATCGATCAAAATCTCTTTGCATGATATTGTTGTGTCTTTAAAATTGTCCCTCACTTAATTAAAAATAATTGTAGCTACTTGCAAGATGGCACAGAAGAGATTAGTTGTTGTTGACGGTCTTCCAACTTACCATGCATTGCACAGGGCACTCAGAGAGAATCACGCATTCCCTGACCACCCTATCTCCCAGAATCTAAAATGAATTAGATGTTTTGCCTGTACTCCCCTAGCTTCTTCTGAGCAATCCCTGCATACCTTTCCTAAAGCATTGCAATTACCTGCTTATTTGTCTCTGTAACTAAACTGTGGGCTGCTTAGTGACAGGAGGTATTTATCTTTGAACTCCCTAGGGCTTTGTCATTTAACTGGTATATCAAATGACTTCTTAATATTTAAATCAGCTTTATTTACCAAAGATTATCCTGAGAATTAAAATCCAGTAAATATTTAATCTGGGAAAAAGTATAAGTTACCGAATGAAAGCGGGTTCCTATGTTTAAAAAAAAGAGATGGAGAATTAATTTACCTCTGAAGAGAGGTAAAAATGTCTCCTATTTCTTGCTGCAGTCCTGGATGTTCAGTAGCAGATTTGTTTGAAGGTGAAGCTGCCCTGAAGCTCAAGATAAAGAAATGATGTGGGAAAATCCAGGACATTGAGAGGAGAAAGAGGAAAATGCTTCCTGATTATCCCTTTTTATCTGTGCACTATCTTGTACTGAAGTTTACTTTGTGTTACTCATATAGCCATACTGTGTTTCTTATGAATAGTCCTTGCATGGTTTTTCTGTTACTTTCATCTAGGTCCTTAGATTTAGGTATGTCTCGTCAATAGCCGATAATTACAGCAATCTAATAAACTACATATTTTAATTGGAGTGTTTAGTCTGTTTACATTTAATATGATTGAAGTTTAAATCCACTCTCTGCTGTCTGCTTGTGTCTCAGTTTCTTTGCACCTCTTTTTCTCCCTTGCTTTGGAATAATTGGAAATGTATTCCACTTTATCCTTCCCCTGGCTCTTTGGCTATTCATGGTTGTGTTCTTGGTTATTATACAGGAGGTTAAGTATTTAGCACAGTCCATTTTGAATTAATATTATTACACTTCACAATATAGAAACTTTGCTGCACTACCATTCCTGTTCTTTGAGCTATTTCTGGATAGTCTACTCTTATATATGTTGTACATACCACAATAATATTATATTTGTTTAACACAGTCCATATTTTTCTAAATAAATTTTAAAGTAATATTGTATATTTACTCATTTGATATATTTTTAGGGCCATTTATTACCCTTTTCTGTTTGTCTTTGTTTTTGTCATCTGGACTCTGATATCACTTCTCTTTGAAAGAAGAATATTCTTCAGGATTTTTAACAATGTAATTTTCTGGAAGCAAATTATTTCAACTTCTGTTTTTCTGAAAGTTTCTTCAAGTGCTCTCCTATCTCAAGGATATGTTCACTGGGTATAGAGTTCAAGATGAAGAACATTTTCTTTCAGCGTTTTAAAGTGGTGAATTTCTTGTCTTTTAGCTTTTATCCTTGTCACTCAGAACATAATGTGACCCCCTCCTAGCTACTCTTAAATGCCTTTATTTTTGGTTTTTGAATTCCGATATGCTAAGCATATGGTTTGATGAATTTCTTTAAGTTTGGAAAATTGGAAAAATCATGACCATAGTAAAAAACAAACAAAAAAAAAAACTTTCCCCATACTCTTTCTCCTCAAAATCTGGGCTTCAGTTTAAAATATGTCTTATTCCATAGGTCTCTGAGGCTCTGTTTTGTTTTTCCTGTGCTTCCACTTGAATAGTTTTTATTAGCCTCCCCTTGTATGCACTATTCTTTTCTTCTACTCTTTCTAGTCTGTTGGAAGCCCATGAAATGATTTTCTATTTTGAAATATGCATTTTTTAATACTCTAACTTTTTTGGCTAGTTTTTAGGTTTTCTAGTTTTATAATTTCTGGAATGCTTATCTTTTAAATCCGTTTTGTAAAACATTCTCTTCCTTTCATGTGTGTGTGTGTGCAGACTCTTGTGCGCATGCTCTCTCTCTAGACTCACGTACACACAAATTGCTAAAAATTGCTAAATGCATCATCTGGGTTTGCGTCATTGTTAGATCTGCTTCTGTTAACAGTTTTTTATCCAAAAAAAGTTTTGTCCTCTTGATTATAGGTTACGTTTTTCCGTTCCTTCATTGGTCTCATAAAATTGTATTGTGTGCTATTAATGATTACATCTGAAAGAACAATAAACTGAGGCAGATAATTTCCTTTCAGAAATAAATTCTACTTGCCTTTATCAGGTAACTAGAGGGGAAATCTTTTTTTGTTTTTTTAAATCTCAAGCATTGAACCAAGTTTGGGTTGGATTAGTGACTATCAATTCACCTTAGATTGTAAGTGTTTTAGGGGAGAGATCAGGCTGCTTCTACTTATCTGATTAAATTGTAAGACGTCCTTGTGTACAGCCCTTCTTTTGGTATCCAACAATGTCACTTATTCTGCAAATGTTCTTTGAGGTAAAAGGAATGGACAGGAAGGACGAACTCTGTGTTTGGGATTCCTTCAGGTTCCTATCCTACACAGCAGCAAATGCATGGCAATTAAAATTCCAGTAGTTCTTCCTTTTACCAGCAAACTTTTTCTCCTTAAGGAAGACTCACTCCTTCTCAGTGTGCCCTCGGAATTTGGTAATACTCCATGCTAGAGAGCCTTCTTTTAATGGAGAGTTCATATACCTCTGGAATTGTGTACCCACAGTTCTTTAAGGGCTTTAAAGAAATATATAATATTTTATATTACTCAATGTTTTCTTCAGAATTAAGGTAGAAGCAGTGTTTTCTTGTGAACTTCTACATCCTAGCTAAAAGCAGAACTAACTCTTAATGTAGTATTTTTAAAGTTAGGCTAAATTGGAAGAACACTGGGATTTCTATTAAGTCAATGAACTTTAATGATCACTGACTTTGTACCAAGTATTTCTCTAGATTCAGGGAATATATCAGTGAGCAAAATACATAATTGTTGTAAATTATAAATGCTCTAACATATGATCCACATATTCTGGTGGACCAAAATGTTGATTATTGAAATAGCTACTTAAATAAAGTGGCTTCCTTAAATTGGCCCTAAGGAAGAACTGTTTTCCTTTCTATAACTTCTAGTGGATCTGGAATATTCTGTTACTTGCTATTTTTTTCCCCATGCTGATAGTGTAATACTGAAATTAACTATTATTAGTTCTGATTGAAATTCCTAAGCTATAAATTCTCTTATTCAAATAATATATATGAAGATAGAAGGGCGGAGCTGCCCTGGTTATAGTGGATTTGGGGGAACTAAAACCTCACCTCCTTAGCTCCCCTGTTCTGCCCTCCAAGTTTTCCTCCACAAGGCTGCTTCTTAAGTAGCTCCAAGGTTTTCCTGTTACCAAGAATCTGAAGAGCCCAATTTGAAAATCATTTAAGTAGATCATTCATGCAGGTAAGGGATTTTTCTGTTTCCTGTTTTATAACCATTTTCTTCAAATTTCTGAGACAGATTAAATGCTTAGATAAAGTTAATGGTTGGTTTGAAATTAACTGCTGATATATATGTATATATATTGAGTACACAGAGTTAGTTAATCGTTCTTTGGGGTTTTCTTCAAGCTCTACTTATTGAGTTATAGAATCTCAGGAGTTGGAAATAGCCTTAGAGATAATTTAGCACAACCTCCTGCTCAATGAAAGTCTCCTTTCTACGATATCCCTGACAGATGGTTATTTAGATTTTGCTTGAGCACTTCCTGTCATTGGAATTCATTATTTTCTGAGATGATTTCATCTTGAATTGCTTTAATTATTAGTAATATCTTCCTTATGCGGAGCCCCAAAATGCATCATGGTGATTGCCAATAATTGATAAAATTATTCTCCCAATTTTCTTGATCTGTTCCCCACCTGACCTGACTTACATATCTTTCTTTTTAGTATACCTATATTCCTCCATGCACATTCTACTCTTGAAACATTTATTTCTTTATTCTCATTGGGGAAGTATAAAGAATGCATTAGGTTCAAAAACTGTACATAGAAATGTATATGAGTAGGTCATCTACTGGGGGGGGGGCCTTCCACAGGAGTGTTTCTTAGAAGCTCAGGACCCGGCAGATCTGATACCCAGGACCTGTGAGAGGTTGCTGAGGTTTTTTTCTGCTGGATTTCCTTTTAGACTTGTATTAGGAATTTTGTATTTTTCTTTTCTTCTGTGTGTGTGTGTGTGTGTGTGTGTGTGTGAGAGAGAGAGAAAGGGGAGAGAACCTACTATATATAATAAATAGGTTATTCATTAATTAGTTTTTGCATAAGTTGTTAACTACCCATGTTAATTTATTCATAGTTTTATAGGGAGAAAAGCAGGGAGGGACATGGGAAATATGCCAGTTTCCAGTTGTGCTTACTATATTGTAAATAGGGAAAATGATTTCTCTGAATTCTCAGAAAAAAATTTCTCTATGCTTATATAGTCTTTTTTATTGAAGTATAGTTGGCATACAATGTTACTTTCATTTTAGGCATACTACATAATAATTATTTTTAAATTGAAGTATAGTTGACACACAATGTTCACTTTAGGCATATAGCCTTCTGCTCTACTCACCAAAAATGTAACTACCATGTTACCATACAGCACTAATATCCTACTATTGACTATTTCTTATGCCATACTTTATATATGCTTACATAGCCTTTAAAAATTTTTTTTTTTAAATTATTTTTAATGTTTATTTTTTTAGAGAGAAAGAGCGAGAGCAGGGGAGGGGCAGGGAGGGAGGGAGACACAGAATTTGAAGTAGGGTCCATGCTCTGAGCTGTCAGCACAGAACTTGATGCGGGGCTCGAACTCATAAACCGGGAGATCATGACGTGAGCCGAAGTTGAACACTTAACCAACTGAGCCACCCAGGTGCCCCTTACATAGCCTTTTAAAGATTAATGTAGTATCCAAAGATTAGATAATTCCTGCTAATAGTAGCTAAAGATGGAAAATGCCATAGAAAATTCAGACATCGACTGTATTTTATTATTTCCTCAGGTTGGGTGTCCTTATTCACTTCTAACTATCTGAAGTCTAACTATGCCTATGAATCTGTGCAAGCCCTAATATTTCCTTAATGCTTTCCCTGAATATTGTAATTTCCAATGAGTTTATCTTTCCAAACTCCCATATTTATTGTCTTAAATATTTATTGAGTAACTAATCATTTGCCAGGCTTTGTGTCCTATACTACAAATACGGTGATAAAAAAATAGTCTTTAAAAAATTTTTTAACATTTATTTTTGAGAGGTATAGAGAGACAGAGCATGAGCATGGGAAGGGCAGAGAGAAGGGGAAACACAGAATCCAATGCAGACTCCAGGCTCTGGGTTCGAAATCAGAAACCACAAGATCATGACCTGAGCCTAAATCAGATGCTTAACTGGCTAAGCCACCCAGGCATCCTGATAAAAATATAGTCTTCATATAGCTTACATTCAGGGGGGCACACTCTGGACACAATATAAAATTATAAAACCATGTGGAAAGTGGTATGGTAGAAATAAGCACAGAGCTATTTGTTAAGAGGCAAAGGGCACTTAACTTCTCTGTGTGTGTTTTTGGCAGATAACAGAATGATGTAGGAAGAAGTCTCACATCCTGAAGGGAAAATGGGGGTTTTATCATTGTATTGTAACCATTTATTTATATATCTAGTTTAATATGTTATTGCTAGCACTAGAATACTGTGGTAATAAGTGGAGTCCCCATCCCCCAGTGAGTATAATTTGTATATTAACATTTATCTTTGGAGGTTTTCAAGCTATTAAGCATTAGATATGATGTTGAAAAGATAACCTTCAAAAATGTCCTTCCCAAAAATAAGCAGCTATGATTTTCTATTCTCTATTAAACTAGAATTATATATTAACCTTGTGTTCGATTTACATTATTCTCAGAATCTTTTACAAGTTACACTGAAGGATTGTTGTTTGGTCTAGTTTGTCCTGGCTTCTACCAAAGTTCAGTTGTTATGTCTTAAATGGTTTACATTTTATGACAATAACAATTTTTCCTTTTCTTGTTGGTGTCTATACTTCTCAAGTATTTGTAAAACGTGATCATAATATTTAGCTGTTCATATGGTGCTGAACAAACTTACATTGAACCCCAGGTTAATATTATAAAACCAAGTAATATCCAGTGTAAGAAAGTTAAAAATTTATGGCTGGTAGGTAACTCATACATAATGAACATTATACAGAAATGCTTTATATTGTATTCACCAGAGCTTTCAAGCAAGCTTTTTTGAAATCAAACTGTATTTCCACAAATATTTGTTGTGCTCACCGGACCAAATAAAAAACACAAGTTAGGCTTAAACATCTTTTTTTTCCCATAGCGTGACCTGGTCTACTCAGGGATGCCCCATCAAACAACAGATTTAAAATTTAAAACATGTTTGCCAACATTGGAAATTCCCCAAAGCTCAGATTAATTATCAGACACTCCTGCAAGCTCAGCAGCAATGGCACCCTGAGCTCCACAGTCCTTATTTTGTACAAAATTGGCATGTTTTTGAACTTTGTGAACTCTCTGTAGACTTCTTATTCACAGCATTCAGGCTACTTTATGAAAAGTTCATTTTGCAATAATTGAATGTTAGTTTTGGTCTATAATCAACAGACTTTAAGGAAGTGTTGGAAATTATCAAGCAAATTGGACGAATAACAATTTACCTAATTTATCTTTCTGTAGATGGGAATCTAATTCATAATTAGACTTGTTCATTCACTCAGCTTCATGTCTACTCATTCTCACAGTAAACATTTTTGACTTTTTAAGAGTTTAGATGTGTGTCCCTCACTGAGGGTGTGATGATGATGGTTAAGATTTGGTCCTAATACTCATGAAGCTCATATTTGTACAGCACATTGCAAGTGTTAGTTGCTAGAGTAGAGGTTTTTGCAAGTTGCTAAGTGGGCACTGAGGAAGGAGACAGCATTCCTGAAGAGCAGGACAGGTCAGGGAACACTTAACAAAGAGGTCAAGACTGGAGCTGAAATTGAAGAAGAATAGTAGGAGTAGGAATTTAGAGAAGGGGCCATGGACAAGGAAGAGAGACGGGCGGAAAAAAAGGAAATCCCAAATAGCAAGTACCCAATGGTCTGAGAAAGGTTGGGAAAGTCATCAAATGTAGCTAATTTGGTATGGTTAAAGTTGAAAGTTTAAACTGGAAAATGCTAAGTGTTGAGGGTAGAATATGAACAGGAGTCAGATAATGTAAGACTTTTAATTTTATGCTATGAAGATTGAAATTTTTATTTGATGTATAGTACAGTCACTCACATATTTGTTAAAGCATAATTATCTCTTCCAGTTATGGTATTCAAGTTATGGTATTTCAAGTTATGGTATTCAGTGAGCTATCTACGTTTATTCCCCTTCCTTCTATCCACTCTGCCTTCGAGACTGCTTATTCTTTCTCTGTTCCTTCCTATCTTCTTTTCCTTCACCCTGACCCTCTTTCCACTGCTCCCTTGTATACTTTCTTTATTCCTACTTTCCCTTTTGTCCTTCTTCTCCTCCTAATATTTTTCCTGCCTTAATGGGTTAATTTATATTACTTTGATTTTTTTCTATAAAATTTGATATATAAAAGTACTTTAAACATTTAGCGTTATGCCAGCATACATTTTGAATTTGACAATTTCAGGTATTTTTGATCTGTTAAGTTTAAATGTTAGTTATTTAGCTGTTATAAAATGTGGGAGTTCTTCCACCTGTAACTAAAACAGAATGGAAAGCAAGTCATCCATCCAAACTAATCATTTGAAAATAGGGAAGAATTAAATATTCTCTTATTAAAGTGCTATTTTCCCCCCAGACTTGAGCAAAGGACTTAAAAATGTGTCAAATAGAAATAGAATACATGAATTTTATATTTTCTAGCATACTTTATTTTCAACTACTTTGGTGATGAATATTGTTTTCATAAGGTTCTTTGAGATTCAAACATTTAAATGTACTACTGATGCACTAAATATTTTATAGGCTATCAAGAACTGCACTTGAAAATAATTGTATTTTATACAAAGTTTTTACATTTTGTACATTTTTTGAATAGATGATTATTCCAATAAAGGGTTAAAGAGAGAAAGGATAGAGTGATTTCTGTTAAAATTAAATCAATATGGGTTTAAAGACTGTCTCAAACACTGAGGATTTAATGCGAAGTTTGGAAAGGACAATTGCAAGGTTGGAAAAGGTGACTATTATGGCAGAAACTAATATGTTATTTTTGAAAGATTGTATAAATTTCAGTTCTTAATATAAGAATTTACTTAATGCTGTCCTCTTATTCAACCCCATGTCAGATTTTATATATAAAAATGCCATTATGCTTTTATTATTCAACAACATTTATTTATATGGTTTCTCTACTCCAGTTATTTGAGTCTTAAAGGAGTTTCCTTGGGAAGTTTGATCCTAGATACTCGATTTCTAAAACCTCTAATGAACTTGCCTGTTAATGAGACAACAGTGCCTGATGGGAACTGGATAATGTCTAAATATTGATTGTGATGTCTGTCACAGCTTTTGAAGTACTTCTGTTTAATTCAGTTTAAAGAAATAAGGAAGTAGAAACTGATAAATAAAGAGTACATTGAGTTTTTTTAAACATAATTCATATTTATGTGTCATTAAAAATGAGAGGGTACAAATATTAGAGTTCTCTTAACGGTGTTGAATTGTAAAGCCATTGCCATTATACCTGTAATATATATGCATCTGGGTGTTCTAAATTTTTTATAATCGGGTTTTTTTTTTTAGTGATGTCAGCAAGGTAGTAGAATAGGAGTTTTTCACTGTTATCCCACCACAGATACTGTTTTTGTCGAGCACTTGTAGATGAGAGTACTTTTGTGGTAGTCCAGGAGTTAAGTAGAGAAGTCATAGCACACTGTTGGAGCAAAACCCCAAGAAAAGACACCTTGAAGAGCCTAAGTATAGTTTTACTTTTCCTGTATCACCCCCCTCTCCCGAGGCAACTCAGCTCAAGACCCTCTTGGCCCGTGATTTCTCCCTCAGGGGAAATTGAAAGCATAGAGAATGAGCACCAGCCTTCTCCAGATATTCAGAACACTCTCCAAAAGGCCCACTTCTTCTCGCCCCACTGAGAATATGGAGATGCTCAGCACAGCAAGAGGTTGGGATAAGCCAGGAGCACAGCTGCCAGGACTCTGGAACTCATTAGAAGATGCTGGACGTGTTACTGTCTCCATCAGGAAGCCTGCCAGTGAACTATTTGGGATATGTTTTCTGTGGAATCCCCAATTGGCCCATGGGTGCCCCATTACTCCATATGCTTCATCCAGTTCTCCCTCGTGGCTGACTCTCCATCCACCTGCATGGGTGGTGAGAGCAAGTCTTTGCAGGTGGATTGTGAGCATGTGCAGAAAGCCTGCTCAAGTTTCAGTTTGGGAGAAAAAAAACTTGAGCTCCCTAGAGAACTGCCTTAGGGAAAACAAATAGAAGGCTCTCAACACTTGGCCTGGCTTTGCAGGGTTGGGAGAGGGGATGCAATCTTAAAGATTTCCCTGCACTCATAGAAAAGGTCTGAGAAAGCCTCAGATCCCTAGGTGGGCTGACTGGTGAAGAAGCAGTTTCTCTCCTGAAGCTAATCAGTAAAGACTGGAGGAGGTGACTGCTTCTTCAAATTCGAAGACAGCAGTGCAAAACTTAAGGGAACACTGAAAATCAAGGAACTATGATACCACCAAAGGAACACTATTTTCCATCAAGTAACCCTAAAGAAAGGGCTATCTGTGCCAAACAAAGAACTAAAAATAATTATTTTGAGGAAGCCAGAGAGCTGTAAGAGAACATAGTTATATCATTTTCCAGATTTTGTTGAATTGTCTTTGAACAGTTCAACAAAATTGAATTTCAACAAATTGTTGAAATTGAATTGAAGTTCAACAAATATAGAAATTATTAAAAAACAAATTTGGAACTGAAGAATACCACAAATGCATGTAACAATAAAATAGAGAAGTGTAAGACTAACTGGTAAAGGTACATTATACACACTTGAAACACTAATACTGTAGTTTTGTTATATAAGTCACCTTTAACGGTAGTACAAGGTTAAAAGATCAAAGTCTTAAAAATAACTGTTATGATAATGTGTTAGTGGGTATACAATATAAAAAGCAAATTTTGATATCAAAATATAAAATTGGGGAAGTGAAAGTGTAGAGTTTTTGTATGTGAAGAAAGTTATCAACTTAAACTATTATGACTATAAAATGCCTTAGGTAAGCCTCATGATAACCCCAAAGCAAAACCTGTAGTAGTTAACCTGAAACCTAAAGAGAAAGAAAGAAGCATCCCATTAAAGAAAATCATCAAATTACAAAGCATGAGAGGAAGAAAGAAATACTAAACAATCAGAAAACAATGGCGGTATAAGTCGTTACCAATAAGTATATTTTCTAACTATAATGACATGAAACTAGCTCTCAGTAATAGGAAGAAACCTAGAAAATTCACAAATCCTTGGAAATTAAATAATACATACCTGAATAGTCAATAGTCAACAAAGATCAATGGTTTAAAGAAGAAATCAGTGAAATAGAAAAATATCTTGAAACAAAAGAAAATGAAAACACAGCACATCAAAACATAGGGAGAGGAAAAAAGCAGTTCTAAGGGGGAAGTTTATAGCAGTAAAGGCCTACCTTAAACTAAGAGAAAGATCTCTAATAAACAACCTAATTCTTTACCTCAAGGAACAAGAATAAGCCTAGTCAAAGTAATGTGAAGGAAAAAAAAAAGATCAGAGCAGAAATAAAGATCAGAAAAACAACAAAAAAGATCAATGAAGCCAAGGTTTTTTTTAAATGTTTTATTTATTTCTGAGAGACAGAGAGAGACAGCATGAGCAGGGAAAGGTCAGAGAGAGAGGGAGACACAATCTGAAACAGGCTCCAGGCTCTGAGCTAGCCATCAGCACAGAGCCCAACGTGGGGCTCGAACCCACAAACTGTGAGATCATAACCTGAGCCGAAGTCGGACGCTTAACTGACTGAGCCACCCAGGCACCCCAGGGGGCTTTAAAAAGATAAATAAAATTGACAGACTTGTAGCTAGACTAACCAAGAAATAAAAGGGGGTGGAATAAATATAAATGAAAGAAGAAACATTATGCTGATAGCAAAGAAATACATAATGAAACTATTGTGAACAATTATGTCAACAAATTGGATAACCTAGAAGAAATGGATAAATTATTAGAAACAAAACCTACCAAGACTGAATCATGAAGAAATAAAAAACCTGGACAGACCAATAACAAGTAGGGAGATTGGATTGATAATCAAATATCTCTCAACAAAGAAAAGTTCAGAACCAGAGGGTATCACTGGGTAGATACTATCAAAAATTTAAAGACTTAATACTAATCTTTTTTAACCTCTTTCAAAAAACTGAAGAGGAAGAATGACTTCCAAACTCCTTTTACTCGGTCAGCTTTACCCTGATTATCAAAGGCAGGTAAGGATAAAAACAAAAAAACAAAACAACAACAAAAAAAAAACATTTAAAGGCCAATAGCCTTGATGAACAGAGATAAAAAAAAAAAAAAAACAATCCTCAACAAAATACTAGCAACCAAATTCAGTAGTACCTTAAAAGGATCCTACAGCATGATCAGGTGGGATTTATCCCTGGATTATAAGGATGGCTCAACATATGCAAACAATGAAAGTGATATACCACATAAGGATGAAAGATAAAAATGATATTTCAATAGATGCCAAAATATCAACGACAGAATCCAACGTCCTTTCATGATAAAAACTCAAATTAAACATAGAAGGAATGTACCTCAGCATAATAAAGGCCACATATAACAGACATGTAGCTTACATCACAGTCAATGGTGAAAGGCAGAAAGTTCTAAAGTCAGTAACAAGACAAAGGTGCCCACTCTTGTCACTTATATTGAAGTTATTACTAGAAGTCCTAGCCACAGAAGGTAGGCAAGAGAAATAAGTAAAAGGCATGCAAATCAGAAAGGGAGAAGTAAACTTTTTTTTTGCAGATAACGTGACCTTTTTAAAAAAATGTTTTTAATGTTTTTTTAAAATTTATTTCTGGGAGAGAGAAAGGGAGACACAGAATCCAAAGCAGGCTCTAGGCTCTGAGCGAGCTGTCAGCACAGAGCCTGACACGGGGCTCGAACCCACGAACTGTGAGATCATGACCTGAGCCGAAGTTGGACGCTTAACTGACTGAGCCACCCAGGCGTCCCTAATGTTACCTTATATATAGAAAATCCTAAAGGCCATGTAAGAAAAAAAAAAACTAATGAATAAATTCAGTCAAGTTTCATGATAGAAATTAACACATAAGATCAGTTGTATTTCTGTACACTAACAATGAACTATCTGATAAAGAAATTAACAAAACAATCCCATTTATGATAGCATCAAAACAAATAATATATTTAGGAATAGATTCAACCAGGAGGTGATGGGCCTATACAATAAAAACTGTAATAAACTGATGAAAATAAATTGTAGAGAATGCAGATAAATGGAAAGATATGTCCTGTTCATGGGCTGGAAGAAGTAACATTAAAATGTGCTTAATGTGATCTATAGATTCAGTGCAATCCCTAACAAAATTCCAATAAAGTTGGAAAAAAAGGCCAGCAGAGAGGGAGAACACACCCAGAGTAGAGAAGGCATTGTGAAGATGGAGGCAGAGGTTTGAGTGTGTTGGTCACAGCCGAAGAATTAGAGCTGAAAAAGTTCAGGATCAGGTTCCTCCCTATAGCTTCCTGTAGGATTGTGGCCCTGTCAACCCTCCAGTGTATACTGGTTCACTGATGTTTGGACCAGTAAATATTTCCTGCACAATCTTAAAAACATCCTCTCCCCCACCCCCACCCCCCGACTATTCAAATAAGCCTGTTGCAGATACTTAGGGCATATAAGAAAGTGAAGTTTAAGTTAATAACCAGTGAGTCTGAAAAATTTCAAAAAGAGTTGTGGAATTGAGTATTCAAATAAGAAATGTAAAATATATGGCCATTTTAAGGTATAAGAACTAGGCTATAAATCTTTAATGTTGGATCTCCTAGTTGGCTCAGTTGGTGGAGCCTGTGACTCTTGATCTCTGGATTGTGAGTTCAAGCCTCATGTTGGGTGTAGATATTACTTAAAAAATCTGTGATGTTACCTTCATGCCCCCAATATGTACCTCTGTGTTCTTGACTAAAAAATCTTATCTCTCATGTGAATATTTAATTAATAATATATCAATTAACCATTTCACAATTTTGTTTGAGAATAAAATCAAAGGGAACAAACATTCTTCGAAAATGTTACAGTAATATAAACAAAATCTTAGCAAGGAAGTTGGGACTGTAGTGTCTATCAAGCTGATATGTCATATAGCTCTTTATCACCTAATTAGCTCATTAGAATAGCTGGCTACCTTGTTTTGATCTTTTAAGAGAAGTGTATCTGATTATTTTACAATTTACCGAAAATTTAAACAAAAGCACATCTTTTTCTTTTTGGATAGCTTCCAGATGGGATGGTTTTCAACACCTATGATAAGAAAACAAGAGACCATTGTCTTTCCAGGGTTTAAAAAATTTTAATTGTGGCAGGGCAAATAAGTAAGAATAAAAGTGAAATTTAAAAAAAATTAGAGGGTTTGAAGATAAAAATCTAAGGGAAGCCCAGTGGAAATGTGGTTTGGGGGCACCTGGGTGACTCAGTCAGTTAAGCATCTGACTTTTTTTTTAATAGTTTATTGTCAAGTTGGTTTCCATATAGCACCCAGTGCTCATCCCCACAAGTGCCCTCCTCCATGCCCATCACTCCCTCCCCCCCAGATCCATCAGTCGTCAGTTTGGTCTCAACATTCAAGAGTCTCTCATGGTTTGCCTACCTCCCCCCCCCCCCCAATTCCCCCCTTCTTCTCCCCCATGGTCCTCCATTAAGTTCCTCCTAATCCTCCTATACGTGCAAACATATGGTAGCTGTCCTTCTCTCCCTGACTTATTTCGCTCAACATTACACCCTCAAGGTCCATCCATATTGCTACACATGGCCAGATTTCATTCTTTCTCATTGCCATGCAGCATTCCATGGTATAGATAAACCACATCTTCTTGATCCATTCATCAGTTGATGGACACTTAGGTTCTTTCCATGTTTTGGCTATTGTTGAGAGTGCTGCTATGAACATTGGGGTCCATGTGCCCCTATGCATCAGCACTCCTGTATCCCTTGGGTAAATTCCTAGCAGTGCTACTGCTGGTTGATAGGGGAGTTCTATTGTTAATTTTTTGAGGAACCTCCACACTGTCTTCCAGAGGGGCTGCACCAGTTTACATTCCCACCAGCAGTGTAGGAGGGTGCCTGTTTCTCCACATCCTTGCCAGCATCTAGAGTCCTCTGATTTACTCATTTTTGCCATGCCGGTCAGAGTGTGGCCGGTTAGAGGTGGTATCTGTGTGGTTTTGATTTGTATTTCCCTGATGAGGAGGGATGCTGAGCATCATTTCATGTATCTGTTGGCCATCTGGATGTCCTCTTTGGATAAGTGTCTGTTCATATCTTCTGCCCATTTCTTTACTGGGTTGTTTTTTGGGTGTGGAGTTTGGGGAGTTCCTTATAGATTTTGGATACTAATCCTTTATCTGATATGTCATTTGAGACTATCTTTTCCCATTCCATTGGTTGCCTATTAGTTTTATGGATTGTTTCCTTTGCTGTGCAGAAGCTTTTAATCTTGATGAGGTCCCAATCGTTTATTTTTGCTCTTGATTCCCTTGCTTTTGGACATGTGTCAAGTAAGAAATTGCTGCCGGAGAGGTCAAGGCATCTGACTCTTGATCTCAGGGTGGTGAGTTCAAGCCCTGATTTGGGCTTTGAGCTGGGTGTGGAGCCCACTTTAAAATGTTGTCATTTAAAGTGAATTTACATTCTGGGCACAGCAAATTGTAAATGTTTTAAACCACAGACTAAGTGAAATGTAAGATATGAATGTGGGTATATCCCCTAGTGCTTCATTAATATTTTCTAGGGCTCTCTCAAAGGTCAAAACCACTCTAAGCAGTGCCTTGCCAATTAAAACTCCCTACAAATTGAAGTGCATTTTGGCATTCATTTAATTACTCTGAATAATATGGGCTGCTTGAAAGGGTCAGTCATCTACAGGAGTCTGAACTAGGGACCGATTTTCCAAGTTTGGTTTATTATTCAAAATAGAGGCTCTAGCTGTCTTGACATATTTAAAACCACAAGTGAAATTTGCTTTTTGCCCATGCCATGTGCATGTCTGATGAGCTGGCCTGGGGGTTCTGCTTCATTTCATCCTAGTGCTCACTCTGGAATCCAGAATAATGTATTAGCTGCAACCTGAACATTGGTGGCAACTATAGTTGAGGGTAAAAAGAAATTGTCAAAACATGCACTGGCTATTACAGTGTCTGCTGGGAAGTGACACAGAGTCTTTTCCACCCTCCTTTCTTTGACAGCTGGTACTTAGTTTCTTTGACAGCAACTTACACAGCCATGACTGAGGTACACAGCACAAAAAGTTTAAGCCTCCTATAGGTAGGAGAACCAATGGAGCATAATATTCCAAAACCTTGGGCTTTTTATAGTACATACTTAACACTTATATTCCAAATGACTACTTCTGCACATAGAATATTTTAATTTTAGCATAAACACCTAAGACTGTTTGATTCAAGTTCTCAACTTAGCATTTAGCAAATTGTTGTACATCAGTTAAAACAATAATAACAACAACAACAACAACAAAACCCCCCAAAACATCATTCCAACAATCTGTGGACTGAAATAAAGTTTTGTTTCTAAATAATTTTTATGGTTTTCTATTCATTCTTATGGCTAATTTATAGTTCACATGGGGTAGTAATTAGGTGATTCGAAAATGTTACAAGTGGCAATGGGACTGTCTTATCGCTGCCAGAAACTGATGCCATTAATAGTGTTCACCTATCAACACTCATGCTATCTTGGCAGACTAGAATCCCTAAAGCATTGGCTGGCAGGCAGTGCCACTTTGGGATAGCTCAAAATTATCGTTAGAGAACTGCTGTGTGAAAGCTGAAAATAAAAGAGAGACCCAGGATGTCACTGTGAAAGTAAGTATGGGTTTTGCAAAGTCCAACATCTGAGAATCAAAGACAATTTTTAGACATTTTTGCTATTGAAAATATTCTTAATTTTACACAATGACTACAGGTTGATTTTTGTATCAACAGAAAACGACCTCTTTACAGGTAATATTTAAAAAATTTAATGGTTTTAATCTTGAATCTTTAATATATATTCATAACCTTTCTTTGTATTTATATTTTGGGGCATACTGCTGTCTGTCAGTGTCATTTTCTGCTGCTTTTTCTTTTTTTCTAATTCCAGTTAACAGTGTTATATGACTTTTCAGTTTATAATATAGCAGTTTAACACTTCCATACATCACCCTGTATTCATCACACAAGTGCACTCCTTAACCTCCTCTAATTTACCCATCCCTCCAACCACCTCCCTTCTGGTAACCATCAGTTTGTTCTTTAGAGTTAAGAATCTGTTTCTTGATTTGCTCTTCTCTTTTTTTTCCCCCTCCTTGTTATTTGTTTTGTTTGCTTTAATCAGAAAAGACATGACCCATGTTCAGTTAGATTTACTTTAAGGAATTTTGTGGGTTTTTTTTTTTTAATGATTATTTATTTTGAGAGAAAAACCAAGAGAGCACACATGAACATGAGCATGAATGAAGGAGGGGGAGAGAGAGAGGGAGGGAGAGAATCCCAAGCAAGTACCACTCTCAGTGTGGAGTCTGACACTGGGCTCAATCTCATGACTCTGAGATCATGACATGAGCTGAAATGAAGAATTCAGTGCTTCACCAACTGAGCCATCCAGGAGCGCTGGGAATTTTATATTTCTAATGCTGTTTTAAACTATATTGCTATTTATCATTTTATCCCTAAAGGTGAGTTGCTGGAATGTAGGGAAAATTTTATTTATTTTGGCTGATTTTTAAAAATCCAGCTTGTAACTTAAACATCATATTCTAAAAATTTGTTTCTCTGTGTTTAATTTTTCTACATGATCTATTTTATCATTTGTGAGAAATTTTTTTTTCTACCAATCTTTAAATTCCTTATTTTTTCTCTATTTCATTTCCTAGGACATCCTACCCATCCACTGAACAATATATATGGAACATCTGTTATATGCCACAAACTCTTCTAGGTACTTGGCATATATCTGAGAAAGGGAAACGATAAAATATTCCTTCCCTCTTAGAGTTTAAAACTGAGGCAACAATAAATGTAAAACATATCACCTACTAAATCATGGAGCACATTAGAAGGTAAAAACGATATCCATAAAAGGGGAAGTAATACAGGCCAGCAGGAGTGCCTGGATTTGGAAGAGCTGAGGGCAGAGAGAACAGGTTGCATTTTTAAATAAAGTGACAAAATGAAGGCCTACTAAGAAGGTGAGAACTAGTCAGGCAAATGCTCAAATGCCTTAAGGTGTAAACCATAAAAACCCCAGGAGAGAGTGCGACGCAGGCTGAGGAACAGCTGGTGCAAAGTCCAGATGGAACCAAGAGACCAGAAGAAAAGAACTGGGACTAAGAAAAGCACTGAGGGGAAACGGAGGCACACAGATCATGTGACGCATTGTGGGCTATTGTAAGCTTTGAACTCGAAGGGAATGGAGAGTCATTGGGCATTTGAGCAGAAACGTGAATAATATAGAGAAGGTCTCTCTTTAGGGTCACCTTATATCTTTTTAATTTGAATTATTTTAAGACATAACTTTTTCAGTAAAATTACTTATATGTTTGGCTTGTTGATGGTGCTCTATTCTTTAACATATTTTTTAATGTTTATTTTTGAGAGAGAGACGGAGCATGAGTGGCAGAGGAGCAGAGACAGGGAGACAGAATCTGAGGCAGGCTCCAGGCTCTGAGATGTCAGCACAGAGCCTGACTTGGGGCTCAAATTCACAAACCGTGAGATCATGACCTGAGCCAAAGTAAGACACTTAATCAACTGAGCCACCCAGGCGCCCCAATGGTGCTCTATTCTTTAAAGTAGAGAATATTAGGCAGAACTATTCTTGGTAAGTCAAAATAAATCAATTTATATTAAGGTCTTTGGAGATTGTTTTTTTATTTTTCATTTCCTTCAAAATGCTGTGTTGCTTTATATCATGAAATATATACATAGGAATATATATGGTTTGTATGTAGAGGCTTAATAGTAAAACGTAATATACTCACCTCCAACACATTGTATTATTTAGATTTGTCACTTTTGTGAACCCATACTATGTTCATTTATAACTGGCTTGCTAACGACTATGTTGTCGATATTCATCTATAGGTATCCATATAGCCATTCTTTTGTTCTTTATTTCTCTCTCTTTTTAAAATTAGGGTACATTTTAATTCCAAATGTCAAGAGTTATCTCTGGGTGGGGATTAAAGGTGATTGTTTATTTTCTTCCTCTAATATCAACTTTAACATTTTAATAATGTACCATGTTAAACGAAAATTATTAAAAGAAATGACATGTAGTTAGTTTTTTATATATGATCTATAATGTCACGTATTTTGTCATTCTCCTTCTGGAGTTTGAGCACCTAAAGATATCCGACATTAATACATGTAATTATTACATCTTTTGTTTGCTAGGGATGCCTTTTAATGACTGAAACCCTTTTTTTAGTTAGGTTTACTAGATATATTTGACATATAAAAATTGTAAATATTTAAGGTGTATAACTTGATGTTTTGATATATGTATGCATTGTGAAAAGATCACCATAATCAAACTAGCATATCACCTTTACACAGTTACCATTTTGTGTGCGTGTGTTAAAAAGATTATCTTTATAAATTTCAAGGAAAAACTAAATATATCCTCCTCATGTTGTAGATGACATCTCTGTAACTTGTTTAGCTTGCATGACTCAAATTTTTTAACCTTTGACCAGCCCGTGTCAACCACCATTCCACTCTACTTCTATGAATTTAGCTATTTTACATTCTGCAAAGTGAAATCATTCAGTGTTTCTTTCTTTGTCTTGCTTATGTTATTTAGCATAATGTTCTCCAGCTCCATCCATGTTCTTACAAATGGCAGGATTTCTTTCTTTTTTAAACATGAATAGTATTCTGTCGAATACACAGGTTTCTCCTGCTCTCAAAAAGTAAAGTGTTCCTAAGAAACCTTTCATATAAGCCAAAGTGGCATAAAGTATAGAAACAAGTAACATTAATTATATGGAAAAATATTTGATCATTCCCAGACCCAACAAGTAACCTCTTATAGGCAAATACTGTTTTCACTTTTTGCCTTTTAGCATAAAAGTGAAAATCATTTTCAGATTTGTTAATGAAAAAAGGTACTAATACAGGTTTTTTGCAAAAATAAAGTGGTGTAACACAAACTTTTGAATAGCAGGGGATACATAAACATACACACATACATTTATACATATGCAGATCTCACATCTTATTTATCCGTTGATGGACACTTTGGTGGAGTAATACTGTAGTGATTGTGAGGGTGCATATCTCTAAGATACTGATTTTATTTATTTTGGGTACATACCCAGAAATGGAGTTGCTGGATCATATGGTAGTTGCAGTTTTAATTTTTTGAGGAATCTCCATACTGTCTACCGTAATGGCTATAGTGATATACACCACTGCTGTCCAGACTTCTTTTCTCCACCTCCTTGTCAATGTTTGTTAATGTTTGTTAACTTTTTCCTTTTTGATAATAGCCATGCTTACCTTTTTGAGGTGATCTCTTAGTGTGGCTTTGATTTGCATTTCCCTGATTAATAGAGGTGTTGAGCAGTACATAACATTTTTAGATTGTCTTCTTTCATTTATGCATTTAAGTTTCCTTCATGACTTTCCATGGCTAGATAGCTCATTTCCTTTCAGCTCTGAATAATATTCTATTGTGTGTATGCATCACAGTTTATTTATCCCTTCATCTACAGACAGACATCCTGTTTGCTTCTAAATTTTGTCGATTATGAATAAAACTGCTATAAACATCTATGTGCTGGTTTTTGTGTGGGCATAAGTTTTCAGCTCTTTTGGGTAAGTACAAAGGAGTGTGATTGCCCGATGGTATGGTGAGAATGCATTTAGAGAGCCAGACAGTGGTTACAGCTGGTGCCATTTGCATGTGCACTGGATCTCAGTGCCGATGCTCTTGTGATGGTGCCTCCTGGGCTTTTTCGGCCCAGAAAGGGCATTAGTTCCAGCTCAGGCACCTGAAATCTCTAAAAGCAAAAATGATGGCACCCTCAGTGGTGAAAGCTCTAGGGGGCCTCCAGAAGATATGATGGGTCTTGGTTCCTCAATGGTTAAAGGTGCTGGGTTCCTTTGCAAGCAGGCAGCTGTTGTCCACAGCTGTGAACACTGATGTCCTTGGTGATAAAAGCCACAGGCATCTGTGGTGGCTGCTTTTCAGTCCCACATGGGAAAGACCACTAGGGTCTTCTACAGATCAGTGTAGTGTGGCCTATTGTGTCATTTGCCATGTGCTCAATACTAATAGCCTTGCCCTTCTTTGTTTTTAACTGCCTAAGCCATGCTGACCTCCGCAGTGATCTGTATAGGGTGAAACTGCAGCAGGTCTTTGCGGCAGCATCCGGAAAGGTAAGGAAGTCTGATGCTCACCTTGGTTTCCTTTTCCTCTCCTAGGAGATCTTGTTGGTGGAGACCCACTTGGCACTGATCTGTGCTGGCCTAGGGGATAGAATTATGTAGGTGAAATGACATTTTTCTTTCTTCCTTTTCTTGTTGTTGTTCTCCCCCCCCCCCCCCACCCCACTGTGTTGCTATAGTTTCTGGAATAGACTACAGAGCTTCTCTGAAGCTGTTTTTATTCATGGATAGTTTTCCAGCTATTGTGTTTTGTGGAGTGATGAGGCTAAGATCTCTGATGTTGTCATCTTGCTGACATCACCTACTAGAACTTTTTTCATTTGTTCATTTTCACTGCTATGGAGTGAATCAAATGGCAGCATTTGATTATAAATACAATTAGCCATTCCACCATGACAGACATCTTGCCTTATGTTTTTATGAACTTTGGCTTTTCTGAACAACATAGCTGTAAATATTCTCTTTCCTGTCTTTTGGTGCTCAAACACAACATTTTTGTGAGGGGATTCTTCTGTTATTTTAGCTTTGGAACACTCCTGTGGTTGTAGCCATTTGATGGCTCATCTGGGTCTAGAGGGCCCAAGGTGACCTCACTTAATCTGTTTGGCAGTTGATGTTGGCTGTTAGTTAAGACATATCACTTATCCTCAAACTTAACAAAGTAACAATGGTTTGCTGTTTCCTGTGACTTTTGTGGTTGGCAACCTGTTCAGGTTTTTGTGTTTCTAGCTTGGGAGTATTTATGAGGTTGGGGTTGTCTGATGGCCTGAGTGGGTCTGGAGGATCCATGATAGCCTCATGACCTGCCTGGAAGTTGGAGCAGACTGTTGGCTGGAATGGTGTGGATCTTGCCTAGGCATAGCACTTTCTCCTTCAGTAAACTGGATAAGGAGTTTGCACACCATTGTGGTCTTCAAGTTCCAAGTAAGTGAGGGCAGACTGCACAAAGACTCGAACATCCGAAGCTCTGCAGCCCACCCAACCTTGCTTCCAGCAGATTATTGGTCAAAGCAAAATTCAAATCCAGTCCAGTGTCAAGGGATAGGGAAAAAGGCCTGCCTTGATGGAAGGAGCTGCAGTCCATCTTGGAGATGTTTTCAGTCTTCCTACCATAGCTTGAAAGGATTTTTGCTTTAAAATCTACTTTGTGTGATAGTACATCTGCTTTATGTATGTTTAAAAAGTGGGCGATATTTTCGTGGTTTTGTTTTGACCATTAAATTTTAATCTTTCCTTTTCCTTCTGCCTTAAAAATATTTGTGTTTAAATTTACTTTGTTATATATTTAAAACTAATCTGTATTTTTAAACACTTTTTCCTGTGAACTGGTCTGAGTGTTGGAACACTAGTTCTCATGTTATATTCTGTGTCTCTGTTGCTCGGATTCACTGGTACTTGATTGGCCAGAATTTCAGGATAAATGTCAGTTTTGTCCTCAGATTTAGCCAACATCCTTGCGGACAGAAAGCACAGAAAAACACAGGCAAGTATCGTCTTTGGTTGTATTACAGAATTTCTCTTTATGTACGAAATAGTATAACTAAAGTTTTTGTTTGATATTGCTTGTCAGTTTTTTATTTACAGAAAGATTGTCATGCTTTTTAATACTATTAGTAGCCTCTTCAATAGAAAATACTATCCTCATTAGAAATTTCTGAACCTCTGAAAGCTGATTTTATTTAATTATACTGTATTAGTAAACATCAAATTTTCTCAGACTAAAAGTTTTACAGCATAAAATATCCTTATGTGAAAAGTAACTTTCTTTTATTTCTTTGAAGCAATTTTACCAGAAATGCCTCTTTAATAGTTGACAGATTTAAAATAAAGTCTTACTTTTGAGGTTGAATATATTTTGCCCCTGTTTCCTGCTATATTTTACATTTTGACCAGCAGTTTTAGCAACTATATTCTTAAGTATTTATAAGATATTGGGCAATGTGTTATTTTTGTGAACCCAAAACTGTTTTTACATTTTTTTGGTCTTATTTTTCTTAAGCCTATCTTTCTTAATTTCTAAGCAGTGAGCACACTAAACCATTGTGGTTCCAAAGCTGTACCTGTGAGCACAAAAACTCTGACAAAGTTGCTTCAGTTAGCAGGGAAATTAACTGTGTAACACTCGTGGCACACACGTTAGCAAGATGCCAGGGAAAGAGTGGCACCCTGATTATAAGTCAGTATTTTCTCTGGAATACTATTGAAAACAATTGCCTTAATTTTTTTTTTTTTCAAAATACACTTGAATATATTCTGTCAGGTATTAGTAATACCATCTGTGAAGTCTTACTAAATTGTGGACCTGAGAAGATCACATCTCCTAGAAGATTGGCTAAAATAAAATCAACACTGTTTTTTAAGGACATGGTTGGGGTGGATTAACAAATTTGTGATTTTACTTTGCATGAGGCACAGTGGAGTAACAAGAATTTATCATTTTTGGAGAAGTTCAGCATTAGTAGTCACGGACAAACTGAGATCAAGTGTTCCTCCTGAACACATAATAGGTATCAAAGCCAAACATCTGGCCTTGGCCTTCTCCAGGAGAGAGAACACATGGAGAATAAGGGATCTCAGTAGTCCATCAGCTAGAGAGCTCCTTATGTGGCTCCGCCCCTTTTTTGCTTTCTGACCAGGTATTTCAAGCATCATCAATCAGCCTCTGGCTGACGATTAATCAGCAGTGGGAAGGTAAAGAGGCCCCCTTCCATGTAATTGAGAGTTAACAGTATTTAAACACCTCAGTTATTCTGTTAGTCTCAACAAATAGTCTTATTAAAATGATGCTCTAATCTCCACCCTAACTAGCCACAAAAAAAAAAAAAAAAAAAAAGAAAAAACATACAAGAGCCAACTTCATTATCAGCAAACTGCAGGCTTTGCCTGAGTCTCTGGAGCAGGTGACAATTTGATTTTTAAGTAGCTTACTGATACTTTGCATTGATGTAGCACCATTCAAATGAAATCTCAGAGTGCTCTACAAAACATTAATTAATGACAGCTCATAATATCCCACGGAGGATGGTACATTTTGCAGCTACCCTTTTAGAGATGAAGTTTCCAGGGGTTAAGAGACTTGATAGAAGTCTCACTTCAAAAGCAGTTGTGAAGCTATGAACCGACTTCAGAATTTGAAACTATTAATTTCTAGCACTATCAACTAGGAGTCATTTCTTCTCCTTGTGTGTTAATAACCAAAATGATCAACATGTTGTTTTTGAGGTTTTTACTTAAAGCAAAATTAGCATCATTCAGAAAATAAAAGGGTTAGTGCTTCAGAAAGGCCTTCTAAATAGGTGTGATAATAGCTGTAACTTTCCACTTGATGCAGTAATAGTTAAATTTTTTAAATGGGGGTATTTACTAAAAGACACTAAATTATTTTATGGTAGTGCATTGTCGGGGAAATGTAAGGTTAAATTTGACAATTTGGCATTGAATATCAATTAAAAAATTCAAAACTAACATCTCTAGATATTGTAACCAGTCTATAAAGAGCATGTGCAGTATGGTGATTAAGGGCGCAAGCTTTGAGAACTAAATGGAGTTGATCATACCTTTTGGTGCTGCCATTTCATTGCTGGGGTACAATTAATTACTGGGAGATGATTACTGAATCCTGCTGAACTTCCATTTTCTCATTTGTAAAAATAGAGACAGGATCTAACTCAGTTAAAACATGCATAACGGGTGCCTGGGTGGCTCAGTCAGTTGAATGTCCGACTTGAGCTCGGTAATAACTCATGAGTCATGTCTCTTGGTTTGTGGGTTCAATCCCCACATCAGCTTTCTGCTGTCAGTGTGGAGCCTACTTGCAGAGAGATTCTTTCTCCCTCTCTCTCTGTCCCTCCCCTGCTCACACACACTTTCTCAAAAATAGATAAACATTAAAAAACTGCATAGCACACACAAATGTATGAAGAAGAATGACAGATTCTTATCACAAATGGATTCCATTTCCCTGATGACTCTGGAAAAATGAACTGGAGTTTCTGCCTTTCTATACTTAATTTTTAAAAATATGTAATCGTGTAAATGTCATAAAATGTAAAATTTACCAAGAGTATAAAATTTAAAAATTACCTACCTCTTTTGGTTGTTCCCACTACATCTAGATATTCTCCAAAAGGAACCTCAAAATTTCTTACGTATATTTCCAAATTTAGCTTAGAATTTACAAACATACTTTATGCACGTGCATATGCAATCAAAATTGTTAAATCTAATACATACTCTCCTAAAGATTGTTCTCACTTCATGTTATATATTGAATATTATTTCATGGTAGCATGTTTACAGCTGTTCTTTGTAATAGCTGTATATTATTTCTTTTGTAGCATATTGAGGGGCAGTAAGTTTCCCCCGCCCCCCAGGTCCATTCTTTCCTATCATGACTAGTGGAATGAATATCCTTGAACATATTTTGTGTTGCATGTATGCAAGTATATATATAACAGGATAAATAACTTAGCAAAATGACTATGCCAGTGTGTATATTTTTTGACAGATACTACTGAATTGTTTTATATAGAAATTGTCAGATTTGACAGTCCCACCTGTTTGTCCTTGTCCCTGCCAATATTGTGCACGATCACCTTTCTGTTTTGACTTTTCAGTCTTACAGGTATCAATGTATTTCATTAATTACAATGCAGAATAAAAACATATTAAGATTAGGAAACATGTAGGTAAACAACAATATTACCAAGAACAAAAAGGATAATTTCTTTTGATGCTTGATTTTGACTATTTTTTGTATAATCCTTAATAACTTATGTATACCACATGTCATCACATGAATTTGGAGCCATGTTGGTGTATATTATTTAGGTAAATATAATCCTCAAAAACACCATCTAAATACCATCAATTCTGGGGCTCCTGGGTTGGTTAAGCATCGACTTCAGCTCAGTTCATGATCGCGTGGTCTGTGAGTTTGAGTTCCACTTTGGGCTCTATGCTGACAGCTCAGAGCCTGGAACCTGCTTCAGATTCTGTGTCTATCAGCCTATCTCTCTCTCTCTCCCCCTCCTCTGCTCAAGCACTGTCTCTCTTTGTCTCTCAAAAATCAACATTAAAAAAATAAAATAAATACCATCAATTTTATGTTAAGTTTTACATGGTATTTATATAACATCAGACTATTTAATCATCCCTCAGCTAGTATAATGTTTCAAATTTCATTTAGAGAATTAAACACTAAAGTATATTAATAGGGACTTATATTTGAGATATTTAATGCAAAGTTTTGAATACTGTATTGAATTGTTGCAGGAATGAAAGTTTGGTTCTCATGAGTTGGGTTCATTTGTATGTGACTATCAGCTGAAAAGCACATTAATTTTTAGTTTTAAAAAATGCAATTGAAGCACTGTGTGTGTGTGTGTGTGTGTGTGTGTGTGTATACTTGTGTCGAGTGAGCACTGTTTACGTTATTCTTGGCTTCTTAATGGAAATAGTAAAAAAAAGATGTTCACTGTCACCTTCGTTTTCATGAAACAGCATTTTCATTTAACATTGCTATTCTACTATCAGATTGGAATTGACATTCATGAAATTGATATTTATTTTACATGCATGCCAGTTGAAAGTTTTAAGCAATTATTACTATAATTCTTTGACCTCAATTATGCTGATAGTTCATACGTAGTATTTTATATAGCCTGGATAAGCTCTGTAATTGAATTACTCCCCTACTTCATTTTCTTGTTTTAAACAGAGTGCTCAGATTTTCCCGTTTTTATTCTGTTATTAATAAAAGAAGCTTAATACGAGCACACAGAGGTGGGGGTGAGTGTGCAAAATGGATTGGTGGCAAAGCTCACCTGTGCAAGCATGAGGTTTCTCTAATTCACTCAAATCTTGCATTTGTGTAATATTCTATATTCTTGTTTTAGATGTGTTTCTGCTCACATCATTTCATAACACTGATGCCCCAGTGTTATGTGCCATTTTTTGGTGTGACTTTTCAGATCCTTGCCACATATAAGCCCACATTGTGAGAAGGGTGTTAGGTGACATAAACAGGCAGTTCACTGGATCATTTAACTGATTTAGTCTAAGCCTTTTTAGGTATAGAGATAACACTTGTTTTTTTCTTTTTGCTAAATCATTAAATAAAACTATTAATTAAAAAATAGATTTGAGGGGTGCCTGGGTGGCTCAGTCTGTTAAGCGTCTGGCTTTGGTCCAGGTCTGATCTCATAGTTCGTGAATTCAAGCCCCGCTTTGGGCTGTCTGTTGTCAGCACAGAGCCTGCTTTCGATCCTCTACCCCCCTTTCTCTGCCCCTTTCCTGTTCATTTGTTTGTGTTCCCTCTCTCAAAAAAATTAAAAAAGAAATAGATTTGAAACCCAGTATGACATTGAGACTGTTTAATTGTGTCCTGGGTCAAATTTGCATATTTAAATGAAGAAAAAAAATTCCCTAGATATTTGCTTTAAACTAGTATACAGTACACTAGAGTTTCATGATAATTTATTGTGATGATGAGTGCTTGCTCTTCCCAGGCTTTATACTTCTTTGTCTAAGAGGAATTTTATCCCATAACAGATGTATACACTCCTTGAAGACCAGAAGTGCTTGTCTGAATTTTGAGGTCCCAAAGCCTGAGTTCCTAAAGGAAAAGGAGGAGACAGCTCTGGAGAAAAGATTCCCATTTTCTTGTGTGGTTCTGAGTCATTGGTTAATTTGATAGAGGTCAGGGAGGAAGGCTGTGCATTGCACTTAAACTACAGTAGCCCCCTTATTAACCTTGGCTTTACTTTTCATGGGCTCAGTTATGGGAACTCCATTGCTGTCTGGAAGATGGTCTTCCTTCTGAGGTATCTTCAAAGGTCAATGGTAGCCTAACACTGTGTAACAGTGCTTATGTCATTCATCTCATTTCATCTCATCATGTAGACAATTTATCATCTCACATCACAGAAAGGGTAATACGGTACAGTGAAGTGTTTCAAGCGACCACATTTATATAACTTATAGCACATTTTTATAATTGTTTTATTGGTAGTTGTTTATCTCTTACTGTGCTTAATTTATGAACTAAACTATATTTATACACATACATATATATATATACATCTACACATATATGAAAAATCATAGGCTATATAGGATTTGGTACTATCTGCAGTTTCAGGCATCCACAGGGGGTGTTGGAACCCATCCCCTGCACATAAGGAGGACTACTCTGCCATACTCTTGGCTCTGCCATCCTCAGACTCCTCATACATATTTCTGGTTAGTTTGGCAAGAAAATACTGAAGATCTACAAATTCCAGGGCACCCATGACCCTGGACAATGGACATAACTGCAGTAACCAGTTGAAAGTAATTAGAGTGAGCCCCCAGGTAGTTTGATGTAACATCTCTGGAAATAACTAGCACTACCTAAATTAAATTACTGTGAACTTTAAAAAAAAAAATCTTGGTGTTTGGGTTTGTACCTCAAGAGATTCTGATTTAATTAGTGTGGGTGGACAGAGTATTAAAAGTTGGTCAGTATGTGTGTTTACACATGTGTATATATATATATATCCCAGTGATTTTCATGATTCTCACAACAGCTTTTCAGATCTGTGTGGTTTCCATTCTTTAGTGTCAGACTTTAAAATACATTAAAATCACCTGGAAGGCTTGTTACAACACAGCATGATGGGCCCCAGAATTTCTGATTCAGGAGGTGTAGGGCCTGAGAATTCTCATTTTTAAGTTCCCAGGTGATGATGATGCTGTACGTTAGGGACCACACTTTGAGGACTATAGATATGGAAGATCAAAGAAGCTCATAGACGTGAAGGGAAATAATGACCTTTCCAAGGTCACACAGCCACTCAAAGAACTGGGATTTGAAACTCATTTTACTTTTAAGTCCACTGATTTTTTTTTGTAACTAGAGTAGTGTTTATACTTTATAAATTACTTTTGTATCTATTATCTCAAATCACGATGGAAAAAATAGGGCTGGGAGGGGCTGTTAGTGTGTCATCATGAAGAAATTTAAGCTCAGTTACCTGAAGTGATTTCCACATGACTATATAGCCAGTAAATAAAAGAGAGTAGAAATTAATCAAGATGCCTGTATTTAAATGTTTTTCCATTATTCCAAGTTGTTATAATCAGCCAAAATGAAATTGTCTAATACTTTAGGTAAAAGATTTTTATAATACACAGGTATTTTGTATTAACTAAATTCTGATTTGGTGGTGTGTATTAGACATTTATATTAATATTAGAACCATTTAATTAGTGACATTTACAACAGTATTTGGCAATGTTTGTCTTAATATCAGATTCTGTATTAGAATAAGTTATGCAAAGATCAGCATATATTCTGGAAATATGTTTACTTGGGAGATTTCCAGCTTCTAAAATATCTGTGATGAGTTGATTTGGAAATATAAAGATTGACTAATTTATTTCGAAACCTATGGATTCTGGTTTTGAAATGCAATTATGTAGGTACCTATTGTTTCTTTTCTGGCTATTGTATAGTTTTTTCCCTAAACATTCAAAGTACATATACCCTATAGAAGAGATGCTTAAAGAATGTCATTTTAGGAGCTAAATTTTTATTTACTGGATGTTTTTCACTTTTTCTCTGAAATCGGCAGAACTAATAGAAGTGTTATTCCTTTGAAGGACTGTTTCATTGCTGTGCCTGCCTGAGGCCTCATCTTTCTACGTGCACTTGAAAATGCACATTTGTCCTTTTCTAGGGACTTTGTCTCTTTGCCAACATCTGCAGAACATTTCGGTGAAAAATATCCAATGGTTATTCAGACTTCCTGGTCTGTATAGAAACTTCCAGGCACTCAGCCAGACTGACTGACAGCTGCTTCTTAAACATCTCACATTAGTGTGTATTTTCTCACATGCACACTTGCACAGTTAGGAATCCAAGAAAGTATTTACCTTTTGATGACCCAGAAAAAACATCTCTGCAGATAAATTTTGAGCTAGTTCTGTACTTTACAGAAATCTGTTTTAATACTCACAACATAAATGAATAGGTAATACCTTGCCCCAAACGAAGTATGACAAAATAGTAACACACTCAACAAGAAAACACACAGCATAACGCCTGCAAAGTCTAAGCACAGACTATTGAGAAGAAGGCAGCAAATAGTTTAACAACAAAGAAACACAGACATATTTAATTTGAACTACATAGGGATCATTTTTTTAATATTGAATAGTTATTTTCAACCACAAAGAGCTAAATTTTCTTTAAGATCTCACTGTAATCCTAATATGCATTCAGTTCTATCTGGAGCTTAATTTTTCCCCCCACTAACATCTTAGAGCCTGATAATACTGAAGAATAATATTCCATATTTATGATGAGATACCAAGGAGGGAAAACCTTTAACTGTTGTAATGGCAGACCAGCTACCCAGTGGAGCCATTCTTCCTGCTGTAGGGCTCCATCTCACCCGAACAGCCCTCATTCCCTGCCTCCAATTAAAGTGAGGGTTTTTTTTTTTTTGCTACCCATACCAATTTTTCCACTTCTATTTTTTATGACTTGTAGACACCTTTATCCCTTCTCATTTCATGTAGTTATCTTGTCTTCTTGATAGATTGTCATCTTTATAGGTTTAGGTGTCAGACTTCATCTTATATTCTTTGCACTGTGTCAGATCTGGGAGATTCTGGGCATATGATAAACAGCCAACAGGTGGATGAGACTACATTCCATTTTATCACTATGGTCTGAAAAGGTACTGTGGTTTGGAAGAGAGATCACTAATAGAGTCTAGTTTCTGTGGCAATGTGGTTTAAATGTCTGCATATTTTCAGTAATGTCTGAAATACAATTTTAAGGTGACATTGCTAAATCTTTGCAACAGGCAACCATTGCTTTTAATAGCTAGAGTACCTTTGTTTGGATTATTCTTTCATGAAGGAAACAAGATTAATAATTAGGAAGATGTCTTGTAAAATGTTTTAAACTTATAAGAATATTCTATTTAAAATCGACTGGTTTCATAGTTATTCATTGATTGGAGTGTTTATTTGAAATAAGATTTTTAGAAATTTCTTACTTTAATCAGAGTTAGAAACTTAACCAGAGTCACCCAAATGAAATTACTGATGAGCCTATCAACAAATTATTCTAATTGACCACTCAGTTGTGACAGCTGAGAATTTAAAAGTAAAGGTATTTGAGGACAATAGATTTGATTTTGTAAAATTACTAGAATTGGCAGATTTTGTGACATTCTTCCTAAGTTGTCCTTTTAGGGGAAATTGCATTTATTTTGCTGTCATTATTTGAGACCACTTTCTCTGTAAAGCCCTTGAAGCTACTTTCTTTGTTTACTTCATTCTCTCTTCTTTCTCTCCCTCCTTATGCCCTCCCTCCCCGGCCTGAACAATACAGGCTGAATAATCTGTCATACCTACAATGAGGTGCCAGAGCTAGAAAAAGCAAAGTATGACCCTAACTTTTATAATGATAAGATGGACTGGCTCCCTAGAGCTAACTGGTAATCACATGATTTCTTCCTTGTATCTATTCCTCTTCATTTCCTTCCTTCCTTCTATTTTACCTTCCATTCATTCTTTTAAAAAATTATTCTTGGGGTACCTGGGTGGCTCAGTCAGTTAAGTGTCCAGCCTTTGGTTCAGATCATGACCTCATGGCTTGTGGGTTCAAGAGCCACTTTGGGCTCTGTGTTGACAGCCTGTTTTAGATTCTGTGTCTTCCTCTCTCTGCCCCTCCCCTGCTCATACTCCGTCTGTCTGTCTCTCTGCAAAGTAAATGAATATTAAAAAAAAATTATTCTGATCTTCTGTCATGAAAAGAGAATTCTCTTTACTAATGTTGAGCTCTGGAATTAATAACACCAAAGTTTTGACTTTTCAGTTTTCTTTGGAGTCATTTTAGGGGGTGGGAGAACATAGTTACTAATAAAAATGATCTACTTAATTAGTATGCCATTTTGGCATATTATTTTGAATTAAAGGTTATTTAAGAAACAGCCAGTGCAAGAAGAATTCTCTTGACTCTCTTTTGTCACCTTGAAAGAAGGAAATAAATCTTCTGTGGGAAAGGTAGCCTTTCTCATAGCAGGAAATTGAGAGGACATCCTTATCACCACAGCTGGGGAATTCAGGACCAAGCAGGCCACATAAACAAGGCTTGTTACTGCTTCACTAATCAACTACCCTGAACCCAAACTTCGTCCTACCAATTCTTGATAAATTTATTGTTTCTTTATCTTAAAAGTATAAAAACTGCCCAGTTTGGTAACTTCTTGAGTTGCCTATTTTTATGACCTCCTATATGTATGAAATTAAATTTTTCTTCTATCAGCTGACTTTATGTCTGTTAAATTATTAGACCAGTTAAAGAATCTAGAAGGGAAGTGGGAAGGTTTTCGTCCCCTACATGAAATTAGCCAAACTGTTTGTGGGAAGAATCCAGTTCTCTGCCCAGGATTCCTCTCATTCTGTTGTCTCAAAGTGTGGTTCCCCAGACCAGCATTATTGCCACCTGGGAACTTGTGAGACATACAGATTCTGGAGCCCTGATCCAGAGCTACTGATTCAGGAAATTCAGGGACAGGACCCTGGAATGTTTTCAGATGTTTTCCAGGTGGTGCTAAATGCATGCTCAAGGTTTAGAACCTGGTAATTTCTTCTTGGTAGAAGAAAAGAAAAAGGACCTAGAAGTCCTATTCTAAGATGTCTACCATGTTCTCAATATTACAAAAACAAAACAGGAAATGTATAATGAAAATGCAGGTAGCATGACTGATCACAGAGTAAAACTACATAATACAGTTTTGCCAGTTCAGGTTAGGTTCTTCTGTTTTGTTCCATCAGATATTTAGGAGTGATTCTACTCATTCCTTAACAAAACCAAACTGTTACTGTATTAATTGGAGTCTGATGGAAGTCAGCATTTATTAAAGTGCACAAAACAATATTTAAATAATTCATACTTCTGCAAGTTATATTTGGATTCTAGTATAGAAAAGTTTGAGAAGAGATGAGACATGGCAGAAATTTTTCTGACCCTTAGGTAATTGCTGTTAGGCAATATATAGAAGTGTTTGCAAATTGTGTTGAAATATGAACACAATTTCTTTTTTTCCCTCCAGTAAATTTCCGTAGTCATTTTTTAAAATTTTTTCCATCATGGAATGCTATTTTATTTGAGGACATGTATTATGTATAGCTGAGTATCAAGGCTTTCAGAAATTGTTGATTCTAACAAACAAACTTCAAAGTTCTTAACATATGGTTGTTGTTGATTGAATTTATCTAGCACAACAAGAAACGAAGATAAGATTTCATTCAGCAAGGAACACTATGAAGTATCGCTTTATGGAAATCCATTAGCTAGAACTCTAAAGTATGAAGTAACATGAGAAATGCAAATAACAATGATATAATTAAACTGTCAAATGTGATAGAGAAATTTATGTGAAAATGCATGTAGCACCAGTTCTCTTTACTTTTTCTCCCTGCTTTTAAGGCAACATCAAAACAGTTACTTCTAAGAATATTTATAACCTGTCAAGAGAAAAGACTAGACTATGTGGCTATGAATCCCTGAGGGAGAATGTTACTTTCAAAGCACCATTGATGTAAATATTGCCTCTTTTCTATTTTGTGGAATGGTTTGTTATGCTGATAAATTTGTGTTAAAAACATAATTATCTAAAAGCCACTGGCATAAAAACACCAGTGAATTTTTGTAATAGAGTTATAGATATGGGATCATCTGTAATATAGGAGACATAGTCTTAATACAATGACTTTTTTATGTGAAGAAAAAATAGCACAGCAGCAACAAAGATGTTTAAGAGGAAATTTGGCATGGTTGTTGGGAGTGTTAGAAGAAAAGATGTTTTTCCAGAGAAATGTTACTATTTCTGCTATGCTGTCCAAAAGGTGGAACATGTCTAAAGTTTCACTCTCATACCTACACTTACATTCATGTGTACACACACACACACACACACACACACACACACACACACCCTCTCTCCCTGCTTCCCAAACATTTCTTCTCTTCCTCTCATTGGTTTTCATTTGTTCGTATTTATACACTGACATTTTATATATTAAGTAGCAAGATATCTCTGCAAACAAATCAACTACAATAAAAATAACCAAATTATATCATTCATAACTGAACTAATAGAATAGGAAATGTTATGTTCTAAAAATAGGGACTTACTCCTAATTAGTGGGAATTAAATATTGTTTGTCCAAGTAAAGAGTTTAGAGTCAAAGGGTGCAGTTTGAATAACAGTAGATGTAGGAGAAAAGAGATGTGTGTATCTATGACTATGTTCTTCATTCTTTTGTTTTTTGAGAGAGCATGCCTGCCAGTGAGGGAGAAGGAGAGGCAATCTTAAGTAGGCTTCATGCAGAGTGTGGAGCCTGATGTGGGGCTCCATTTCAGGAACCTGAGCCCAGATCAAGAGTTGGGAGCTCAACTGACTGAGCCACCCAGGTGCCCTATGTTTTTCATTTTACAATAAAAAATTATTTTACATACCTAAGAGAGAATTTCATTTTAGCAAACTGTCACCTGTTTTTATGGAATAAATACATTTGTCATTTTAATTTGTTTAGTAAAATATTTTAAGAGTCATTTTTATAAAGTCATTGTGAAGAATCAACGAGATATTTATAACATATGGTGTGATTTCCTATGATATATGAAAGTACACATAGAAAGTATTATTATCTCTAAGCTTTAAAGAAAAACATTTTTCAGGAATTCTATGTATACAGAGTGCCTGATACAATGGTATGTCAAATGCCTAGTAGATGGGCTTGTTTTATTTCTGTGTCTGTTACGTGTCAAAGGCATTAACCTAGATCACATATATTCATTGATTCTAATTAGATGGTCAATGCTGCTCTACATTTTCCTGAAGTAATATATAATTATTTTTCAGAACAAGAACTGATAATGTTAAAAAAGAGGAAAAAAGAGATTTCATTATGCTATTATGATAAAAAAAATAGACAAAAAAACACATGCATAATCTCCAGAAGTAAGGCCTGTTTATCTTACTGAAACCCAGTCGTCCCCTTCAGCTCCCTTATTTCCTTCATACTTCCCTCCATTTTATTTCTCTCATGCTCCAACTCCATTCCATCATAATCCTGCCTTAAAAACCACTCTGTAACACAGTGGATTATTACAACATGCTTGTTCACAAGTGATTTTGTGAAAGTAATTTATTGTGGCTCCAACTGGGATATCTTTTTTTTATTTCTCCTGGGACATTTGTCACCAGCTGTCTCTTATTTCTCTTGGAGAAGGTGTCGCTGGACCCTGGTTTATTATAAAGGAGAGAATAAGAATCTTCATGTCCCATGTTTTTCACCAATTTCATGTTGGCTTTATTCTAATCAACGTATTGTTGCCTGTTGTGTGAGGACTGGGGGGTGAGAATATGGGTTCAGGATCTGAATAGGTACATTCAGGCAGCTGCATGTTCATATCTTGCCAATTCCCTCATAGAGCTTAAGATATATAGTTTCTCCTCCCTACACTAGGAAGGAAGGGGAAGCTATATCCTCTGAATAAAGTGGGCAGCTGCATGCATGTACACACATTCCACTAGTAGATATGCCAGTAGAAAGCAAGATTGTATTAATCTACTCATCCAAATAAGTCTTTTAATAACTCTTTGTAATATTTATGTGCTGTATGTGTTTCTGTGGCTGAGAACTTTTTAATATCTGAGTTACATTTTGGGCTTTTGTAGTATTCTGGATCCTCACCACTTGTCATACACATATTTTCAATGTCAATAGGAGAAATACACACATTCTTAAATGCTACTTTGAAGAAATCTGTTGACTTAGATTTGCTTATCCTGAAAAGTCTTGAAACTGAAATTTAGATAAATGTATAGAATATATTGTTTTTCCCTTCAGAGTGATATAAAATTAGTAAGGTTCAGGTAATAAGCCTCTGGCAATTAATGATGAACTTGTACAGAGAGGTTATATGAAATTTATTTTGGGTGACGATAGCTCCTTTCCAACTGCTACAATATTATTATGAACCTAAAACTGGTAACACAGATGAAATGAAATCCACAAAGAAAATAACAGGATTTTTAGAACTTTTGGATAGTGTATTTGACATTTTGGTAAGTAATGCTAAATTGACTTTAAAAAGTCAATCAAATTTCTATGCTCTCTGTTAATTTTGTTTGTCTTCTAAGTGAGTCAAGATCAATAGGATTAGCATGTTCCTCTAATTCAAATCAAGATATTGACCTGCAAATAGATAATTCCATTATTCTCATGGACTTGGATTTATTATTGGTGTCATTGGTCCTTACTGAGCTTTCTTGGTACTTACTGTAATGTTGTGATAACCTGTATTCAACTCAGTCAGGACTTACTAAATTCCTTTAACCGTATGTATATGGATTGTCTAAGAATGCATGGAAATGAAATCAGTATTCCAGATAGGTGACAGTGATACAAAAAGAACTCCACGCTTATATCAGAGCTATGCAGACTACCTACTACAGCAGATAACATCAGATGGTAGTTCTTGTTTGGGGTTCATAAACAATTTTCAAAACAGCAGGCCTCTGTTCTCAGCTCCTCAGTTTTCGCGGGCCTGTGAACTCTTCATCAAATGGGAAGTATGATGTTTTTGCTCTTTCTGAAAATGTGAAAATCTTCTGAAGATGAATTTGCTGGTAGTCCGTGCAAATGGCAAGGAAAAGAAATGAAGGAATTTAGTCAAGTTGTTTGCAAAATGTTATGTAAGGAGTCATTTCGGGGATTGGCTTACTCATTTATGGACCTTTAAGAGAATCATTAGAAGGTTTTATAAACATTACCAAACTAAGCTTGAGGAAGTACGGCAATAACCCATTAGATAAGTCATAATTCTATAACAAATGAGAACCGTTTGTATTTCCCTTCTGGAAGATCACTCTGATACTGGCGTGTCAGAATATGGACAGTATTTATGGACAACAGGAGCAGTGGCATGTGTGGTGTTGGACTTCTCAGTCCCTGCTTTCCTGTGGCTTGTTTTGGCATCCTCCACATCACAAACTACTTACAGCAGATTGGAAATTGTGAAAGTGGTTTATGTTCCCCTCTTCCCCATTTCTCAGCATCAAGTGTGTTGTGTGTTAAACATCAGTGCTCTTTTGGCAGATATACTGGAATTTTATATTTTATATTACAGATTTGGAAATAGTTAATTTATGGCTTGTCCCCTTAATGAACACACAATCATTTTCATTAGTATAATTTGTTACTTCCAAGGAAATGAAGCTGATTGTAAGAAGGGCACATTTTTTTAAAAAAATTTAAGAGGATATTAAATTTTTATGCATTTTAAATTCAGTTACTGTCCTAACTTCAAATTTTGAATATACTTTTTTTTTTAAGAAAGATATTTATGGGGTCAGGATTTCTGCTTTTGGTTACTTGACAACTATTATGTCATCTTAATATAGGTCTGTATTATTCTGTGAAATTAGGAATGTGAAAGAACTTGATTTGCATTATTGTGAGGATTAATAAAATAAGTCCTGTGAAGTGCATTTGCAAAAGGTATTCAGTATGTTGTGGAGAAGTTAGCCTTTACTACCATTTGTTTTGCATTTTACACCTTTAGAAATTTGTTCACATATATTTCTGACCTTCATAATAGCTTTATGAAGTGGACGAGATTGAATATACCTATCCTAATTTGAGAATGTAAGGACTGCTTAATTTCTTTATTTCTAGAGGATATGAGTAATCTTTTAAAAGTAGATTCAGTAAAATGAGAGTCATAGTAACATTAAATGATTTCCAAGGTCAGAAAATTAATTAGGGACATATCCAGTACAAAGCTTCAGGTGCCTTGAGTTTCATTTTAACTTTTTACTTTCCCATTATTCTTTCCAAATAGATGTTTCTCAGAGGATGTACTGTGCTTTCTTCTAAAACCATAAAAGTTGTATAACTGTAAATGAATAAAAACAATTTTTTTCATGTATGTTTGTTTTGAGAGAAAGACGGAGTGTGAATGGAGGAGGGGTAGAGAGTGAGGTAGACAGAATCTGAAGCAGGCTCCAGGCTCTGAGCTATAAGAACAGAGCCTGACACAGGGCTTGAACTTACAAACTGTGAGATCACGACCTGAGCCTATGTCCGATGCTTAATCGACTGAGACACCCAGGTGACCCTCTGTAAATGAATTGTGACAAAAATTTTTGAGAAATGAATTCTCATTTTCAGTCTTTGATCCTAAAAAACCTTGAAAATATTTCTGGGCCAAATCTCCTTCATTGAATCTTAGTGGTTACCTTTTAGGTGAAGTAGAAAAAAAGAAAAGTTTCTTGATTGATTATAATTTAGTCAAGATCATATTCCCAACTTGTAAACATTTTTCCCCTCAAAAATGTTAATCTTTTGACTCAAAAGAACTCGGTTACCTTTTTACAATATAGAAAATAATTTTCAATGACAAATCATATCTTAGTGTGGTTCCTGTATTCTTAGATACCATACAACTTGATGATGCACATGCAAGGCTTTGGTGCTAGTGTCATAAGCAATGGCAAACCTAACATAAGGCTCACAAAACACAGACTCCTTTTAATCTCCTTTTTGATAGCAGGGCAGAGGTTTTCCTTCATTCTCTGGCAGCTCCTTCAGTGTAACATGAAGCTCTGCAGATATCTAATTAGAAGAATAAGATTGGCAGCAGAGCTAAGTTCTGTTACCTGCTTTGCTGGCTATTCTTCCATTGAGGAGTCATAGCACCTGGGGTAGAGAGAATAGGAAATGTCAAAGATACAGGCAAAACATGGTACAGTCCCAGTTCAAAATAAGCACCTGTGGGCAGAAAGTCCCACAAAAGTAAAGATGCCTGATGTGTGACAGAGGATTCCAGGAAATAGAGACTATAAAGTGCTTTAAGAATGTACTAAAGAGAGTTCAAGAATTACAAGTATAAGTGACAGGACATGTGGTATATAGGTGGAAAATACTTTCATTTTCTTTTCATCCATTTTAAATCATTTAACTGTGGCTTTTTCTTTTTCTGGCCTTGGGCATACCCAGTGCTTGTATGTGGGATGGTGGTGGTGGTAGTGGTAGTTTGGGGTTCTCTTATGGATAATCAAGAATTCTCTGATTATTCTATAAAAAATTACCAGTTTAGCAATAATCATACATAGTTCAGTATAAAAATAAAAGTAAACTCTTTCTTCATTTCAAGTTTTTTTTTTTCCCCCTCTCCACTCCTCTCCCTCTTCCTGTTGGAGGCTAGGAAGCCATAGAGGGAAAAGAAAACATTATAGACTTCCTATGCACGTTCCCACCTAGAATTTTTAGTCCTTTGTTCCAGTGCATTAGGTTACTTGAGACTCTTCCAGGATTCTAGACAAGCAAAGGAAAGAGATAGAACAGGCAAGGAGCAGTCTCCATTAACTTGGATTTATGTGTTACTGGTTTTCCCTAGCTATGGCAGTATTGACTCTCCTGCTTCCTTCCCCTCCAAAATAAAACACCTCTGCTGGCTGTATCCTATCCTCAGTTACTTTGGATAAGTCTCTCTGTCTCGTCTCCTAAGATATCTCTTAGGCTGGGAACATGTGATAGAACTCTTCCCGCTTCTTTCTTCTGAGGTATGTTACTTCATGCAAGCCCTCTTGAGTAAAATGTAAGTTTAGCTGGTTTTCTGTCTTTCTGGTCTTTATTTTCTCATGGCCTATAAGGAAAACATACACCTTTTGCTTCTATAAATTATGGAGGAATAAAGACTCCTTTTCATTGCTTCATCATGAGAAAAACTGGCTTGTAGGTATCAGCCAGCTTTTTTCAGTCTCTGTTATAAGTCTTTTCCTTTGTTTTACCTTAGCAGTATTAAATAAACAGAAGGAAAGCTTATTTGTCATGCACATATTTGGAAGGACTAATGGTTTGTATCTTAGGAAAGAATATAGAAGTGCTTTCTAGCTTGCAGGTTTTTGTTATCAGGTTTATCTGAAAAACAAAGTTCTCACCATAGAAGACAGCCAGGAATTTTATGGTGCCCTTCACAATTATATCATTCCTCTTGTTACAGACCTTCAGTTCCAAACAATAAAATGTGCCAACTGTCTTTCATTGAGTATTCCCAATAGTATTGTCTGTATCATTCATGTCACTACTCACAGGAAGGAAAGGTTATCCTGTCAATGAGACCTGGTACCTTGCATGTTCCAGATGTTAAAGCATGTCAAGCTTTAAACCATGACACCAGGATTCCTAGGAGACTAAATTTGGGTATATGGGATGGTATGCAGGGCAGGAAAAGAATATTCAACCGATATCATTTAAACACTAGAAATGAGAGAATGACTCTTAAATTTGGCCATCTGGAAATACTCTCTTAAGTAAAAACACAAATTTAAAGAGTTTGTGCTTTCAGTTAAGAGATTAAAAGTCTATTAATGAAGTTTGACTTTCTCCTTTTCAGTGAACTCCAATAAAGTGGAAAATCAGAAGCCCAAAAGATGTATAGCATTCACAGTAACAAATTTGTGGAGATCTGTAGGTAGGTCCGGATTTAAATTCTGGCTCAAACATATACACACCAAGTAACACACATAAGCTATTTGAGCCTTCTCTATCTTGTTTATAACAGAAGTGGAATAAAATTAATTCATTAGTTGTGGTTAAAATGAATTAAGACAAATTCGTGGAATATTATAACCATTTATTAAATGGAAGTTATCATCATTTAAATGTTCATCAAAAATAAGATTATGAATTGTCATTTATTCTTCCTGTCTTCTCTGATATTGAAGACAAATAATACTCTAAAGGTACAACTATTTAGAGAATAGAGATCAAGCAGTAGTTGTGTCATCTCAGGCAGTAAGTTAAGAGATACTTGAACATTGAACAGTAGTTTAAATAATTGTGATGGGGGGGATAATAACAGAAGGATATTTACATTAGGAGCTATGAGGACTTAAACGCCATATATGTAGCAAGAAAATTGACACTTGAGAGTTTTAACAAATTCCTTCCTGAACGGGTATCAATTTTTATGACCAGAGACCTTACTCCTCACTCATTTCCTTATGCTTTAGAAATTTTAGAGACCACTAAACTGGTATACATCCATGTCCTGTTGATTTCCAGTCCCCAAGAGCAACTTCAGTAAAATGAAGATTTCAATAACAATTAGCCATATTTGGAGGCTAATTTTGGTTAGACTTCATAAACACTTCTCCCATTGCACAAAGGTTTTTGAGCTTGAGTAATGTAATTTTCAGAAGAATTGTTTTAAAATAATAGTTATAGTCTTAGATGTTGAAAGCAAAAACAAAAAAGCATGGTCTATATATAAAATATCTTTTGAAGTACATTGACCTCATTAACCAAACACACACATAGTTCATAATCACTGTCAAGTAACAATGTTTGGGGTAACAGAATTAATATTCTGAGGGCTTGATGATAATTCAGTAGGAGAACAAAAGTAAAAATTAATGATCCTCATCCTAGATGTGAAGAACTTGTACTTAACCTTTTTAGAACTGGTTGTGAATTCCATATAGAAGAAACTTGTTGAATTATTTGGCCATAATTAGCTTTTGATTGTAAAAAATACATTGAATAAAAATGCTATCTCAAACATATTTCTTTAATATGGCAAAAACACACAAATGTGCTCTGATGACACTGAGAATATATGAATTCATTTGTCCAATTTATTTTAGGAAATGTTTTAATTGAGGATTATCACCCAAAGGGTAAAACCCAAGCAGCTAAAACTTTAGAACATGAGTGACTTTTTGAAAATGTTTTTACACAATCTAGATGGAATGATGCACAGAAATAATGTAGTGGAAGATTTAATATCTAAGACATTAATTGATGGATTCTATTCTCAGAATGACTCTCATGTTGACCAATGAAATAAAAAGGCTGGATTCTGGATGCATTGTTTAGAAAACACTGCTTGATTGTTTCATAGGTAAATCTGTGTCAATATTGATCAAATTGTCTACTTTGAGTAAAAGCAGTTTATTGTGCTTAAATTATACCTCAATAAAGTGAAGAAAAAATTAATCACTACCAAATATGAGGTAAAAAGATTGGGGATCATATGAAAAGAGGAGAAAGCTGCTTCCCCTTCCCCAAACAGGATATGGTATGACTGAGTTTGAGGTTGGAAGAGGAGGAGAAGGAATTTAGAAGAGAGCTTTTGGAAAAAACAAGTTAACTGCTTTTTCTGCCTCCAGTTGTCTTTGGGGTGAGGGGCAGGGAACAGAAGAGAGGAAACAGGAAAAAGTTATGTATGTTGGAGAGACAGAGGAGGTGTCAAGATCCTGGCATTTTGCTGCCTGAAGACAGAAGCCTTTTATAGACCTGTCCAGCAGCTCTAATGTGAGAGAAAGAGCTAACAGGATAGGAGCATAATGATCCTATGAAGTTTCCTTTGGGCCTGAGAATGGTATGAGTAGACATGAATGTTCTTACCTGTCCAGTTAATGAGGAGGTTGGCAGAAGTAAGAGTGTGGATAAATCAGATGCGTCCTATTCACATGTAAGCACAGCTGAAACATTAATGGTTATTTTGAGGGGTGAGAAATAAAAAGTAGGACTACAGAAATGATTGCCATTTGTCAGAGCCAGCACCAGATACCAGAGAGCCTACAAATGTTGGCAGCCAGGGCTTCATAAGTGAATAGCTACAGACCACATAGGCATCACAGGCACCCACACCTCCATTGTGCCTCATGGTCACTAAACCTCACCTCCTAACTGAGAAGGATGAGAATCCTTAAAATGGGGAATGTTGAAATTTGGATTTTCAAAATAATCATAAATAGGCTTTTTATGTAAAAAAACAAAAAGACTTAAATTTTCATTACTGATTTGAATCCAACATAGAGATGAAGACAGTGTTATTCCTAAATTCTCCGGACAATTAAAATCGAAAATTCATGATTACTACCAATATTTTGATCTCAGAAAGAATTGGAGAATATATAGAGAGAAAAAAAACCCAAAATCAAAACAAAATAAACAAGCAAAAATAATCCCCACTGGTATAGATACTAAAACAGCTATTTTGTTAACTGCACCTGTTTTAAGCTATATACCTTAACAGTGTTATTGTTCATAGCAATAGTCTGTCTTTCTTTGCTATGTGTATAGTTTCAGTTATGTGAAGCTATATTTGAAACCAAATCTTATATCCTAATTTGTTTGTAATGAGGAAATAAAATAAAGAATAACATATATTCCCCCCTCCTTTTTTTTTTTTTTATTACAAAAAAAAGCAGTAGTAAAATTAGGAAATGAGCAAATGTAGTGAATAGATGTCACTTAGGAAATATACCATTAATATCTCAAAATTCCGTTGGAATTATGCTAAATATTTTGAAAGTAATATTTTGACCATAAATCTTGTTTTTAAGTTTTGCATTTATATGTATATGCAAAGCTACATAGATTCATATATATGGCCCTCAATATATCTAGGTATGAAGATAAATTATTTTTTAAAGTCTAGGTCATGATATATTTAAGGTTTGCCTAATAGCCTTGGCTCATTTACACCAATATTCTTTTGAGGTCTTATTCTTTTAATAAAGTCAGAACACACACACACGCATGCACGCACACGCACACACACACACACACAATGAAGTTAACATAATCCTTTAATAAATCTATACAAGAGTTTGAATTCTATGTTAATCTTTTTTTAAAATCAAAGATGATGAATTAGCTATATATGTATCTTTTGCTAAATTTTTTTTCACATGACACTGGATTACTTCCCTTAAGATTCACAGCTCCTGTGTTTTGCTGTTACTCAGTTTATGAAGCTTTAAAGCGGCTTAGTATTCTCCTAAATCATTCTGTCACTTGGGATCCATCTCTAATTTCTAAACATTTATCCATTAATGTGCAGCCTTTCTAGTATAATAAGTCCTTGGAAAATTCATACTGAAATGTTTCTGTATTTCTCTCACTTAGTATAACAATTTTCTGAAATTTGCCATTTAAACAGGTAAAGTCCAGAGCTGTTGTAATATTGATGATGACTAAAGAAACCCAGATACTTCTACCCAGAATTCTTCTTTCCTGTGTTGTGTGCATAAAAAAAAAATTAGTGAATTCAGTATATCTTTCTAACTTCAGGTTTGTTTGCAAAATTTAAATTTATGAAATGAAAATATGTCCCTAAAAGCATATTATCAGTGTTGATGCTTTTTTTCCCCTGTCAGTCATTATTCCCTTCTTATGACTGAGAACCTACATTGATTATTATTATCAACCACTTAAGTACTATTACACATCTTCTCTATCTACATTATTTTTTTGCTACATGGCATCCAAACACATTTTTCTAATAGCAGGAATATATGTCCCTCTGGCTAAAATAGGACCCAACATATACTGAAAATTCCTTAAAGTATAAAGAAACAGGCTGGAGAGCTGTTACGAAAGAATATCAGAGAAGTAGATCAGAAAAGGCTTGGTTTTATATGGATGGTGTCACACTCTAATGTCATGGTCAAGAAATCTTATAGTTTTGATTAAACTCTCCTCAGACTAGAACATTAGGTACCTCTCTGCTTTTATTGGGGTATATTAAGGGCAGGGTGTTTGGTTATTTTTGTGCTTGGCTCATAATAGGTGTTCCATAAATGTTGACTAAAGACTAAGCAGACTCTTGACTGTGGGGACACAGAGTGATTACTGAAGGGTCAGCATCTAGGAATGGTATGACAGCTTGTCCACCTGCAGTAGAAAAAGATTTGAGTCACTTAAGGCGAAGTACTTCATCATTTTGCTTGAGGTGAGTGCTGGTTGTAGAAATGAACAGTAAAATGAGAGCATTGCAGGAGAGTGTTTGTACTTGGCTAGTCCATTAGAGTGTGGTCTTTCACTCACAACCTATGGTCTTACTAAGTAGCAACCATAATCCCCAGTTCACAAATGAGAAAATGAAATGATGAGACTTGCCCACAGCAGTAGTAGAAGTATCTTTCAGACTGGGTTCATTCTTCACCCATTGTGTGGTACTTTCTGTGTGGATGTTCACTCACTAAGTGAGGAGCCCCCTCCATCTTTCCCATGGCAAAATCTTCTACATCACCAATACCTGTAATGTAATTACTTAGAGTTGCACGCTGCCTACTGTTTATAGAGCCTTTTCACACACATTATCTTAAATTATATAACAATTCTGCAAAGTTCCCAGGACGGGTAATATTACCATTTTATATATGAAAAAAATTACTTTGCAAAACATTAAGAGAATTGACCAAAAATATATGGCAATAATAGAAGATGTGGGACTCAAATGAATTTTCTAGCTGTAAATCCAGCTCTTTCCATATACAAAGATAATTACAGTAATTAAAAAGTAACTATTAATTGTAGACTGGGTATTAAGTGTTCTCATTTTGAAAAGAGTCTCCTGTGATAATCATATACATGAATCCTGCCTTTTCCTTGATTTTCTTCCCTGCCTTCTTTTCTCTTTCCTCAGATATATTATCTAATGTGGCTCAGTAGCTTGGTTCATGCCCATAAGTAGGAAGCTAATATTAGAATATTTATTGAACTGTTTCTTTGTTTAAATGAAGATCTGTACTTTTCTACAAACAGCATCTTATGAGTCTAGTCAGCTGCCAAGGTTTACAAAAGTGTAAACACTTTACTTTTAAGACCTAAATTAATCGACAGAAATGAGTTTATATAATTCACTTGTGAACTCTTAGGAAAAAAATGATTGAATATGATACAAAGCATGTGTAGGGTCCTATTTGTTGTTGTTTCCAATGTACAGCTATTAACCTTAAGTGAATTGGTTGGTATATAGCATATTACTGAAATAGGAAAAAAACAAAGTCTATCATTCATTCATTTTAGAGAGAGAGAGCATAAGTGGGGGAGAGAAGCAGAGGAGGGGAGAGAGGGAGAAAGGGGGAGAGGGTGAAGGAGAGAGAGAATATATCTTAAGCAGGCTCCATGATCAGCACAGAGACCAATACAGGGTTTGATCCCATGACCCTGGGATCATGACCTGAGCTGAACTCAGGAGTTGGACACTCAACTGACTGAGCCACACACGCATCCCTAAAACACAGATACTTTAATATTTTACAAATAGTGAAGCTGAATCCAACTGAATTTGTATGATTTCAAGCCCTTGTAGATGGTGTTGGAGCTGTTATCCAACCAAGGGTTTCTAATTTGCAGTATGACTTTCTTTTCTTATATCATATTTTATTATATTATGGGATGATATAATTGACTTTTTTCTGTTATTTACCCAACAAATTGTCCCTTTTTTCTGTTATACACCCAACAACTTGGGACACTTTATGATTTTGCATAGTTTCTCTTTCACCTTCTTCTTGAATATAAACTCTTACCTATTCTTCATTTTTTGTGTGAGAGTTAATATGTCCGAGTAAGGAAAGGTTTACTTTGCTTTGTACTTTTCGCTGTGAACGGTTCTGAATTATAAGACTGCATTCTTATAAAATTATAGTGAATAAGGAAAACAAATTTATTTTGTCTCTTGCAGAAGAGTATACAGTAAATACCAGTGAAATTACTAGACCTGTCAACTGGCTGCTGAGTAAATATGTGAGATATTCAGGCCGTTTTCTCTCTGAAAGTACCGTTTCTCAATGATTTATGGTTAAGTATATCACTAATGAGAAACTGCCAAATAAAAACACCTGAAAATATTCAAAGCTAAAATAAAGTCATTGAAGCTTCACAATTAATGTAGTCATGGCTGGATACATTTAAAATAGAGAACCTGCACACATTTTATTGTTTTACTGGGGGTGATGCCAGGGTATGGGATACTGCCTGAGCTCTGTACCACTGAAATAGGGGTTTCTGGGAGAAAGACACATTTCACACCTGAGTGGATTTTTGCAAATTGAAATTGCTGGTGCTGTCTATCAGAGAATTGTGGTTCTGAAGGTTTACCGTTGCCAGAAATATCCTCTAAGTGATTTCATGTCTTGATTTTGAGTTCAGCTTCCTACAGAGATTTCAAGGCTGTATTTGCATCAAATAATCCATTTTCTTAATTTTATTTTTTTAATATATAACACAATTCCTAAGTCAATACCATGGAACATTTTTTTTAAATGTTTAAGGGAAAAAATGCTTGTACCTGATGCTGAGCAGCTAGATTCTTAGCTTGAAGAATTTTAGTATTTCTCCTCTGTCCTTTAGGAAATATTTGCAACGAACTCACACTTAATAGAAGTTTGCATAGTTAAACACTGACATTACCACAGAAGCTAATATTAAATTTTTTTTTTCCCTATTGGAATCTTTTTTTTTTTTTTTACAAATAGTTTATTGTCAAATTAGTTTCCACATAACACCCAGTGCTCATCCCCACAAGTGCCCTCCTCCATGCCCATCCCCCCCTCCCCCCCACATCCATCAGTCCTCAGTTTTTGTCAGCATTCAAGAGTCTCTCATGGTTTGCCTCTCTCCCTTTCCCCCACCATTTCCCCCCTTCTTCTCCCCCTTGGTCCTCCGTCAAGTTCCTCCTAATCCTCCTATACGTGCAAACGTATGATATTTGTCCTTCTCTGCCTGACTTATTTCGCTCAGCATAACACCCTCAAGGTCCATCCATGTGGCTACACATGGCCAGATGTCATTGTTTCTCATGGCCATGTAGTATTCCATGGTATAGATAAACCACATCTTCTTGATCCATTCATCTGTTGATGGACACTTAGGCTCTTTCCATGTTTTAGCTATTGTGGAGAGTGCTGCTATGAACATTGGGGTTCATGTGCTCCTATGCTTCAGCATTTCTGTATCTCTTGGGTAAATTCCTAGCAGTGCTATTGCTGGGTCATAGGGGAGTTCTATTGTTAGTTTCCTGAGGAACCTCCACACTGTTTTCCAGAGGGGCTATACCTAATATTAAATTTGAAACAAACTGTTCTTTTTTTTTTTTTTCCTTTTTTCTTTTTCTTTATGCTAATCCCCATCACCTATTTCACCCATCCCATGATACACATCTCCTCTGGTAACCATCAGTTCGTTCTCTATAATTAAGAGTCTGTTTCTTGGTTTGCCCCACCCCCACTTTTCCCCTTTGCTCATTTGTTTTGTTTAGTGTTATACTCTCTAGCTCTATGTTGTTGCAGATGCCAAGATTTTATTCTTCTTTATGGCTGAGTAATATTCCTTTGTGTGTGTGTGTGTGTGTGTGTGCGCGCGCGTGCGCGCATGCATATATAGATATATGTCACTTCTTCTCTGTCCATTCATCTATCAGTGGATACTTGGACTGCTTCCATAGATTGGCTATTGTAAATAATGCTGCAGTAAACATAGGGGTGCATATATCCCTTTGATTTAGTGTTTATGTGTTTTTGAGTAAATACCCAGTACTATGATTCCTGAATCATAGGGTAATATTTTTTAAGTTTTTTGAAGACTGTCCATATTGTTTTCCACAGTGGCTAGTTTGCATTGCAGTCAACAGTGCACACCCTCCTCACCAATTCTTGTTGTTCCTTGTGTTTTTTATTTTAGCCATTCTGACAGATGTGATATGATATCTCATTGTGATTTTGATTTGCATTTTCTTGATGATGAGTTTTTGAGCTTCTTCTCATGTCTCTGTTAGCCATCTGGATGTCTTCTTTGGAGCAATGTCTATTTATTCCTTCTGCCTATTTATAATTAGATTATTTAGTTTTTGAGTGTCAAGTTATATAAGTCTTTATATATTTTGGATAATAACCCTTTATCAGATATGTCATTCTATATGTTGCCTTATGCTTAATTGCTTCCTAAACCAAGGGTCAGATGGTTAACTGACTAAACCAGCCAGGCACCTTTGTCTCCATATAATTTTTGACTTCTTTGATTTCTTGGTTGACCCATTCATTGTCACAGTAGCATACTATTTAACCTCCATGTGATTGTGGTTTTTCCAGATTTTTACTTGTGGTTCATTTTTAATTTCATTGCATTGTAGTCAGAAAAGATTCCTGGTGTAACTTTTTTTTTTAAATTTATTGAGACTTGTTTTGTGGCGTAATATGTGATCTGTTCCGGAGGATGTTACATGTGCACTTGAAAAGAATGTGTATTTTGCTGTTTTAGGATGGAATGTTCTTAATAAGTCTGGTAAATTCATCAGGTCCAGTGTATTATTCAAAGCCATTTTCTTTATGGAAAATCATTTGATTTTCTGTTTGGATGATATGTCCATTAATTTAAGTGGATTGCTAATGTCCTCTACTGTTAGTATATTACTGTGGATTGTTACTAACTGTTTTAGAGATTAGGGTGCTTCCATGTTGAGTGCATAAATATTTGTTATATCTTCTTGTTGGATGTCCTCTTTATTGTTATATAGTGTCCTTTTTTGGTCTCTTGTTTTAAAAAATCTTGCTTTAAAAATCTTTGTTTTGAAGTTTAGTCTGATGTAAGTATTGGTAGCCTGGCTTTATTTTGACATCCATTTTCATGATAAATAATTTTCCATCCCTTCATTTTCAATCTGCATGTGTCTTTAGTTAAAATGAGTCTCTTGTAGGCAGCATATAGATGGGTTTTGTTTTTTTATACATTTTGTCACTTTATGTCTTTTGATTGGAGTATTGAGTCTATTGAAATTCATGGTAATTATTGATCACTATTTACTTATTGCCTTTTTGTTACTTGTTTTTTGGTTGTTTCTATAGATTTTTTCTGATCCTTTCTCTCTTTCATAATTTGTTGGATTTCTTTAGTGATATAGTTCAGTTTCTTTCTGTTTATTCTTTGCATATGTATTACTGTTTTTATTCTATTACTGGTTTCTTATTTGTGGTTATTATTAAGTTTGTATAGACTATCTTCTGTATGTAGCAGTCTACATTACATTGATGGTCGCTTATGTTTAAAACCCATTTTTTACTTCTCACCCCTCATTTTAGGTATATAGTATAATATTTATATTCTTTTATTTTGTGAGAACTTTGATTTTTACAGGAATATTATTTTCACTTCTTTTGTGTTTTTTCCTTTTCATACTGCCATTTATGGTCTTCCTCTCCACTCAGAACGACCCCTTTAAGATTTCTGGTATGGTTGATTTACTGGTCATAAACCTTTTTAGTTGTTTTTTTGTCTGAGAAACTCTTTATTTCTCCCTCAATTCTGAATGATAGCCTTGCTGCATAGAGTATTCTTAGATATAGATCTTCCCTTTCAGCAGCTTGAATATATCATGCCACTCTCTTCTGTCCTGCAAAGTTTCTGCTGAAAAATCCACTGATAGCCTGATGGGGTTTCTCTTGTATGTAACTGTCCTCTTTTGTGGCTTACAACTTTTTTTATTGCTACTTTTTGCCATTTTAACTACAGTGTGTCTTGGTGCAGAACTCCTTGGGTTGAATTTTTGAGGAGCTCTCCTGTGCCTTCTTGATCTGGATATCTGCTTCCCCAGGTTAGGGAAGTTTTCAGTTATTATTTCTTCAGATAAACTTTGTGCCTCCTTATGTCTCTCTTCTTTGTGATCTTTTTAATGTAAATGTTACTACACTTGATGGAGTCACTGAGTTTCCTAAAACTGTTCTCAGTTTGCATAATTTTCTTTTGTCTCCTTTGCTCAGCTTGGTTACTTTCTGCTACTCTGTGTTCCAAGTTGCTAATTGATTCCTCTGCTTCATCTAGCTTGCTACTTTTTTCATCAAGTGTATTTTAATTTCTTTTGTTGTGTTCTTGATCTCTGGTTCCTTTTTATCTCTTTGTTAAGGGTCTCACTTATGTCTTCCAGTCTTTTCTCAAACCCACTGGTTTTGTGATCATTACTTCCAGTTCCCTCTCAAGCATATTACTTATATCTATTTCACTTTGGTCTCTTGCTGTGGTTTGGTCCTGTTCCTTCATTTGGGAGATGTTTCTCTGTCTCCTCATTTTGTGTGGCATTATGTATGTGTTTCTCTGAATTAGTTAAGAGCTACTTATCTTGCTCTTAACAATAGTATCCTGATGAAGAAGAGGTCCTGCGGTGCCCTGCATTGCAGTGGTGCAAGTTCCCTAGGGCCTGGCTCTTTAGGAGTGTCTCCTATGTGTTGCGTTTGCTCTGATGTTGAGTCTTGGCCTCTTTTTCCTTCAGCCCACTTGTCTGCAAAGGTTCTCTCTGCCTATTTTGGACAGTGTTTGGTTCCCAGCAGGGGTAAGGTATGTTTTAACAATGTATGCTTGCAAAAAAGATGTGTTTCAGATGCTCTGGAACTAAGGTCTTCGTAACTCCTAGGTCAGGAGATGTGGTGTTGGCAGAGCTTGTGCCACCCTACTTGTGGAGGTGCCCACAGTGCCGGGACTGAGGAGAGTGTGACTGGGAAAGGCAGATCTGCTGAAGCTAGGGGACCAAAAGGGTGGTGGCAGTTGGGGCAAGCAAGTGGTAATGGATATTGGCACTGGACTAGTTGTCACGGCTGGCCATTGTTTGGGGGTGGGGCAGGGAAGGGAGATGTCACCTGCCAGCTCCTTTGTTCCTGGTCTCCCTATGATCCCTGTCTTTCTGACCCATGGTCTGAGATGAAGAAATCACTGTCCCTCTGGTCTGCCCCTGGTGTTTTCCAAACTGCTAGTTATAAGGTGCATCTGCATGGGCCATTTGTCATGCTGTCTCTTAAGGGCAAGGACTCTGCTTCCTAAAACCCCCTGGGCACTCCCAGAGCTGAGCCAACCCATTTTTAAAATTCCAGGCTTTAAGTCCAGCTGGTTTTAAGAACTCACAAAATTGGCCCCTCAGAGGCAAATATTATGGGGATTTATCATTTTTTTTGGACTCTCTGGTGAGAAAGTCTTTTTTCCTGCCTTCTCCACACCCCTATCTCCATTCCCCACCATGGACAGCCACAGACCACTTTACTCCAAGACCAAGTCTTCACCCTTACTATCTCCTTCCATGTGGCTTCTTCCCTAAAGTTGTGCGGTTTGTTCTGCTAGTGTTCAGGTTGTTTCCTGGTTATTTACACTTATGTGAATGTTATCTAGTTTTATTATGGGATGAGGTGAGCTCACCATCCTTCTGCTCTGCCATCTTCCAAACTGATCATTCTTACACAGGTATTTTTATACATTAAAAGTATCTTGAACTTGGAATCTAAGTTTTGCTTTAATAGGAAGAGTGATTGGAGAACAATAAGCATTTGTAATTAGGGTCTGAGAACTAGTTTAAATGAAAATGAAAAGAATTCTGGGCTCTGATCTTCATCTTCATAATTCCATCTGAGGCTAGAAGGTTATTTTCTTGGGATTTCTTGCTAGCAGTGGAAGAGGCAAGTGAAGAAACCACCAAAGGAGAAAACACTATGTTAATTAGTGAGGCCTTTTAGAGGGCTGCTCACTTACTGCAAAATCATAGGGCCAAGGACTTCATGATACGGTTTTTACCCCAAACCTCTAATGAGGACATTAAATGTATGTAGAAATTAAATGTCTCATTCTTTTGTGGCAAAAAAATCCTCCCTCTCACTGTTTCTGTGCACTTCCAGAACTTTTAAACTTCAAAAGCTTGAACTTCAGTTCTCCCATGATGCCTTTGGTCATTCTCTATCTCAAATCTCTGTGAGAAATCAGTGTTAGCTCTTTTCCCCATTCCCGTATGATGATTTGAGGTAACTTAGTAACTAGTCTAATAAAGATAATTACGTGATAATGTATTATCATATCTGATAACATTTTGAATTTAATAGTAATTTTTATTGTGTAATTCTAACAACAGTCCATTGTTTGGGAGAAATTCAGGCTGTAGGTTCTCTCCTTGCCTCAAAATACATTGCAGGTAAATGAGGATTTTGTGCAAGCAAGTCTTGGATTTAAAAAAACATTAACATATGGGCACCTGAGTTGCTCAGTCAATTAAGTGTCTGACTCTTGACTTCAGCTCGAGTCATGATATCACAGTTCATGAGTTTGAGCCCTACATCAGGTTCTGTGCTGATAGTGAGGAGCCTTCTTGGGATTCTCTCTCTCTCCCTTTCTGTCTCCTTCTTCCAGCTTACTCTCTATCTCTCTCTCAAAATAAATAAAAAATAAATAAACTCAAAGAAATATTAACATATCAGGTGTGTTAATATTTTTGAAATGCAAGACTGCTTACACAAAATCCTTGTATCATAAACATAAATAATAGCACAGTATGGGGGCAAGTTTGAAACTAAACAACACTGCATCTCAACAAAATTTTCTCTCCTTTTAGGTAACTGCTCCTGACCACATCTTCTTTAGACTACTCAGTCCTCTTTTATAATCTACAAGTTTGAAGTTTTCCCCTGATGAAACCCAGTTATTCTGGACTGCTCCATGTAGACCTTGTTTTAGCCTCAGCCGCTCTACTTCCCTCAAGTTTATGGTTTGGTCCCTGCCATATTCCAAGGCAATTAAAAAAAAAGACATCAAGTAGATAGAACCTGCCATGACATTGTTCAGTCAGATCCATGCAGGTCAAAGCCGGAAAGCAGGGCTAGGTGAAATTTCATTACTGGTAGGAAATGGTTATTATAGAAATGATAATTATGACCATAAGAGGCATAGTGAATTTCAGGTCATTAGGTATCAGTTGGATTGCTAAAAGACCAGTGGTATGCAAGCAGGAACATTCATAGGAATAAAGTATTTTCTGTACCATTATAGTTTCCTGTGATTATATCCTTTATAGCACTTTACTGCACTTCACTATAATTACTAGATACTTGTCTATCTCCTTGAAGAGACCCATAAATTCTTTGAATTCCTGGACTGTGTCTTTGGTCTTTGTATTCCTGGTGATTACCATGTATTATTGTCATGTAAAGACATGCATGTTCAGTGGTTACAGAGGAATTATTTTCTAAAGTGTCTGCTGAAAAAATTCTTTTATTCTGGACTCTTCAAAACCATTCCTTGGTTTTCTGTTTGAAGACTTAATGTCAGTAAGTCTCAAATGTTCATAGTTTATATATTATCAACCATACTATGTGCATGTTGAGGATGAGGGTGTCTGGGGAAAAGAGATACCAATTCACATTTTTTAGTACAAATCAGAAGAAGAACCAAGAAATTTGCCTAGAGCATGGATTCTCTGTTCATTCATTAGCTTTATTGTTAGGTTATACCTTTTATTAAATAACTTTCTACATAAAAAATTAGTTAAAATGCAGGGTGCGTGGGTGGCTCAGTAAGTTAAGCATCCAACTCTTGATCTCAGCTCTGGTCTTAATCTCTTGAGTTCAAGCCCTGCATTGGGCTCTGCACTGGGCATGAAGCCTACTTAAAATAAAACAAAACAAGCAAACAAATTAATTAAAGTTAAAATGCAGGATTGGAAGCAGGGTGAGTGATTCTGGTCTGCTGCAATTAGATTCTAGAGTGAAATTTTGATCTACCAGTGACCCCATTAAATTTCCCTACTAGTTTTCATTCTGAATGACTCCGTTGCTCTCTAGGTAACAGTCTCATTCACTTGGAACCAGGGCACTCATGTCTTTTAAAGTAAACATTTTACTAATTTGAAAACAACTTTTCTAAGTTTAACATTGAGATAATTTCTTTGGTATATTTTTTTATTTCTAGCAAAAAAAAATCAGTGTCTGAAATATAGTTCATTGGCCATAAGGGAATTGATGAGTCCTTTCATATCTTCTTATCTCAAGTTGGTATTAGCTTTCTGGAGCCAAAGACATACTTTTATACAATTTAAAAGAGTTATTCTGAGAGATTGTAGTTCTGGAGAAAGGAAACTAGGGTCTGTTTTTAAAAAGTTTTTTTTTTTGGAATAAAAAGGCTCTGGTAGGATCTGTACTTCTTACACTACACAGTCTTGTCGCCACTTTGCTTCTTAACCTTTTTTAAAAACGTTTATTTATTTTGAGAGAAAGAGCGTGTATGGGGGTTGGGGGGAGGAGAGGCTATGAGCTTGCTACCTGGGGAGGGACAGAGAGAGGGGCAGAGAATTCCAAGCAGGCTCTGTACTGTCAGTGCAGATGATGCAGGTCTTGAACTCAAGAACTGTGAGAGCTTGACCTGAGATGAAATAGAGTCAGACACTTAACTGACTGAGCTACCCAGGTGCCTGGCTTCTTTACCTTTCTATAGGGAACACCATGTCATGGTAGGCTTGGTGGAGACAAGGAACCAACAAGAAATGATCAAGACAACTTCTGAATATTCAAGAAATTGAGTGAGGAGGGCAACAGGCAAAATGTTGGTCTATTCAGATTCTTTCATCAACTTGAATTCTAAGTTTTTAAAAAATTATAAAATTGGATTAATTTCCCCTACTTATATGAAATAAATAGAACTACACAACGATTATAATGTAAGGATGTGAATGAATATTTTCTAACATGTCTCTTGGAGGTGCAAACTTGAGGACATTTATATGGTATTTATATAAGAGTGGTATAAGAACCATGTTATTGAACTGTTAGGTAGGAACTAAATTCATAACTAATGTGTTTTGGTTAGTAATATACCTTTCTAGTGAATTTAAGATCTTCAGTGCCTGAATTGTTCTCATATAGATATATTTTCATATGCTTTTTGACCCACTGGGGATTTAAGCAGCAAAGAGTATTCATGGCCTCTGAAAACATACTGTATTTAATTGATATATAAAGTGCTATATTCATAGTTAACTCTACAGCTTTGCCAAAAATGGAGAGTGATTAAAATCAAAGAAAATTTTAAATGAGCCTGTAAATCTGGCTTTATCAGAAAAGGCAAAAACTTCAGACCCATGTGTCAGGAAAAAACACAGGGGAAACCATCTACTTTTTAAAAAGTTTAAGTGTTTCTTTACAGATCACTGAATATTAGATTTTTCCAGAAGATGTAATAGATATTTTATCTATTGGGTCTTAGAGCAAAGAATGAATTGAAGGTTTTATTCAGCTTGCTCCAACGTGTTGGTACCCTGGGAGACTTTGCTACTTGGAGGAGAACCCATTAAAATATGTCTGGACAGAAAGCAAAATAGGAAAGCAGAGTTAACTAAAAATCAATTTCCTAGGATTTGCAAATTCAGAGGCTACTTCTTTCTCTCCCTTTTCTTCCTCTTCCTCCTTCACTTCTCTTTAACTTTTTTTTTAAGAGTTCATTACCTTCACTACAAATTCTCTAGATTTGAAAACTTGTTAAAATCATACTACCGTACAAGAAGATCCTTGTGTACCTTTGCAAAATTGATGGTTCCTTATGTCAGCAAATTGTGTCTGTCTCAATGGAAAAATATTATCACAGTTCAAATATTGAGTTTATAAGATAATTATTTTTTCTCTCATTGGTCACTCTTATTTGCTCACAGATGATTTTGCTGTAAACATTTCCCATTTAAAATCATAAATTTCCCCCATCATGATTTCAGCTTAAGTCATGATCCCAGAGTCATGGAATTGAGCCCCACTGAATTCAGGCTCTGCGCTGAATATGGAGCCTGCTTAAGGTTCTCTTTCCCCTCTGCCCCTCTCCCTCACTTGCACTCTCATGCATGCACGTACTCTTTCTCTCAAGTAAAAGTGTATGTTTGTATTTTTTTTTATGTTGAATAATTTTAGTAAATAGTAAGTATTGAAGGTATGTCTGGACACACACATGCCTTTGGTTTTGCTGGTATTTTCTCTGTCTTTTATGCTTTACCCTCATGTGAAGTTTTTTTCACTTTTAGTTACTACATATTGCCCTGCTTTAGGTGGTAAGCTTATCCAAGGGCAAGGATCTTGTGTTATTGCCATGTTATCACCAATGCCTAACAGTGTATCTGGCACACAGTAGGAGGTAAATGCTAAAGGAAAGCATGGATTTATACTCCGGTGTAGACTGAGTATATCAGATCTTGTGGGTAAGCTTGCTTATAGCACGCATTGGGGGAGAAATGAGCAATACAATTCAGTCACACATGGAAAACCCAATTTTCTGGCAGCATAATAGCTATAACATTCCATTTTCCCAAGGCAGCTTTGGCGAATTTCTGTTACCCAATCCTAGATGCCATAGGTCCTGAACAGTGGGGATGGAGTGGTGGTGTTTTATAGAAGAGTTCCGTATTGTGCTTACATACTAGGGTAGCCCAGTATTTCTAGCTGGTTATAGGCAAGTCAAATTGTCTGACCCTTTTAGAGGTTCCTCAAGTAACTTAATTTTTTTCCATAAACTCTTTCTATTTAATTAGGCACGTTTAGATTCTGTTGTTTGAAAATATCAACAATAATCATTAATTTTTAGGAATGCAATAATGTGATTAAAACACATCTCTATGCACTCTGAATTATTTTTCTTTTCATTGTAAAATATAGACGATGATAGAAGTGTGTGTGAGTGTGTCTGATTCATTTTTTTTCATAAATTCTATATCAAACAAATTTTAGTTATGGAGTACATACATGATATTGTGATCACTCAATATATTTTAATTACAGAATGTAAATAGTAATGCCTTATATTGTGCTGCATTTTCAACATTCTTCACATGCTTTCTAATGTTATTTCATTTGAAAATGATGAAAACCCTAAGAAGAGTAGGTATTGCCCATGACTTACATGCTAATCAGAGGAAAATTCAGGCTTGGACATAAGTGTCTTATTCTTAATTCATACTCTGTCTAGAGGTTATTCTCTGCATGCTTACTTAAACTACAGCTGACATTAAGGATGTGGACAACCATATGGCATTGGCATCTACTTTTCTTTCTACCTATTTTTGTTTTTAAGTTTATTTTTGAGAGACACAGAATCCCAAGCAGGCTCTATACTGTCAGCACAGAGCCTGATGTGGGCCTCAGTCCCACTAGCCATGAGATCATGACCTCAGCTGAAATCAAGAGTCAGATGCTTAACCCATGAACCACCCAGGTGCCCCTATTTATACTTTTATGTGAGAATCCAGAAATATTGAGTCTGAGTATTTTCAGCTTGAATGACAGAAAGCCTCTATAAAGTGATTAAATTATTAATCAGATGTGTCAAGTCATTATCTGTGGTATGTAGAGGCTATAGTAGCAGTGGACATTCAAATCTATATAGTTTTCAATATATTCCTTAAAATTAAAAATATATAACTATTTTCATTTAGACTATCTTATTTTATTGCATTTGAAGGATGATTTTTAAATCTTGTCTGTTCATATAGTTTCAAAAAACTCAAAATTCATTTCCCACTAACAGCACCATTAAGAAAATGATATGACATAAAACCTCCATTAATAAGATTGGGTCATTTTTGCTACAAAAATCATGATAAAAAGATACAAATGTGGTAATAGAATTCTGTGCTTCTCTTGGTTAGTATGCTATTACATGATACATCCATAAGAGCTTTTCTTAAATTATAAGCTCTAATTTTGTAAAGACGTTTCCATAATTTATGAAAATACTATAAACAAATGAAACTATAGAAAATAGCATATGTGGGCAGATGTTAGATTTTAGTAAAACTTAGTGATCATGTATTTGATCACTAGTCAAAAGGCATTTTTATGACTAGTTCAGTTGATATTTGGAACACATACCAGTGACTGCTCTTTATTGCCTAAGATTTCACAATTAAACTTTCAGCTTAGGTCTGAGTGATGTCTTTTCCAGGAAGAATACATTTGGCGATGCTGAAGACATATATATAAATTTCTAAATCATGATTCTGAATAATTGGTTTCCCAGGTTAGTGAGGGACATTCAGAAACACATTAATATTCTCTTGTCCCTAAGATGGGAATGATGCATTGTCATGGTAATTTCACAAATGATGCCCTGGAGTGTTCAAAGAGCTAATGCCATCCAGACAGTAATTAATTACATCTAAGAGAATGTGAAATATTTCACTTGATTATAAAGTATTTTTTAAAAATATAATTACTTCTGGGAAACTATATGGAAAAAACATGCCATTTATTTAAAAAAAGCCTGAAGTCAGACATCCTGAAGTGGCATAATGTTAAATGATTTTGAAGAAAATCTGCAAACATTGTTATTGATGTAAATTTAATCTTTCCCAGACACTTGTTGAAACTTTTAATGGATAACATAAGAATTCTTATGTTTATACTTGGTAATATGCACCATAGGTGATTAAGGAATTGTGGACTCGGGTTCAAATACCCTATCATTTGGATATTTCAGAGCATTGAGAAGAAGGTTGATGGTCCATTGATAATTTTAATTTTTGAACTGTTTTATTTTATCTCCCTTTGAGAGAACTGAATATGAGGGCTTATAGAACAAAAATCAAAGCTCTATAATTAGACTGAGAAAATCATTTCAAAGACGTTGCTCCAACTATATTGGGCATTCTGTTGTGATCTTTTATCCCTCTGTATTATTGAAATATACTCTTGATTGAGTTGAGTTTTGTAGAGAACAACAGTACCCAAACAAAATAATGTTCACTGGCTCACAGCATGACTAGCATATCGGATAGTCTGGCACTGGAATGGCGATGTTTTTGGGGTAATTGCTTACTCTGTTAGTTATGTAGAAACATGTCCACAGTTTGCGTGTGGGGGGGGTTATCTTGTAGGTAGATGAATTGGAGATAGAATACTAGTAATGTTTTCAGCATCCTCATAAATATTAAACTTCATGTTTACCCTCTCTCCCCTCATTCTATTACACACCGAAAAGACATCAGCATTTTTTTTTTAAATATTTTTATTTATTTCTAGGATAGAGAGAGACCGCGTGAACAGGGGAGGGTCAGAGAGAGAGGGAGATACAGACTCTGAAACAGGCTCCAGGCTCTGAGCTGGCAGTCAGCACAGAGCCAGACGCGGGGCTCGAACCCACGAACCGTGAGATCATGACCTAAGTGAAAGTCGGACGCTTAACCGACTAAGCCACCCAGGCGCCCCAGACATCAGCATTTCTTACATGATTCACTGATTTTTAAAAATTAGTCGTTAAGGATATATTTAGTTCCTTTGGTTAATCCTCATTAAGGTAGGTATAGTTGGTAAAAAGTAACACATGTTTTCTACTAGACATTTTTTACCTACACTTTCATGAAGGTATCACATACTTAAGTGCTGATGTGATGCAGGAGGCCATTGTTTCTGCAGTGGGGACAAATGTTACTGGAAATATCAGTGTGAAGGATTTGGGGATGAGAAATTTTTTAAAAATGAGGAAGAAACATTGTGGGTGACAAAGAATTGGTTCACAAGTCTGCCTAGAGCTATCTAGCAGGAAACAACATCTGGTTTTCACTACAGAGTAAATGAGAACATCCCGCCTGACTTATCTATTTCAAACAATATTTAGACTTAAATTGCTTAATAAAACAAGACTAGAAGAACTGTAAATAATTGGAAAAGAGAAGAAATAAAAAGGGAGATGTGTAGGAAAATAAGCAAATTAAATGGATTATATTTTAAAATCTCATTAGCTTATTTATTGCCTATCAGAGGAAGTTGTAAAAATAAATAAAATAGAATTAAGATGAAAAATGTAAGACAGTAATACAAGGAAACTTTTCCAAATAAGTAGTCAGGTATTACATTCAGTTCCTGTTGCTATTTATAGTACTCATATATCTTCTCAAAATTTAAGGAGCCAATGGACAATGAGTAAATGATCAACATAATTAAGAACTTTTGACTCCTCGAGATATTTTAAGAAAGACTTCTGACTCATTGATACATTCTAAAAAGAATCTGAACTACAGCCTTGGCTTCTGTTTTTATATTAACTTTTAATGAATTCATTGTAAATCCTTAAGGATGCTGAGACCCAATTACATTTGTCAAAGGAAACTGCTAGCCGAATAATTCATTGCTCTTCATCTATGCTTTTTTCTTTCTCGCCTTCTAAATCCTTTCTAACCTTTAAACACATTCTTTCTGATTTCATTAACTTTTAACTGTCCTGTTATTTTTAGTTGGTTCTTTAGTTGCCTGAGATAGTTCTTTGTGTGTAGAGATGATGTGTTTGGAGATTAATGTTCAGTGTGTAGCTTAAGTTTTAGCATGTATGTTTAATTATTTCAGAATTAGGTCTATTGAACACTATGTTAGTGGACTTGAGTTTCTCTTGATCATATAAAGTGATTAGTCTTATCAGAGACTGAAATGAAACCATCTGAACTGATGAGGAGGTGAACAAATGGATGCTGTAAGATGTCAGAAACCAAGTATCTTTAAAAGTGACAAGACCTATTGTTCTTTAGAATTTCTTAACCTTCTTTTGAGCCATTAAAGTTTAACATGGCGTTTTAAATGATTACTTATGATATGCTATTATTTGTTAGGTTACTCATTTCATTTAAAAATGAAAGCAATGTATTTTTGGAAAACAGTAGTAATACTACATCTCTGTAGCTTATTATGGAGCTATTTCTCTTTAAATTTTAATTCTAGATATAAAAGTATATTCTACCTGTTCTTAATATAGAGGAATATGTGGAAGTCATTCTTACTAAGCACCAATTATCTTCAAGAATGTAGTAAGTAGTTCAAGCAATGATACCAAATAAGCAATTCTACAACTTTTGCAAGTGTGATTAGCATTTGGTAAGAATATACATATTTAAAGCTGACTTTGTCATCTTCTTTTCTCAAGCCTTTTGCTGTGATTATTTTTAATGTCATTTGAAATTCACTTGGCTCACTGTTCTACCAACTCAGGAATAAGTTTGAAAGTGTTTAATAAAGTTTCTTACTTTAGACCTCAGGAATATATACTAATTAGATTTGTGTCTGGAAGAAAGCATAAAAAGTTATGAAGCATCACAAAATAATTAGTGCGTTTTTGTTATTTGAAAAGCAATATATTTTGAAATATTAGGCATGAAAAAAATAAAGGCACCCTCACAAATGACCATTATTTCATGGCCAAACTGTGATTGCTTTTCGGATAGCAGATTCATCTTGTTGTTAGGTTAGAAGTGTGAATTATTCTTCCCAAGTCAGTTTTTGTCTCAGAATGTTGCAAATAGCTGATTTCAAGTTTATATATAGCCCTGGGCTGAGAGTTATAGCCCAAGGATTTGAACTTAAATTTTAAGGAGACTTGACATTGATTTCTTTAAAGGTGCCATACTAATATCCATGAGAGCAGGACTTACTATTACTTAAAGCATAATCACATTATGGGATTTCTGTGTATATGATTTATAAAACCTTTTGAACATCAGAATGGACCTTAATCTAAAAGAGACAAATTAGTCCCTAATTTTTTTATATGACACAAAAAATATGATTGAAAATTTATTACATTACATGTATCAGCTAGGCTTTGTGTCAAAGATTACTATTCAGTCGACAAATGTTTATCACAAACTTAACAGTTGTAGGTATTCTGTCCATGTGAAGAATACCACAGTTATCAAACTATACAATGATTACTGAAATGGAATGTTTAAGTAAAAGCAACTAGAAATTATGATAAATATTTTAAAGGAAATAAAAAGGATGATGAGTGAAAAAAAACCAGATTATAGTTTAAAGTTTCCCTAGGATATTATATTTAAGCTGAGATGTGGAAGATGAGAGACAAGAGTGTGAGGATGAGCATTCTCAAGGGCATCATGTACAAAAGGGCCATCAAGATCTGAAACAAGCCAGGATGATGAAAGGAAGTGACTGAAGAGTGGAATGGCCACCGATGGGATCTGAGAGGTGGGCAGGGGCCAGCTGCTATAGCATTCAGACTTACTGGTTATAGACCTTAATGTATTGTTACCTTCTGTATATCTCCCCTTAGCTATCCCTTGGGCCCCTGAAGCTCAGAATGTCTAAGACATTTAACTTCTGTGAGAAGTTAAAAAAAAAGAAAGTTCATATATGTTCTTTCTCCTCTGGGGGCCTTGCTTTCTTTCTAAGTTCAGTTTCCAAGTTCCTTTGGCTTTGCCTCCTTGGTCTCATCGAATAGATTTTTTTTTTTATACCTCCCAGCACAGAAGTCTTGTTGGTGGAAGTGAGGTGAGGTGAGCAGATTTTGTTGCTCAGACAGTCCTATGGTTGTGGGTAGGTAAGGGTAGATCACGAGGGGAGACATGGGTTGTTTTGCTTGGATAGATATCTTGATGCATATTTTTATGTAGTGCTAATAGAAAAGTGAGACTGTTTATAAAGGTCTTTGTATTATACTGAATCTCTGTTATTTTATTCAAGTAAATTCAGTATTAATTCTAAATGAAAAGTTTATTAAAAATTTATTCACAATTCACTTGCTACTCATTTAAACTCCCAGCACCTGAAAGCTAAGAACTATAAAATGCCTGGTGGAATGCTTTGTTCTGTTGATATCTCAGGAATTTAGTTGTTATTGTACTAACCAAATAAAATTACACTGAAAATTGAATTTCCATATTACCTTCGTATTGCATCATATATATTAAATTTATAGTTTGTAAATAGCATATACTTATAGTCACAAATTCATTAAAGTGATACATTGGGTTACTTTCTCAGTAAAGTCTGATAAAAATAAATGTATTCTAAACACCAAATCAAAAGTTTATTAAAAAAATTCATCAACAGGTTACTTCCACTCTTTTTCTATGATGCAGAAGTTTGAATCTCTCAGATTTCTAAGAATTCAGTCAGTCGTTAAAATGTCTGATAGTTTTGAATATGTTTGAGGGATTTCTTTTCTAAATTTATCAACATCTTAGTAGAAATTACCCTCAAGTATATTTTGCTGCAGTCCACGCAGATTTGTTCCTTGTTTACCAAGCTGTAAAGACCAAATAGAATTTATCAACCTAGACACAGAGAGTAATAGTTAATCCTACATAGTACTATGTAACAGTTAACATATTTGACCTGGAAGAGAACAGACGTCCTAATTTGTTTCTGAAAAGACAATAACCAAAGCAGCTATATAGCACTCTAAACTTAAAAGGTGGATTATCAGCACTACCATGGACTCTCCCTTGTCATTCCAACAGCTACCTCTTCCTTGGGGGTCCTTTTCACCCTTTATAGATGGAAAATGTGGGCAGCATTTAAGCCTGGACAACTACAGTTTTAAATCACAGGCCATTTTCCACTCACCCCAGTTCTACTGATCTTATGTTGGACTTTGGACTGAAATCTCTGTTTCTCCATGAAGACATTGGCAGTTGATTGAATATGGGCCAAGCCACATTTGTTTTGATAGACTCAATTCTTTACAGTGTCTCAAGTGTATTCAGTTTTACTGAAAACTTAGAGGACAATTAAAAGACATAACCCAAAATGGGAAGCATTTGTTTGGAGTGTATATTACATATAATAGTTCAAGTGGAAAGCATGTTAACCATTCACAGGTTGTATTGCTCACAGGCATCTGCTAGTGAAGGCTCATTTTTCCTCAAATTTTCATCTTCACTTGGTACAGGAGAAACACTCTATCCTCAGCTTTTGGCCTTGTGCTATGATCCACTTTACTTCCTCTTCTCAGCAACCAGTTTTAAGTACGTGAAAGTCAGAATGGCTCCATTCATCTTACTCGTGGTGATGGAATGGAAAGTAGGAAGGAGGACATGGGAGGCTGGCCATGTTGGACAGTCCACAGTGAGGTATTAGCATTCCATGACCAAAAGAACATTCCAGAGTGGCCTTTGTTAGGCCAGGTTCAGTGCCCTTTAACATCTGTCATGCCACTACTGTGAAGTAGAAAGTAAACATTCTTCCCAATTCAAGTGGAACCAATTTAGTTATACAAACACACATACATACATTTCCAAAAAACCCATTAATTGTCCCTAAGTATATAATCTTCATCAGTAGGTTTTAGTTGGAATAAACACTACTATAACACTAGTAATAGACAATGTAATTTGGGTGTTATGACAAACATTTTAATTCTGTTTTATTAGCTAAATATCAAGTATACTATTCCCCTCCCCCATCTTTGAGGTATAATTGACATGTAACACTGTGTAAGTTTAAAGTGTAGATTGTGATGATTTGATATATGTGTGTATTACAAAATGATTATCACAATAAAGCAGTGGGGCTCTTTAACTTACATATACCATTCTCTGGCCCAAATTAATGCTGTGCTTCACATCTAGCTAAGAATTCGTCCTCTATACCTACTGTGGCATCTAGAAATGGAGCACAGCAGGCCAGACAAATAGAGAATGTTCTTCCCAAGTGGCATGTTGTGGTATCTGTGTGTGGTCTGGGCAGTGAGCAGTATGCCTGTTTGGAGTAGAAAGATCCCCACTTTAGCCATGAACTTTAGCCCAATAGGCTCCAGTGCAGAGTTGTAAAGACTTAAAAGATTTTATAAGTCGGAGTAATGTGACTGCAGGAGATTACTGAAGAATCAGATTTGTGGTTCAAATCTAGCAATTTCTCTGTTAGATTTCGGATTAGGATCAAAATTTTAAGGTAATATATTCTTAGTAATGCAGGACTATACAATGTATCATTAACAAAATTAAGGAAGTCTAAACAAATATATGCATTGCTGATAATAAGCAGCTGTATTCTTTTCACTGAAAAAATACATTTTAAAGAAATTGTTTTACTACCATTTCATTTTTATTTTTAATTTATACTTTTTAAATGTGATACTCTTTTCTGTATATTTATATTTATGGTTATCTTCTATTGTAAATACTACGAGTTTTCCCTTGGTGGTAGTGATATTTAATTTGTCTTAAAATAAACTTGTTGAAATATAAAAATGCTATTTCAGTAAACATATTAATTCAATAATAATATATGCCAGTAAAGAGATGGCAGAATCATGAATGTTGTTTGAGAAATATATCACTTTGAAAAATGCTGGCTTTCGAGGGAGAAAGATTTAACTGGGAGGTAGTATTAGTAGAATCCTAAGCACATTGCCTGGTTATGCAGTCCAGGTCATAAAGCTTCCCAGGCCTCTCTGAGTGTAGGACATGGGGCCTAGTTCAGAGTCATCAACCCCCTGAAGTCTACAAGTGAGTCTGCAAAGTTCACCCATAACCACTTTTCTGTACCTTGGGTCAAATTTCATTCCTAGCTAGGGTGTCCTAAAAACTGCTCTTCCACATGGTGTTGGGAAGAAAAGTCATTGTATCAAGCTTGCATTTTTAGAGGAGAAGTCAACTTTGAAGCCAACAGCTTTAGTTTTAAATTTCAGAATTCCAATTTTATGTCAACTCTGGGGGAATTTGGGCAAGATTCTCAAACTCCTTGTGTTTTTCTGTGATCCTTATGTTAAAATTAGAATAGTAACTCCAAAGGAAGTTAAGAGCATTAAATGAATGTATGTGTGTGTGCTGTGTACGTATATACGTATATACATATATATAATATATACGTACACACATATGAGGATATGTAAGTAAATATATACACATGTGTGATATTTATAATATATACATATTTCATTATAGATTTGATATGTGTATTTGTGTGCTTATATAAAACATCTGCCTTTGTTAACCTGAAGAACAAAGGAGTTGTTCTGTTATGGCTATTTTTGTGAAAATTCTGTTGAAATACAGCCTCAGAGGAAATAAAGGATTTTTTCTTTTGATTGACTAAGATGATTAAATGGAGTAATTACATGTTACTTTCAATTTGGAAAGGATGACTCTGCCACCCTTAAGGTTAAACATGACCTAGGCATAAGAAGCATACGATATGATAGAAATTCTTGAGAAGTAATATGTGGAGAGCTCATTGCCTTCTATCCAGGTAGATTCAGGGGAGGGATAAAGTAGCAGTTTTGAGGAAAGCAGGCAAAGAGACACGCATATGACACAGCCCTCATCCAAAGTTCTTTGAATGGGGGATGGGAAGTGAGGACCCTTAGTGACCTGAAGGAAAGTCTGAAAGAAAGGGGTTATGACTGCTCTCTGTGTAGAACACTGGGAGATACATGTCCTTTGTCAACTGAGTGGTGTCCAGGTAGATAAGACCGAGATGACTTTACTGTTTTCCTGTGGCAGCATGTGTTGGGCATGAGAAGCAGAATTGCTCCCTGTGCCACTAAGCAGCTACAGAGTGGCTGGAATCTGGACAAGGAGGCCATCTTCCTTGCTTGGCTTTGTGACTAGAAGTAAATGTTACGCACTCTGGCCTCTCTTGGAATGATCTTAACCCACATTTAAAGCATCAGGTAGGACCGTAATGCCTTACTGTTATTATTTCTGGAATAAGACAAGGACAATCTTTCAACAGGTCATTGGAATTCCAGAAACCAATCAAGAATTCAAAACCTACTTTTTCCCACTGCTTGAGGTTATATAGTGACCTTCTTCCTGTACACTCAGATGCCATGCTGAAGAGGAGGGAGAATTAAAAAAAAATAATAAAAGGCTTTGAACTGGCTGACTCACAGCATAGGTTACTTAAGTGTGAAGATGCTGGGTTAATATTAATTGGGGAGCTTAAATTTCTTTTCTAATGGTAGAGTGTTGGAGAAAAAGATGAGCAATTATGGAAGACATGCTACGTTTTCTTTGCAAATCTGAATAATGATGTGATTAAATGTTGACCACACCTCACGTATGTCACAGTGATAGATTTATAACAATAAAATATTAATTGCCTTTAGCCTATACGATGCGTAAAGAAACAAATGAAGGTATTTTAATAAGCCAGTATGTTTATAGCACAGGTCATAAAGTCATTCCCCTTATATATTCTACTTCTAATATTGTTAAATACAAAAGTATAAGATTTTTTGAAATAGAGAATGCTAATGAAATGAGTCTTAACAGTTCCTCTGTAAATTTCAAATGCCAAGGGACTCTCTACCCTGGCCAGCAGTCTTATCACCATGTTTCTGGGAAAAGGTTTAACTCCTTCCCATTGAAATAAAAGTTGAGATGATAGGAAATGTCTGCAGTAACATCTCAACCAGTTAGAGCAGATCTGGAAATTGGGTACGGAAATGATACAAAACTGAGGAAAATCACATCCTGATGACATTTTTGAGCCAGTGATCAAGCTGTGTTTAAAGCCAATCCTGTTGCTGGAATTTTCAGTTAAGTGAAATAAAATATCCCCATTATTGATAAGGTGCCTTAGGTCAGGTGTTCTGTCATTTTTATCTGAAGCAATCAGAATTTTTTTTTTTAATGTTTTATTTATTTCTGAGGGAGAGAGAGGGAGACACAGAATCTGAAGCAGGCTCCAGGCTCTGAATTAGCTGTCAGCACAGAGCCCCATGCGGGGCTCTAACCCATGAATCCCAGGATCATGACCTGAGCCGAAGTCGGATGCCCAACCAACTGAGCCACCCAGGTGCCCCAGAATATTTTTTTTTTCTTTAATTAAAAAAAATGTTTTTAAGGGGCGCCTGGGTGGCTTAGTCGGTTAAGCGTCCGACTTTCGCTTAGGTCATGATCTCGTGGTTCTTGGGTTCAAGCCCCGCGTCGGGCTCTGTGCTGACTGCCAGCTCAGAGCCTGGAGCCTGTTTCAGTCTGTGACTCCCTCTCTCTCTGACCCTCCCCTGCTCACGCTGTCTCTCTCTCTCTCTCTCTCTCTCTCTCTCTCTCCTAGAAATAAATAAAATATTTAAAAAAAATGTTTTTAAATGTTTGTTTCTTTTTGAGACAAGGAGAAAGAGAGCATGAGTGTGGGAGGGGCAGAGAGAGAGGAAGACACAGAATCTGAAGTAGGCTCCAGGCTCTGAGCTGTCAGCACAGAGCCTGATGTGGGGCACGAACGCAAGAACTGTGAGATCATGACCTGAGCTGAAGTCGGGAGCTTAACCGGCTGAGCCACCCAGGCACCCCAGAAGCAATCTGAATGTTAACAAAAAACAATCACATGCAAAGAAGTAGAGGGTCCACATGGTGGTTGGGGAAAATGCCACAACTGAGCTTGGAGAGCATAGTCTTGTGGCCCGTATTTCCTCAAATCATCCTCATTGTAAGATGAAACCTTTCATGGTGTACCTTCAGGAAGGGAGACTAGGGAGTCTGGGCATTAGTCTTGACCCTTATCATCTCATTTAGATTTATACATCTTTCTAAGGCATATTGGAGTTTATGATTTTCAAAGAAGAAATGAATCACATTGGCTAAAATTTATGGAAATTAAGTAGCCTGAGTTTCATTCACTTGCATTTTGCCAAAAAAATAAAAGCATAAATACCCCATTCACACTTAGGTATTAATAATGCTCATAAAAACAATCATTTTCCTTCTTAATTCCATTATTTTCAATCCTTTTATATTTCCTGTTCTTCCTAACCTGGCCTACAAAAAAGCACTTAGCTGAGAGATTTATTCTGTATTTATTTGAGAACATTTTGAGACTAGTTATAAGCAATCACTCTTGAAAGAAGTGGAGGGTGCAGCCATATGCTAAACGTTCCAGTCTTCCCCCATTAAGGAAGGGAACAGAATGGCATTTCAGAGTCCTTCATTCTTTTCCCCATCTCAGAATTATGTGCTTCTACCCTAGGAGATTTAATGAGAATGCTAATTCAAGAGAATGCTTCTAGTTAAGCAGCTGAAGACAAGAAAACAATATAAAACACTTAAACTCTTTTTAAAGTCAACTTTTCCTTTGTTCCTACTCTATGCTTTTTTCCTTAGGCTATTTGATAAATACCCATGGCTTTGCCAATCACTCAGAAATGACATAAAATTATTTCTCCAGCCCACTATGTCTCCTCTAAAACTGGTATAGCCAGTCAGTTGTTTTTTTCCCTCTCTTTTTAAATGTTTTAAAAGTAATCAAAACTCAGCATGTCAGAAATTGAACTTATTTCCATCTTCCTACCATGACCATCTTCATTTATTTTTGTTAATCAGTTCAGGAAATTAAGGGCTATCTGTACTGCATCCTGATATTTAATTAACTCTCATAGCTCAGGTTTACCATCTATCTCTCAAAACTGTTTACTTTTGTCTTTCCTCACCATAGCTAGTGATCTGTTTAAAAGTAAGATTTAATCATACTACTACCATTCCCTTACTGCACATATACTATGCTTCAAATATTCAATGTCGTGCCAATATTACTAGGGCATAGGTTACTATCCTTAGAATTGTCTGAAAGTTACTTCAAGGTCTAGACTTGCACTGTCTGCTATGGTGGCCACTAGCCATATTGATTTAAACAGAACTAGTCCAAATTGAGATACTCTGTAAATGTAAAATACTGAATTTCCAAGACTTTGTATAAAAATATAAAGCATTATTAAATATACCGGTAATATTTTTTATACTGGTTACATGTTAAAATGGCGATATGTTAGAAATATTCATTTAAATATATTATTAAATATATGATTATTTTTTTACTTTTAAACTTCTTAAAATATTTTATTTTTGTGAGAGACAGACAGACTGAGCACGAGTAAGGGAAGGGCAGAGAGAGAGGAGAAAACAGAATCTGAAGCAGGGTCTAGGCCTGAGCTCTTAGCACAGAGCTCAATGTGGGGCTCGAACTCACAAACTGTGAGATCATGACCTGACCCAAAGTTGGATGCTTAACTGAGCCATCCAGGTGTCCCTCTTTTCTACCTTTTTAATGTAGCTATGAGAAAATTTAAAACCACACAAATTTCTGCCATGGTATTTTTGTTAGGCAGCACTTGTCCAAGCCAGAAGCCTGCTCTTACATCTTTTCCTCAGTTTCACTGTAGAGTACTTGGCCTTTGGATATATTATTTTTCTATCTAGAACATTTATTCTTCTCCATGTCTTTGCAATGATCTCTTCACCCTGTGTCCCCCTAGAATTTAAGATCTCAGTTACATGATCACTTAGGAAGGATTCTTTAGATTTCTGAGTAGGTTAAATTCTTGCATTAAAATCTCTCATGGCACCAGAGATGTCTCTGTCATGATGTCATTCACTGTCAAAATTTTAAGAATTTCTGTATATTTTGTTTTTTTTCCCTCACTGTCTTAGTCTGGGAATGCCATAATAGAAATACCATAGACTCAGCGGCTTATAAACAACAGAAATTTATTTCTCATAGTTCAAGAGGCTGAAAAATGCAAGATCAAAGCTCCAGCAAATTCTGTATCTGGTGAGGGCTCACAGCTCTCTTTTTCCTGTGTCCTCATATGGTAAATGGGGAAAAGGGTCTTTCTGAGGTCTCTATTATGAGGGTATTAATCTCATTCACGAGGGCTCTGCCCTCACAACCTAATGACCTCTCAAAGGCCCCCACTCCAAATACCCTCACTACATTGGGGATTTTCAATATATGAATTCTGGGGAACATATACACAGTTTGTAGCATCTACTGAGTTGTGTTCTTTATAAGGGCATGGGCCACGTCTGGTTTTGCTTACCATCGTATGCTCAGCCTCTAAAGCAATACGTGTTGCATACCAAGGGATTAGTAAATAGTTAGGAATGAAAACAAATGGATCAAACCACTAAAATGGAAATACAGGAAACCTGCGTAGCTGTATCTTCTGAAAAGATCTGGCCAGAGATAAAAATGAGGAAACTGAGAAACTTCTTATACTTATTTAAGTTACTGCACAGCAAGTATTCACCTCACTCCCCTTCCTGTGTCCTACTCTACTTCTGGGATCCTTGACTTTGTTTGATCCATTACTTGCTTTGTTTAAATGGAATTTAGAGAGACAGTAGCATAAGCAGAAACTTGATTTATGCATGCACAGGGAGCTGATCATTTCAGTTCCATCAGTGACCTGTGCAACACCTCCTCCTGGGTAGATGCTGCCTCTTCAGTCTGGACCCAACTTTCAGTAAAACTCAGAGCTTTGATACAGTTTCAATCAGCTAACACATGAGCATAAATTAATTGTTTTAAGGCACTGAGTTTAGGGGCTGTTAGTTATACACTAATATAATTATCATGACTCTCATCTCAGGAGCCTAAATGTAACTTAATCAAAAACAGTATTTTGAATACTGCAATATTTGGGATATATCCCTGGATTTAATACTGACAAAGATGATCTTCATGTTCCCCTCGCTTGTCTAAACTTTACGCAGGTTTCTTCCTGACTGTAGTTCCCTTACTTCCCTTTCCTTAGAGCATTTTACTTTAGAAACCTTTCGATTATGAATGCTTTCCCTGTTCCTTTGAAGAAGTATTAAAACCTAGGGAAGTCTTTCACAGAGACCTGTGAGCCATCCTTTTGAAATGTAATCATCAGGAAAGGTAAGGCCCCTATCTCCTAGTCTCAGAAGCACCAACTAGCAAACACAAATGGCTTGGTCACATTGACTAACTTCCCCACTAATACGCTCCAGCACTTTTCCAGTAGCTCACTCAACACTCAAAAACTTTCTTGCCTTTTATTTCAACAGAGTTGGGTTCATTCTCTCCCCAGTTGCAATAGTCTTGAATAAAGTTGTCTTCGCCTGTTGATTTCCACCTGATGCAATGAGTCTTTGATAACACACATAAATTGTTTTCTAGGGAAACATTTAGTAGAAGTGTGGTCATGAATAATTTAAAAGTAGGTCTTTGTTTTACAGAGTATATTTTATAACACATGTGATATCCATTGTCTGACAAGTACTCTCTTTCATGTCATAATGAAAATAGCTAATGACCTAGTGTCAGTAAAATCTATTGCAAATTTATATTAGGTATCGTTTTAAGGGCTTTATAATGTCTGATTCTTGTTTTTTATTTTTATTATAGATTTTTAAAGTTTGAGAGAAAGAGTGAGTGGGGGAGGGGCAGAGAGAGAGTGCAGGAGAGAATCCCAAGTAGGCCCCATGCTCATTGTGCAGAGCCTGACAAGGAGGCTCTAACTCATGAACCATGACATCATGACCTGAGCTGAAATCAAGATTTGGATGCTTAATTGAGCTACCCAGGTACCCCTACAATGTCTGGTTTTTAAAATTTTAATGTAAACACTATTTTGGTATGGTTAGCATTATGGCCATTTTAAAGACTGATAAAATGAGGCTCAGCAAAGTTAAATATATTCTGCAGGTCACAATTTATGCATAAGGAATTTCAAATTTTATTTATTTTTTTAAATTAGTTTCTACTTCGCTATACAAAATACCTTACTTTCAACAACCAGGAAGATAAGACGTGAAAAATCAACAGAAAAGACTGTTAAGAGGTAAGATAATTTATAAAACCAAACATAGATGTAACATAGGTGATGGAATTAAACAGAAGTTAAAATAACTATTATTTTTTTAAAGTTTATTTATTCATTTTGAGAGAAAGAGCATATGTGCATATGGGAGTAAGGGAGGGACAGAAGAGACTGAGAATTCCAAGCAGGCTTCACATTGCCAGTTTGAGCCAGATGCAGGGCTCTAACTCTCAAATTAAGCAACCATGACCTGTCCTGAAACCAAGAATCAAGTGCTTAACCAACTGAGTCACCCAGGTGGCCCCAAACAACTATTAATATATTACATTAAAAAATTAAAAAGTGCCTCTGGGGCGCCTGGGTGGCTTAGTCGGTTAAGCGTCCGACTTTCGCTTAGGTCATGATCTCGCGGTTCGCGGGTTCAAGCCCCGCGTCGGGTTCTGTGCTGACTGCCAGCTCAGAGCCTGGAGCCTGTTTCAGTCTGTGACTGCCTCTCTCTCTGACCCTCCCCTGCTCACGCTGTCCTCTCTCTCTCTCTCTCCTAGAAATAAATAAAACATTAAAAAAAATTAAAAAAAAAATTGAAAAGTGGGCAACACACAATCAGCTGGATAATTTCATCATAGAGATAAGAAATTTAAGTTAATATAAAAGAAACCAGAAACACAGCAAGAGAGTGGAAGTGTGGCTTGAAAGGGGTTATTTATAGACTTGAAACAGTCAAGGGTAGAATCAGTGAATTTAAAAACAATCTGAACAAATTGCCCAAATTAAAGTACAAAGTGAATGAAAAATAGAGCGTTCAAGAGTCGTGGGAGAATATCACACAACCTAATACATATACACACACATTTCCAGAAAGAAAACTGGACAGAAGCAGTATTTGAAGTTATAATGACCAGTAAGTTTCCAATATTGATAGCCACAAAACTGATCCAATTAGCTCAGAAAACACCAAACTGAGTATATATAAAAACATGAACAAACAACACATACACACCCTAGACATATAATATTAAAACTCATAAGAAAATCTTAAGGCGGCAAGAGGAAAAGGACCATGACATAGGAAAAAAATACAAATTATAATATTTATTTGTCGTCTATTTCACTTAGTATAATAACCTCAGGGACCATCTTTGCTGTTGAAAATGGCAGGATTTCCTTTTTTTAAATGAATGAATAATATTTCGTCATGTGTATATACCACCTGTGTATTTGTCCATTGCTGAACACTCAGGTTATGCCTGTGTCTTTTTTTTTTTTTTAATTTTTTATTTTTTTAATTTATTTCTAGGAGAGAGAGAGAGAGAGACAGCGTGAGCAGGGGAGGGTCAGAGAGAGAGGGAGATACAGACTCTGAAATAGGCTCCAGGCTCTGAGCTGGCAGTCAGCACAGAGCCCGACGCGGGGCTCGAACCCACTACGGTGAGATCATGACCTAAGCGAAAGTCGGACGCTTAACCGACTAAGCCACCCAGGCGCCCCAGGTTATGCCTGTGTCTTGGCTATTGTTAAGTCATTGCTGTAGTAAACATGGAAATACATTTATCTTCTTGCATTAGCGTTTGATGATTTGTAATTTCTGTAGCATATGAGACCAGTTGTTGAAAAGGAGGAAAAAGAGGTGGATTCAAAAATTTGAGAAGGGAGGCAATATAAAGTACACCTTGCGTTAATTATCTTAGTGCGAAAATAATTAGCTGGTTAAGTATTTTTAATTCACGTTTCATACATGAAGAGACTGGTTTGAGGACATTAACATACAGATACCCCACGTTTCATGAAACCTTGACTGTCCTAATCCAAATAAGTGTCAATTTGTAAATGTTACACAGATATAGCATATTACACGTAGCCCACATACTTCTCTCTTATTTGAATATTAGAAGAAAGTTCCTAAGTTAAAGAGAAAAAAGGATCATTTAGATGCTTAAAGAAATAATTTCTTTTGAGGAAGAGGCACAAAAATCGAATGAAAAGGAAATGGGAAAGTGCAAAAAGTGAAAGAACTCAGAACAAAACATAGTGATTCTATTAAATTTCACTTCTATTTTTTATTTTAAATTTTTTGGAGAAAGTAGTATTAATAACATTTGAATATACCAGATAAAATTCAGTTGTTGGATTTTTGGTTAGAAGGAAATTTAAACCTAAAAGGTACAAATAGCCAGTAAAACATTTTCCATAACCTGAGGTGTCATATGCAAATTTTATTTTTTAATTTGATTTTTTTCCCTCTGGCAAATAATTTTGCAGTGATCTGAGGTCATTTATCCAGATAGCAGAAACTAGAACTAATAACATTCACATGTCTAAATATTGGAATTTCTTTCTGACTTGCAATTTCACTTTGTAAATGAAGCCTTTCCTCCAATCCCCCCCACCAATATCATATCCTTTTTTTTCCCTTAAGAGGCTTGCTATGAGGTGTTGTACAACTACTCTCTTAGATTTTTCATCTTGTACGTACATACATTGGTGTACATTTTATGTAGGTTATTTTCCTTTCATACATTAGTTTTTTGGCATGTTCACCAGAAAAATAGAAGAAACTGAGTAGAAAAATGAACAGAACAGAAAACCAATAACAAACAGTGGTGAAAAGATACTCAAATTCATACTCATTTAAAAAAAAAAAAGGCGAATTAAAGCGAGAATGACCTATTACTTTCCATCTATCAGGCAAACATTATAAAGCAGAACAACACTAAATATTGGAAGAGATGTTGGATTGTAGGAATCCTCATGTTATCCTATTGGGGATGTAGAGTAGAAAAGTCATTCTGGAGAATTATCTGCCAGAACTGAGTGTAATAAATCAGGCATATGCATACTCTGTGACCAATAGTCAGGCAGGCTCCTGGATATATAGTCAAGGGAAATTCTCTTACAGGTCCACGTAAGTAATTAATGAGAAGATTTTCATCACAGCTTCTCACAGAAGCAGGAAGTTGTAGGCAATCCTGGTATTGGTCTCTGGTAGTGATGTTACATGCAGTGTTGTGGATGCGTGTTTTTGAAGCGCTTACTAGAAGCACACAAAATCACATGGATACAAAAAATTATACTTTTGGAAGGAAGAAAGGTCTGAGGCACATATCGTTTATGCAAGTTAAATATATACAAAAACAATACATAAAACAATATAATGTTTTACAGGGACATAGAATAATAAAAAGGAAAGGCACAAAAAGCTTTAGTTATATAAGGGGTGAAAGAATAAATGGGGGAATTAGAATAAAAAGTAAAATAAATTCAGAGGGTATCTTTCTAGTATAGCCAGAGATTACAGTGTGTCACGAACAAAGAATAATTAAGAATTAAATAATTAAACAAATTAATTAAAATAATTAAACTTGTAAATTAGGTCCAAAAATGACAAAGTAAAGTTAACTTCAGGGTATGGCTTTGCCTTCACACAAAAATAAGTTCATAATGTATATTAAATAAATCTTTTGTTATTAATTGAAAAGATAGATTCTGTAGGTTATATCATGGGAAATTAATAAGGCAAGAAAGAAAAGATTGGGAAGAGTTCATTAATCCAAGAATTATAGGAGAAATGTTTGCAATCACCTGTCAGATTAAAAGGTCTTATATGAAGAAATGAATACTTGCCGAATATTTTCTCAATTCTAAGAACATTGTAAGAATAAAGAAACATATTACAATGGAAAATAGAATCAGATCAGCTGTGGGCTTTTATTCTGCAACATTGGAAACCAGAATATTGTTTAATATGGTTTTTAAACTCGATGACAGAATTGCAAAGAGAAAATGTGATATTCTTCCAACTCTCAAGAGAAGCAAGTGTAAGACAATTTAGAAATGCAGTTTGAGAATTTTTACAAAGTATACCTTTGGTGAAAAATACTCAAAAAACTACTGTCATATGAAAATTGAAACAAAAATGAGGCAAAAAATTGATAAATTTGCTAAGTAAAACAAAGACTTGGTCGATTTTTAAGTGACAAAATGGGTAAATCATTGAAACCATGACCTAGAGAAGAAGAGGTGAAAAGTCTGTTACTTATGAAAGAAAAGGTGTCTGGCATCGTCACAGATGATCGTGTGTCTGTTCTCCGTTGCCTTCGAATATGAGAAGCCACTAAGTGGATGGGATGACTCTCTCCCACAGTAAAGTTTAGGCAAATTTATAGGGATGTACAAGCAAAAATGGATTCCTTTTGGTGCTTTGCCGGTAGAGTGGCATTTTGCATGCTGTGGTACTGCCACTCACAAGGACAGAACCCATAGTGCACCCTTCTCACCAGAATACTGCTGCTTGGAGTGCCCTGGAAGCTGGGCCTAAACCTGATGCAGACAAAATATCATAATACACCTGAAAGAATCCAGTAACTAGAGAGAGAGGAGGAAACCATATTCAGGATAGAGGAAGCTCTTAGCAAAGCAGTCCTCCTAAAAGGGATCTATGAATCAATCCTAAAAATGACGAATTTAAAAAAGAAAACACAGGACGTCTTCCTAAGAAGTAGCAAATATAATGTTCAAACTAATAATAACAGAGAAGTGACTGTTGAAGTCCTAATTAACGGCCTTGAAAAATCTGATGCAAGGAGTGTGAAGAGCATTAGTCATTAGGGAACTGCAAATTAAAACCACAGTGAGATACCACAGCACACCTACTAGAAAGGTAAAATTAAAAAGACTGTATCAAGTGTCCAGAGAGATGTAGAGACACTGGAACTTAATACACTACTGATGGGGACGTAAAATGGTACAGTCTTTGTGGAAAACAACTTGGCGATTTCTTAAAAGTTGAGCACACACTTACCATATGGATAGTGGACAAAGCGCATCCACTTTTTAAACACTTCGGTCATTTCTCACATTATGTTGGTGAGAACTAATCTCAGGCCTTGCACGTGAACCACCTGAGGCTGGGTATTTAAGGCTGCACTCACTCTCAGGTTTGTGTAGGTGCAGAGCCAGCGCTAACAAGACCCTGAGAATAAGTGCATCCTTAAATTTTGCCTCACTCTGCCTCTGGCTCCGCACAGGCCCAAACCTGAGTGCCAGAGAGGCCCTGAATGCAGTTTTCATCTAGGCAGTTCCCTCCCTGGGCAGTGCCTCACTCTGGAAAGAAGATGGTTAAGTTCTAGCGAATAAGTTGCCTTCTCTCCCTCTCCTAATAGAGAGGTCTTTAAAGCAGGGCTTGTGATTACCTTATTCCCTGGGTGCAGGATAGTAATCACTGTAAGGAAAAAAAAAACACACACAAATATTTCCAAGGAAAAGAGAGAGAGGAACAGGGTGGGGGAACACTTCTGCTCTGTCACATCAACAAACTGAGATATATTAAAATTGTCCATGACAAAAAATAAATATATTACATATATAAAATATACCTTCTAAATTATTTGATTCTTACAACAATCCCAATGGTAAGGAAAAGCAAACATTGTAGCGGAGTTTTACAAACAGGAAGATTGAGACCTATTTCAGGTTCACCATTCTTGTGTCAGAATCTGATGGTTAATTACATTCCTCTGTCTGGCTTCATGTCTCTCTCTCTAATTACATGTTTGAACAGTTGCAGAAATTGCCTTTTACATGACTTCTATAGGGAGAACTAGCTCCATTTGTGATTAAAAATTATCTTTCATACCTAGAAATGCAATTATTCATGTTTTTGTCTTTATCATAAGTTTATTATTATAAAATGAGTTTTCTATAATAGACACTTGTTTTTATTATCATCACACTTAGAATTTCTCCATGTATTACATTGCTTCAATTTTTCTCCAAAGTAAAAAAAAAAAATTAATTTTCTCTTTTTGGTGATAATGTAGATAATTAGGTATAGCATTTCCATAACAATTAGATTAGTTCTATCATTTAAATAATCAGCTTCCTTTAGTGCTTTGTAGATGTAGAAACATACTAATTTAAAAGATAAATGGTAGGTTCCCTGGAATTGTGGTCAAATGTATCTCATGTGTTCTTTATCAAAACTGATATGACAGCCTCAAGTCTGCTATATGCCAGCACATTCCTGTGCTTCCTTTAGTGTTATCTTCTTTAACACAAAAGATTTCATTTGTTTGAATTTTTATGGTTGTTTTTGCTTGGTTTAGAATAATAAGCATACTGGGAAAATGTGTATATGCACATATTATAAAAATAAATAATATATACCTCATTATTAAAAACACACCATCTAGATCATCTCTGCTTTGTGTTTAAGGAGCTTTTCATACAAGATCTTTTACCAGTAATTTGAAATCATTCTTCTAGTAACTTCTGTACACTGTGGGGAATTTAATTGTTATTGTCCTCTCCAGTAATTTATTCATCAGTGGGAGACATACTTCTAAGAATCTTGATTGAAAACCTGCTTATTTTCTTAGCTGGAATCTAGTAACTAAAATGTGTTTGTAGGGTATCTTAGGGGAAGACCAACAGGAGTGCCGTTTCAGAAAACACTTGGTAAAGGAAGTAATTTCATGAACACTTAATCGTGGACTACCTGCTTCACTGTATCAATAATTATTTATGAGTGAACTACTGAAATGAGGTAAAGGAAAAACATCTTGAATTTACACATTTGCTTTAAAACATTTTGCTACTCAGGGCATTTCACAGAGCTTTTTGCATGGTGATATACTAAAAGTGATACGTGTTTTTATGTGTGCATGTGCACGTGTTTGTATACACAGAGCATATTATATACGTGCGTTACACACTGTATATATGTATGAGAAAAGACATTTTGTCAGGTGCTGTGTAATAATACCTAAAGAGATATGCATATAAGAAGTTTAAACTCAAAATAACAGTGTACATACAGCTAAACAGTTAATAAGAGTAACCTAGGAGACCTGTCAAATGTATCACATTTGTGGTATGGGGCAAGTTGTACAAGAAGGAGCTTTGAGAAAGCACAGTTCACTTCAGGGGAAAGCAGTTAGGAGGGAGGTTGGATTAGGTCTGAAAGGATTCGCGGCACATGGGAAATTAGAGAGAGGAAGAAGCAACATGGTGGCCTTTGAGCAAATGCTGGGTGAGAATGCCTGGGCAGAGCGAGAGGTTTGCCTATGTCTTAGAGGTGGGCCGTGGACATTCGGAGGTTGAGTGTAGTATCTGAATCCAAATGTTAGAAACGAGATTGCCCTCTCATTTGTGCTTCTTTACACCATCATGGCAGGATAAAAGCCAGCTGCAGGTCACAGCACCTCTTCCACATTTTTCTTCGGGTCACTGGCATGCTTTGTTGTTCAGTGGTTTGTCCAGCTCTCTCGCCCTTCACTTTGCTCTTCGCTCTGGGTTTGGTGTTTCAGTCTGGCCCTTGCCACTATCAGCGATGGCTCCTAAATCTTTATCTGACTTACATCTTCCTCCTGCACGTCTAGGGAAGAGGATATCTTGCTGGTCCTGGGCTTACAGATGTTTCACTAACCGGGTCCATCATATCAGACCCACAAGTGATGGTCTCATGTGTCTATAACTATAAATAAACAAATGAGTGAGGAATTATGCAATTCCCGTTCATTATTTATTGAGCAAATAAAAGATGAAACGTAGAAGAATCTTTGGCCATTTGTTAGTGCCAGCCCGGATGCATTTTCTGCCTCTCTCTCGTTTTCCATTCTCTCATTTTCTGCTACTCCACACTGTACCGCTGACAAGGCTCCCTCCTTGCCGCAGCTCATGTTCCCTGCCTTCTCGCACTGAAGCCCTTTCACAAATCATCACCTCTCTCCAAATAGCTTTCTCAATCTTCTTTCCAAAAACATGTCACTAGCGTCTCCAAGAACTTACTGACTACTCCTCTTTCTTTCTGACAGTTTCTAAAAACCTTTCCAAAAAAAGTTTGACTAACACTCCATTCATTCCAGAAAATACTTCTACAGAAGCTATGTCAAATTCCCACAGCACCTTCCCCATGTCCTCTCCCTGTCTGAAGTTTATCTATTTATCCAAATTCAGTCCTAGCTTGCATCTGTGTTCATGAACCTGACCACCGCAGCCCAAAGTGATCCCTCCTTCTTCTGAACTCTTGTAAAATTTATTGTCTGAATAATTTATCTGGCAATGAATCATGTCTGCCTTATGACATCTCTTATAACTGTCTAGTGCTGTTTTTTAAATATTTTGGGGTTTTTTCTTCACACGGTTGTGTTTTCTTTTCTAACAAAGCAGCACTTGTATATTTTATATTTTTAACAGTTCCTAGCTAACAGCCTTGAAGTGTAGGCACTTAGTAAATATCTCTTGATTTTAGTTAACTTCTATTTGATTAGAACTTAGTCAAAGTCGTTCCCATTATTCCCCCACTCCCCCACTGCCCCATCATTGGTTTTGATTTTGATTTTACTTAAGGATTGTGGCTCATTAATCTGGCTCCTCAGTGAGGTCTTTCTGCTTGAATCAGTCCCATCTACTAATGACACGATTTTGAAGAAAATCGTATCAATGAACACAGGGTTGGAACATTAATAATGGTGAAGTTTTTCAGTGTAGTTGGTTCATGTAAAAGGTAAAGAGGTAAGATGATAGTTATGAGGTCATATGATTAGTAGTTTAATGAAAATCTACTTGAGAAATATATAAGCATAAAAGATACAACAGAAAATTTAAAAGTATCAGTGATTAGAAAATAAAGATTCTGGTGCGCCTGGCTGGCTCAAGTCGTTTAAGTGTCTGACTTTTGGTTTCAGCTCAGGTCATGATCTCAGGGTTTCGTGAGTTCAAGCCCCATGCTGGGCTTTGTGCTGGCCCTGTTTCAGATTCCCTCTCTCTCTCTCTGCCCCTGCCCCACTCTTGCTGTCTCTGTCTCTTTCAAAATAAAGAAACTTAATGAAAAGAAAGAAAGAAACATTCTATTCAAAGTCACACAGTTGTTTAAGTAGTGAGTAGAGTTTTAGGCTTTTATATTATGGATGAAGAACAAAATCAGGACCTGCCATTCTTTTTTTTTTTTTTTTTTTGCCATTCTAATGTTTTTAAATATTAGGGAGGAGTCAGTCATAGAAGTGTTGCAGGTGAGGCATATATCAACCCTGGCCTAACATCACCAAATAGGAGATTGGCACAAATGCGGAGAACAAAAGCAAATGATTTTATAATAGGTGGTAAACTGTCCCCAGTGTTCTTACTGAGGGATTAGTGCCAGCCTTATGGAGCACTGTGGAGACATTATGTAAGTCTCCTTTATAGGCTTTGTGCTTGTTAACATTTATCTATTTAGAACTGAAAGAATGTTTGTGATTACCTAGAAGCAAGGAGAGACTAAGGGTCAAATAGTTGGTATTTGTCTAATTTTACGGATGAAAATTATATATGTATATAGCACAGACATGGTACATTCATACTGGGAATCTCCCTCTCTCTCTCTCTCTTTCTCTCAGTGCATCTAGTTCCCTAGTACTAGTTGCACAAAGGTTGGAGAACAACAGAATGAAGAACATACAGGATGTATGATGGGGTTGCTTAGAGGAAAGACAGGGATTTTAGTTATCCAAGTTCAGTATGAACTCGATTATTGAGTTTTATACACTCAAAATCTAAATTTTTTTAGTTTGCTTATTTTTGTTTTAATTTGAATTTACTAATGGGAAATCCACTAGAATATCAGGAGGACTTAGAACTGGTCAAATGCCAGGTAAGGATGGCAGTGAGGTTGTTGAAAAGGAGAGGACTTTGGAGGCCTGCACTCTCTGCCTTCAGATACCTGAAAAGAAAAAACGGCACAGAGAAGAGGGGTTACATTCATTGCGCTGCTGCTCTGGAGGGCAGAGCAATAATAAATGAATGGGAGTTATGAGGAGTTACGTTTTGGTTAAATGTAAGAAAAAGCTGACATGTGGAACCCACATAAGGTGGCCAGCGGAAGTTCTTACATTCACTGAGAACTATCATCTAGGGAATCTTTTTAACAAAACCTGTTGGGCTAAATGACTCTTCAAGTTCCTTCTACACTTGAGACTAATTCTAGGACAATCCTGGTTTTCAAATGCATGTTGGATGGTATCCTCTTTCAATTATGAATCTTACTGTACAAAAACACAGAAAACCCGTCGCATACCTAGTAAGGGTGTCCTTTTTATGTATCATGGAGGCCACCTACAGATAATGTGAGAAATGTGTCTCCTTTGTGACTTTACTTTAAAATTGCTCCCAGGTCTTTTCTAAAATACAGTTGTTTTTGCTATTTATTTCAAAATACAAAGTGAGGCGAGGAGTAGGATGATCTCTGTGAATTGTCTTCAGGAGCATTTTCCTTTCAGCTTTAAGGCCCTGGTCCCCTGTATACTCAGTGGCATCTGAATTTTATTTCAGAGACTGATATTAAAAAACTGGCCTCCCGAATGTTGGATGCATCCTAACTGCTGCTACTATGGTACATTAGGGACTCACTACTTAACACTCACACTATAATTTCTAGTAATAGCTTGATTTCAGTTTTTTCTTCCTAGACTGACCTTCTTCATGACTACCTTACTAAATATCAATTGAATATTACCACAGAACGAACCACCCCAGAATGAGTGACTTATAATAACAAACACCTTTTCTCATGGGTCTGCCAGTTGGTGAGGTTGCTCTTGTGACTTGGACTGGTCTGAGAAAGACTCACACTTATGTCTTTGATCAGCATAGGGTCAGCTAGGCAGCTGTGTAGATCTTTGCTGGGCTCTGTCACTTGTAGGGCATCTTACCTGGGCAACTGGATTGACTTGGTTCTGCTCAGTGTGGCCTCCCGTACCTCTGTAGGCACACTTGGGTTTGTTCTTATGCAGCGTCTGGGCTCAAGGAAGAGTAGAAGAATGGAAATCTGCTTCAGGTTTAGCACAACAAGCATGTGGTCACTTCCTTTGCACTTTACTGGCTGCAACAAGCCAGAAGGCTAGCCCGTATTCAAGTCACATTGCAAAGAGTATAGTTACAGCAAAGGGGTGGAGAACATTTTTGCAAGCAATTCACCATATAGATCTCTTGAGAATATGCCAGTTTTAAAGTAAAGAATTGAGAGACTGCCAAATGCCTAAACTCAATCAAATTCAAACTTTCCAACCTGGAGTCAAGGACTTCTGAATTCCTATGTAGCCTTCTCTAAGAAGTCTCAACAGTAAGAACGCTCTGCCTCCAGAAATGTGATGTGGTTTGGCAGGGAGGGAAGGAGCTATGGACTCAGAAAAAACTGACTGTAAATTAGGAGCCATGTTAAACATTGTAGCTTATAATTTATAATTTGTACCCCAGATCTGTGTCCTGTCTTTTCTTCTTCATTTTGTAGTTTTGCTGTATGTCTTGTTTACTAAATTGAAATGCATGGCAGGAAAGCTTCTAAGATGGCCCCAAAGGTTTCTGCCTGCTGAGGCATTCGTGACTTAGTGGAATCCCCTCCCCTTAAATCACTTGCTTCTGGCAAATAGAATGCAGCAGCATTGATGGATGCTACTTTCACGTTTAGGTTAGAAAACAGTTAGAAAATGATTGTTTGGCATCCATCTTGCAGACTCTCTGTTGCCTTCTCAACTTGTACAGTTTGATAAAGCAAGATGACATCCTAGAGAGGCTGAGGTGGCAAAAACTTCAGGGCAGCTTCTGGCCAGATGTCAGTAGAGAACTGAGACCCTCAATTCAGCAGCACATCGGGAACTAAATCTTCCCAATGACCACGTGAACTTGGAATCATAGCCTTCTCCAGTTGAGCCATAATGTTATCTAAGCCTAGCTGGTGACCCCTTGATTGAGAGACCCTGTAGCAGAAGACCAAGCTGAACTGAGCTCTGATTCCTGACCCACAAAAACTGTGTGATAGTAAATATGTATTTTAACCTACTAAGTTTTGGAACTACTTATTATGTAGCAAAGATAATTAAAACAGGTTATAAGAGTATTTTGTACTCGTTTGTATTAGAAAACCTAGATTTTCATGAAAAGAGTCTGCCACTTAGTTCTTTGCACTCAAGCATGTGGCCAATTTCTATTTCATAGAACTCTATTTCTGTTTCATAGAATTATTGTGAAAATTAAGTGAGGTAGCAAATGGTCTGTCCACTGTGTGAAGTTGTACGTGCATTTCATCTCTCTTGCTTTCTCCTTTCTTTTTCTGGTATTCTCTTTGCAATTTTCCCCTGAGTGTTTCTCTTTTACATTCCACATTCTTCTGAATCAACCAAAGAAAGATATACAGAAAAAGAGTGGTGAAATTGAATAAATTTTTTCCTGAAGTAATTTTATAAAGGATGGCAAATTATTTGTCTTAGCCTTGGCTCACCTGAAAGATGAGTGTGAAGCAATGACTCAAGCTTTAAGGGGTTTGAGCAGGAAAGCAGGGATGGGTGACAGAGGAGCTGGGTAAAAGTGTGTTCTGGAAGTGGCTCCACTAAGTGAGATAACCTGCTTCTCAGTCCATGAGGCAGGGGCTTGTGGGGAGTAAGGAAGGGAGCATTTGTCAGCTTCTATCCCCACTGGTGTAGGCTTTGCACCTTGGAGCACTAACTCCCCCCTCCATCTGCACATCACACGTGAGAACTGTGTGGCCTCTGAACTTAGGCACCAACAGAGAAGCTTCAGGGATGGAGACAAAAGGTGAGAAGCTTGGGCATGATATCAGGCACTCTTCGACTGTTTAGTACCTGCATAAAGGTAGTCAGAAAGCCCTGGCGGAAGAGAGAGCCTCACCTTCAGGTTGGAACTGGAGATAGGAGAGCCGAGGGGGCCCAGAACATAACAATATGCATGTGGACAGAGAGGTAAAACATTTAGGAGGACAATGTTCTGAAAGGAATATGTTATAGACTGTTTATTTGTGTCTCCCCAAAGCTCATATGTTGGAACCTAATCCCCAATATGATGGTACTATGAGGTGGGATCAGGTGGGGTCATTAGGAGGTGATTAGGTCTTGAATTAGATTAGCGCCCTGATACAAGAGACTCCGGATAGCCTTTCAGCTTATCAGCCATGTGAGGACACTATCCGAAGACTACGAACCAGGAAACAAGATCTCACCAGAAATCACATCTGCCAGATGCCTTCATCTTGGGCTTCTGGCCTCCAGAACCGTGGGAAGTACATTTCTGTTGTTGATAAGCCACCCAGCCTATGATATTTATTATAGCAGCCTGAATACACTTATGGAGGTTGCGAAGACAATCCACTCGCAGGTGAAAGGAGGCAAGGATAAACTGTAGAAAAGACCACAGAGACAAAGATAGGATTTTGGTAGAGATTAGGTAACAAAGTGAAAAGTGAAACGTCAATCCCCTTTAAGATTGGGGGCCAAGGAAATCAGAGGTATGACCATTACATACTCTAAAAGAGAAGCACTTTGTGTGCAGGGGAGCAAAGCATCTTGGATGAGGAGGAAGATTTGACACAAATCTGGAAAATAATACAAAATTAAATATACATAGCCTTCTCAGCTAAAATTAATGAGGGACAAAACTGCTTCTAATATCTGAAGGGTGTTAATGGGAAGAAGGGAGCATAATTACTTAGCACCATACCAGTAAACATAATTAGGAATAATGGTATGCAATTAAGAAAAGAAAAATTTAGTCACAACATCATGAAAGTTCCTCTGTGCTAGTGACATCTATTAAACTATGGCATCGTTTTCCAAAGCCAATTGGGAGGAGTCCTGTTCCATGAAGCACACAGAATAAATGAAATTAGGCTGCAAAAGGAACCCCTCATAGTATCTATCTATCTATCTATCTATCTATCTATCTATCTATCTATCTAATTATCTATCTATCTATCTAGAGAGGTGCTGTAGAAGTTTGAATAGGTCTGAAGCACTGATTTTGTTTCTTTGACCTAGGTACTTAGTAAATTAGAATACCTTAGGGAATTAAAGTTTCTTTTATTTATTTTTTTCTTTTTTTGGGGCATGGACCCCAATATAGGGCTTGAACTCATACCCTGAGATCAAAACCTGAGCTGAGATCAAGAGTCAGATGCTTAACCAACTGAACCACTTAGGCAACCCAGTAGGGTTTCTTTTCTCATTTCAGTTGTTAATTGCTGCTACAGGACCTGACCGTTTGTGTACCACTGAGAACCAAAGCATTGGCCCAACAGTTGTCCACAAGGCTGTGCCCATCTCTGGGCAGGGTGTTTCCTGTGCTTCTGAGGTGAAAACTGGCAGTGGGAATAGCACTTTTAGGGCAATTAGACTCCTTAGTATTCTTTTCTTCCATCTGAAACATCTTGGTGAACTCCTTTTAAAAATAGATGGGGATTAAGTAGCGATCTGTTGCTGGATAAGCGAAGGGCAAATAAGGGTGACTGGTCTCGGCTTCAAGATTCCAAAGTGGTTACCGCAAAAGTGGCAGGCGAGTTTAGGAAGGAAAGGCCTATTAGAGAGACCTCAGGTTGTTAAATGGGAAACTAATGGTTGGGAGAAAAGGGTAAAGGGAATTGAATGGTAATTTTTTATAGTCTACTTTTTAAAAATGTCAGTGTTCCAATTTAGTCTTGATGCTTTAATAACTCATAAGACATTGAGGCTTTGGCAGCAAGTGTGCCCACAGAGGGAACTGCAGCGGCTGCAGTGTAAATATTCTCTGACTGATTAGTATGAAAATGGCCCTTCCTCCCCACTTTCCTTTGTGATGCTGACAAGAAAGTGACCTGATAGCTGCATGAATTATGTATTTTCAGAAGACAGAGCTGCTAGAAATGGAAGACAAGAATGCTTGCTTTATACTGTTTTGTGCTTTTTCTACAGTGAATATCTGCGTAAATTCGCTGTGGTTAATTTATGAGGGAGGCCATCTCTGTTTAATATCCAGGGTACAGAAATTTGTTCTTCACACCTGCATTTTCAGATAGTTTAGGATATTTCTGGACAGCCAGCTGATCTGTGCCTCTTCAATGGAGGAAAAAGCAATCAGAATTAGTTATGAGTTGGGTAAAACTAGAAATATATTTCCCACTCAAATGTCTTTCCCATCCAGAAAGTGATAGTGTTTAAATTTTCCATTTTAAATTCAGTTATTTTGGTAAAGACTTAATTTACTAACACACCATCTTTTAAATTTTTTATTTTTATATTTATTTACTTTTGAGAGAGAGAGCGAGTGAGCGAGTGAGTGATCAGGGAAGGAGCAGCTAGAGACGGAGACACAGAATCCAAAGCAGGCTCCAGGCTCTGAGCTGTCAGCACAGATCCCAGTGTGGGGTCTGAACCCATGAACTGCGAGATCATGACCTGAGGCGAAGTTCAGTGCCCAACTGACTGAGCCATGCAGGTGCACCTAGTGAGTCCTTTTAATATCTAAATATTTTGTGTCTAATAACAAGGTTTATCTTATGGGATTCTTAGATAAATTAAACGACTTAATACCCATAAAGTGCTTAGCATAGTGCTTGGTACCTAGTAATGATTCAATAAACACTAGATACTTTGTGATGAGTATTATGATTATGACTGTAATTATTACATTACCTGCATTAACACCGTATAGTGCTTTAACGCAACAGCCATCATTAACGTGTGACTTCTCTAGCAGACAGTAGGGCCCTAAGAAATAGGAGACAAGGTAGGAATATTTTTGTGAGGATGTGAGATGACCAGTTTGGATAGTTCTAGATGCTGTTTCCTCCTTACCTTGCTAAGTTAGCCAGAGGTGGCTCAGTGGGTTGTTAGCTCAACAAAAACCCTAGGTCGATTCTAGCTATTGTGTTCCATGACTCTACCTTTGAAATAAGTTTGTTTCCTGTTGTTACTTTGTAGTATATATGTTTGCTGTCTCCCACCTTACCCCCTCCCCCACAAATATTCCAGTAAACGTATAGACCATTACAGGGTTGGGACCTCTATCTACAGGATTGTTGGCCATGATGATTTCAGACTACATGTACCCAGCCTAAGCTGTAAGACCATGAGAATTTAGAGGATTGCGTATGTTCCACTCCTTCTCTGCCTGTGAGTTTTGCACCCGTAAATCCTGTATCGGTACCACATGACATTAGTAGTGTGGGTCCTTGGACACTTCGCAAACCAGCTATTTCACTGAGGAAAAATAATACAAGCTCTTGGGTTTCTCAAGAGCATTGTGCCCTGCAGAAATAGAGCAGTCTCAAAAAAATGGACATTATTAACTCTGCAGAAATTTCACAACTTTACCTGGCCCTTATTACAAGTAGCATTAGTGCTAACCTGATAGCATTTTCCAAGGAAAATTGATGTATGAAATCTTAACTCAGTTTCTCTTTTTCTCTGATCTCCCTGTCCTGATGCAGTTTGCTCATTTCCATCCCCTCTAATTCAGTTGTCCTCAAAGAGAGCATTAAAAAATTGGATTAATAATTAGTTCTTCTGATCAAATTGTTATTATAGTCATTTAAAATATTACACACAGAGGCATATATTATTATCTATTTCAAATTAGAGATCATCTACTAATTAGAAATGAATGACACTTTATTAAATAAGGGCTTAAATATAATGAAGTCGTACTACTAAATAAGAAATAAGAAAATGCCAAATGAGGCCCTACAACCAACAAAAATGTTTAAATGAAAAAAAAGGATCATTATGATCTCAGATACATTAAAGTGAGATAGAGGTAAATGCCTTTTTCAAAAGTTCACTAAAACAGAAAATATAGAGAGAAATAAAACCACTCCCCTCTGACATTGAAGAATGCCCATCTCTTAACAGCAAGTATGAAGAATAAGTAGGTCATAATGATGAGAATGTAAAATGGTATGATATTGGCTCCTTATCTTTAAATGAAATTCTAATTTGACTCTAGCACAAGGAAGGGGAATGAATATGGTATGTTTTCCCATGCGAGCTGTCAGAATGATAAAACTGGATATGCTCTAAATCAGCTTTTTCATGGACAGCTGGTTCATCATCATTAGTATGTATATCCTTATTAATATCTAGGCCACTCAACTATATAAAAACTAGATTGCTGTTCTTTGAAATTTAGCACTACTCTAACCAACTGCAAGGGTGTGTATACAAATATCATGCTATAATGAACAAAGAAATATTATTTTGGAAAATACTTCGCTACGCCACTCAGCTTTAAAAATATTTTAGAGGTTCTTGGGGTGCCTGGGTGGCTCACTCGGTTAAGCGTCCAATTTCGGCTCAGGTCATGATCTCACAGTTCATGGGTTCAAGCCCTGCATCAGGCTCTGTGCTGACAGCTAGCTCAGAGCCTGGAGCCTGCTTCGGATTCTGTGTCTCCCTCTCTCTCTGACCCTCCCCTGCTCATGCTGTGTGTGTGTCTCTCTCTCAGAAATAAAAACATTTAACAAAAATTTTTTAAATACTTTAAATGTTCTTGTTAACAGTATAGAATGTCTGTTTAAAGTCTCCATATCTGTGTATTTCTTATCCCCTTACCCCCATGAGTTCCTCAAAAGGCTGTTGAGTCAGAAGGCTTTTTCAGCTGGCTAAAGTGACCTGCCAGAGACAGAGGTCCTTTAAATTTCAAGTGAACTGGATTAAAATAATTGACCATAAGATTTGAGTTCCTACCTAGGAGTTTAGTCATATTTTTGTGGCCATTATCAGACTGTCTTTGGAAGTACAAAATCATGTAAAATAGCTTAAATGATCAATTCCAATATTCACTACAAGTGCAGAAACTGAAACAGAGACAATTAAATGAAATACTGAAGGATGCAGCACAGACCTAGGTCAAGAGTGTCAATGAAAATCTGAAGACCTTTTCCAGTATTATATTGGATTGAGGTATATAAAAATGTTTCCTGTTGGTGCTTGTCAGCATGCCTGTTTGATTTGCCCAGAGTTGGTATAGAAATACTTGTATCTGGACTCCAAAAATATATTGCGGCTTAGTCACAATAGAAAGTTTGCCTTCCTACCTACCTCCTTTCTTCCTTTCTTCTTTTCTAATTTTTTCTTTTTTTTTTTTTTTAATTTTTTTAATGTTTTATTTATTTCTAGGAGAGAGAGACAGCATGAGCAGGGGAGGGTCAGAGAGAGAGGGAGTCACAGATTGAAACAGGCTCCAGGCTCTGAGCCGACAGTCAGCACAGAGCCCGATGCGGGGCTCGAACCCACGAACCATGAGATCATGACCTAAGTGAAAGTTGGACACTTAACCGACTAAGCCACCCAGGCGCCCCTCTAATTTTTTCTTAACTAAATGGCAGTTGAGGTCATTTGAATAGGCTAAGTCTCATGTGTCCATTCCTCTGACAAACTTTAAAATCAAAGGGATTTTTTTATTTAAATATTTTTTTAGTCTCATTTCCCATTCCTAGGTTACAGAAACAATTTACTTTTCAAGCTCTAAAGATCCTGAAATTCAGGACCCTCTGTTCACTTTCAACTCTGCTGTCAAACCAGGAATGCTTTTCCGAGTTCACCTCTTTATTGTATTACTTGAATATAAGGAGCAAGGAGTAAATTAAACATCCAACATGCTAGATCTTCCTACCTACCTCCCAAAGTAATTGCTTTGTAGGAGTATTATCTCCTTCCATCGTTATATTTCAACGATCATATATGTAGGTCTTTGAAAAAGATATTTTCTGAGTCATAAAACTGCAAAGAGTCTTGGAGAAGACTTATATACATTTCAAACGGGCAAGAGAAGAATTTACAGAGCTTCTAAGGTCAAGCTTCAATACCAGCTGAAGGAGAAAGAGCAGAGAAAGTGATACATAAAGGTATTTATTGGCCAGAATAGAGCATATTGCTTCTGCTCACTGTCTTCTCAAAATAGCTCCACTACATAGCTCTGTTATCTTCAGTGGCAGCTAGCCATTTTGGTCTTGCTCTGGTCTGAAGGAAGAGAGAATATGGATTTTAGTGGACACCTAGCAGTTTTCACCACACTTGAGTGTTTACCAGGTTCTAGGCCAAATCAACAGCTAAATATATTATTTAAGTACTGTGACAACAATCTGAGAATTAGGTATTTGTGTTCTCATTGTGTAAAGGAGTTCTAAAGCTTAGAATAATTAGTGACTTGCTCAAGGTTGACTTGAATAATCAATAGCTGAGTAAAGATCCAAATTGTATCTTTATGACTAAACAGTCCATGATCTTCACCACTATGCTACAAATACATGTAGAGATGCAGAGAGAAAAACAGAATGTGTATGTGTGATGATGTATGGAGAGTGAAAGAAACAGACGAAGTTTTCCATTTAATTGTTTGTGCTTCATATTAGATAGCTATATAGTACAGTATGATTGGCATTATGATTGATCCCATATATTCTTTCATTGATTTCTCTCAATCCCAGCGGAATTCTACCTCCCTAAATGCCTCCCAACCCCCCAACCCCATTCTCAGGGCGTTCAGTCTCAGATGACCCATACTTTATTTGAATAGTGCCATTTCATCTTAAAGTAATAATCCTTTAACAAATCAGGCATGTGCAAAACACAAAAGGAATATAACTTTTGAAGCATGAATCTCAAGCTTATCTATTTAAACTTTTTGCTCAAAAGACTTTCATCACTGCTAACTAATGGAAAAGGGAACAGAAAAAGGACAGAAGGAAAGAAAAAGGAGGAAGCATTTTAAAAGCCAGGGTAGAAAAGAATCCAGAAGGCAGAAGAGTAAAAGCAAAGAGAAAGAAAGTTATAAATCAGATAAAGAGAATACCACAAAGGGATAACTGGTCTTCGGTTTGGACTGTAGTGTTTATCTCCAGTAACTTAAAATATTGAAAATGAAAATAAATACAAAATTTTGAGGATTTAACTTAAAAGCTTTTTAGTTTATTTTAGAGAGAGAGAGAAAGAGAGTGCAAGTTAGCGCCTGAGTGAAGGAGGAGCAGAGAGAGGAAGACACATAATCCAAAGCAGTCTTCAGACTCTGAGCTGTCAGCACAGAGCCTAAGGTGGGGCTCGAACTCAGAAACCGTGAGATCATGGCCTGAGCCACAGTCTGATGTTTAACAGACTGAGCTACCCAGATGCCCCTGAGGATTTTTTTTTTAACTTCTTAAACAATGATGAAAGATGCTGAATTACTCAAAGGAGGGAAAGAGGGATACTTTCTAATTTTTCACTATTGTACTTGACCTTGGGCATATTTTATGTAATAGACCAGAGTCTATGCATTCAAAGTATATGAAGAACCTTTCTAAATTACATGTGGTGATTATCTGCCACAGAGTAATGATGTGTGATTCAAGATAAGGTTCACTTTTTATGTCGAACCACAAGCATTGCTTAAGTGTTCTATCTCTGGGACCAGCTTAGAGATATTTGAGCTAAACTGCTAAGGATAAGCTTAAGAAGCTGTTGTTAATTTAAATTGGAGGCTACACCTGTAAATCTATATATCTGTCTATGTGCATATATGTACATATACACATTTTCTCAGTTATTTCTAATCCTGAATCTTTCTACAGAATGTTGGTTTGCTTTTAGCAGTAATGTGAGTCTGCATTTACATGTTTTTTTTTTTTTTTAAATATTTTTATTTATTTCTAGGAGAGAGAGAGAGAAAGAGAGAGACAGCGTGAAGAGGGGAGGGTCAGAGAGAGGGAGACACAGACTCTGAAATAGGCTCCAGGCTCTGAGCTGGCAGTCAGCACAGAGCCCGACGCGGGGCTCGAACCCACGAACCGCGAGATCATGACCTAAGCAAAAGTCGGACGCTTAACCGACTAAGCCACCCAGGCGCCCCTGCATTTACATGTTTTAATGGCAACTTAAATATCAATAAAAACATATACAATTGCTATGTGAAAATACTTCACATATAAATGATGTTTTTGTAAATATGTATGCACGTGCATTCATGCAAAAGTAATTATGGATTTAGCTCTGTTCTAGATGATAAGCAGGCGGGGAGGCCAGAACAGACACACTTTTCATAGAACTTTTATCCTAGTCCACATATAATTATATGCTTGTGCCTTAAAAAAATGTATTTATTTAAGAGACAAATATTCAGTTTGGTAACTTATTACATGAATATGTTTTGAACCTTATAAAAACTCTGCTACAGTGAAAATGATAAGAATATAAGAATGATATTAAGAAACAGGAATAAAAATAACAGGAGAGACAGCAAAGGAGTTTAAATCACTACATTCTCCAAAAGAATGGAGGAGTGATATTTGAACAAAGTAAACACATATACATTGTCTGTTTCAGAGTTTGGACACATGAACCCTATGGGCAGGGGAGAATGTTCCTGGAGAGGTTCTGAAGAATTCTGTGCTTAGAGGTAACAAGCACTCCAGAAGGTGCAGAGAGGAATAGCACTAAACATAGGTGAGACTACTCAGAAGTGTGTAAACAGAAACCTGAGATTTCCAATGCTCTCCCTTTTCCATGCAGCCAAGCAACTAACCTCTCCCACTTCCCAGGAGGTGAGAGGATCATTATTCTTGGAGAAATTGGAGCAGAGATATTCTTAGCTTATGGGCACTGGACTTGGTAGTGTTACTAGACAAAGAACTAGTTCCAAACTCAGGTTTGGCTGCTCACCAATGAAAATAAATAATAGAGAGACAAGTGATGGTGGAAAGGAAAGCTTGCTCTGTTCTGGAAGCCAGCACCCTGGGAAGATGGTGGACTAATGTTTCAAAGACCATCCTCCCCATCCAGGCAAAGTTGGAAAGTTTGAAAGAGAAGGCATGGGGGAAAGTGAGGGAGAACCACTTTGTGCAGGAGAAGCAGGTGTCCAGGCTGTCAGTCTTATGCGGCATGACCTGAACGGATTTGCTGGTGTCTTCCACAGCTGTTTTCAAATGTAGTCAGGCCCTATATTCTGGGAAAGTTGGGCCTTTCACTCCTTCAGGCCATGGCCTGCAAATCTCAAGAAAGTAAGTTAGTTCTGCTGCAGATCAAGGGACTTAGGTCAGCAAGCAAGGAGTGCAAAACCTTGAAGCAAGTGAACACTTAAAACTAGTTGGAGCACTGTTACAGCAGAAGGCGGGGATGAAACCAGCAGGGAAAATAGAAATAAGTTGGACTATGGGATCCTCAACCTTCCCTGTTTTGCTTTTCAGAGAGAAAGTGGCCAAGCTATAACGTACTTTCTTCCTTCTCCAGGAGAGTAAATGCTTCTTCTCTGTTGAATTTTAATTGTCTAGCAACTAGACCTATGGCATTTTGGGGTCCCTTAGTTTTTCAGGGCTGCTCAGTGTCTGGTTTGGGGGTGGGAATCAGGATCAGGCTCTTCTTCTACACTTGGCTATACTAATCTTTTAATGGAGACTAATCTTAATGGGCTGGAAATTCTCTAGGCTATCTTCTGGGTGTAACATTTTATAATTCTGCTTTCTGATCATAGAGTGAGCATACAAAGGCACTGTGCATATGGGGCTCCTGTGTGTCTTAGTTGGTTAAGCATCTGACTTCGGCTTAGATCATGACCTTGCTGTTTATGAAATTGACCCCCATGTCAGGCTCTTTTCTGACAGCTCAGAGCCTGGAGGCTGCTTTGGATTCTGTGTCTCCATGTCTCTATGCCCCTCCCCTGTTCGTACTCAGTCTCTCTCTTTCTCTCTCAAAAATAAACATTTAAAAAAATTTTTAATTAAAAAAGAAGGCATTGTGCATTTAAAAAAAAAAAAAAAAAGAGGATTCTGTTTTGTTCCTAAAGTGAAATCTACCAATTAAACTAGAATTTAAGATTAAATTTTTATTCCAGGCATTTACCTTCAGACAGAGACATCTTCAAAGAAATAATTTTGAAGGTGACTTGCCTCTACATAAACTCTCCACATTTAGAGTTCTGAAGAGCTGTCATGAAGGTCTGTGGAATAGGATGAAACTTAATATACAGCTGCCCCTGATTTCTAAGTGCAGAGGACAGGAGAATAGAAGATTTAAAAATATTTTGGTGGAGTGCCTCGGTGGCTCATTCAGTTGGGCCTCCCACTCCTGGTTTTGTCTCAGGTCATGATCTCACGGTTTGTGAGTTTGAGCCCTGTGTTAGTCCACACGCTAACATTGTGGAGCTTACTTGGAATTCTGTCTCTCCCTTGCTCTCTGCTCCTTCGCTGTTCATGTTCTTGCTCTCTCTCTCAAAAATAAATAAATAAATAAAAACTTAAAAACATTTTTTGGTTACTTGACCAAATATGTTTTTGTGTTTTGTTTAAAGGTTTTTTTTTTCTTTTCTGGATATGTAAATGTTTCTCTGAACACTATATTAATAAAATGCAAATGATGGATTTCTTTCCTCATTAGATTCTTTTTTCTTTTATCCCCCAAGGCACATAGTGTATTACTACTTAGAAATATTTTGTTAAAGCAAGAAGCGATTTTCACAGAAAATTCCATAAATGTCACTGAAAAAAAAATAGGTTGCTTTACAAAATCTTAGGAACAGTTTTCTCCCAAATAGTGCATTTTCCAATTATGACAGTATAAGCCTAGTTTTTAAAGTTTAAATACTTAACCCTTAATTGTTTCCAGTTTTGTTGAAAATCAAGGAGAGGGGCCATTTTTGTCTAACGTACTGCTATAAAAAATAAGCTCTTTCTTAGTTTTAGCTTTTTGGACATTTTAATTGATGCCCATCTTAATCTCAGCTCTCAGAACCTTATCTAATGAGAGATTTTCTGGTTCACTCCATTACCTTATCTAAGCACATATATAAGCACATTTATCAGCTCTTTTGAAAACCTCTTTTAATAAGACTCTATGGCAAAAAAAAAATTGTCATTTTGATGTAAACAAACTCTACATATAATGACTCAAATACAGTCATGAGATGGTGTGTCCTATTCTTTTTAATTTCATTTTTAAAAAGCCCCAACCTAGCAGATGTTTAATAACAAAATCCTTAATTGTTCTGCAAAGAGACGTGAAATAGAAGATGTTACTTTGATCTCTTAAAACTTCAGTTTCTGATCTCAGCTTTAAGTATAATCTTGGGCTCTTTTTCAAATGCTACTATCGAACTTCTGTTTGTAAGAGACTTTCATTTAGCACATTACTATTATTTTATTAATTCTAAGCTTTGATAGGTAATGTTGAATAAAGCTAGGATATAAATATATTTTTGGACTTAAGTTTTAAATATTTTTCCTTTTTAGAGCCTAGTTTCATACATAATACATAATTTCTTATCCTTTTTAATGGGTGATTTCTTGGTTTGCATTTTTATCTACATATTCAATATTTCCTTCTGTTGTAATTCAGTGTTCTCTTACTTTGTATATGGTTAAAATTGAAACACTTTTCAGTCTTGACCCATTTAAAAGAAGTCTTCAAGAATCCTTTTAATTAAGTCATATCATTAATCTTTCACCTAAATGTGATTTTTCGGAGGTCTCTATGTTTAGCTAAGTTTAGGTGGATTTTAAAAGCATGGTTCAGGGACGTTACCTGACCTAGGGCCGCCAAGATTGTGGTGGGCCTGGGAAACTGATTTGTTAGGTGGCATGAATATCCAGAGCTATTACCAGTTTCTTGGTGAGTGGGAGGGTTAAGATGAGTTAGATAGCTAACAGGCCAAGGAGAGTTAGGAGAAAAGAGCAAATAAAAACCTTGTGAGGATGGCGGGGGTGAGGGTGAATCTCAAAGATCTGGGGATCTTTACCTTTTTCAGATATATCACTCTAGAGATGCATGATGACACAAGTGCCATTAATTTATAGGTAGAAACAACTTCAATATTCCACTAGATATTATGAGTTAATTGGAAACCTCCAGTAAGTAATGCATGGGCACAGATTTTTAATGCGAATGGAGGGGAAGGAAGAACTTATCTAGTATGTCAGCTGTCGGGGCGCCTGGGTGCCTTAGTCGGTTAAGCGTCCGACTTTCGCTTAGGTCATGATCTCACGGTTTGTGGGTTCGAGCCCTGCGTCGGGCTCTGTGCTGACTGCCAGCTCAGAGCCTGGAGCCTGTTTCAGTCTGTGACTCCCTCTCTCTCTGACCCTCCCCTGCTCACTCTCTCTCTCTAGAAATAAATAAAAAAAAACCTTAAAAAAAAATTTAGTATGTCAGCTGTCTATATTCACTTTGCTTTTACTTCACTTTTAATTCACTTTGCTCTTTTGATGTAAGAGGCACACAGGAGACCTACTTTTACCCTTTAAAAAATATATATATATATGTATATGTATGTATTTATTTGGAGACAAAGAGGGAGGAAGGGAGGGAGAGAGGGAGGGGGCACATGCACACGTGTGGTAGAGGGGCAGAAGGAGAGGAAAAGAGAGAATCCCAAGCAGGCTCCATGCCCAGCATGGGAACACAGTGCAGGGCTCTGTCTCATGACCTGAGCTAAAATCAGGAGTCAGTCACTCAACTGACTGAGCCTCTCAGGTGCCCCTTACCTTTACCCTTTTCGATAAGGTGTGTTTCCTTGCACACTTTCCTCATGTGTTTCCTTGTGTGTTTCCTTGCATACTTTCTTCCCCACTCTCCTTACTTTGTTTTCAAGTATTAGAAAAATGGTATTTGACTTAGTAGACTATTTTTTATTTGATTACTTCTGATGGTAAAATTAAGTAAAAAGTAAATAAAGCTTAGAATTAATGGAAGAAAATAACAACTCTCTTTACTTCATTTCATGGAGATGTCATAAATTGACATATTTCTAGTTCTTGAATGGCCCAGAACCAAAGTTATTTTTCTCCCCATGTTCATCCAGATCACTTACAGTTTCTGAAGTAGGATATAGTTGTGATTCATTGTATTTTATTTTATTCTATTATTTACTTATTTACTTATTTATTTATTTGTTATTTTAGCAAGAGGAATTGGGGGAGAGGAAGAGAGTGGGGAGAAAGAGAGAATCTTAAGCAGACTCCATGCTCAGCTCCATGCTCCCCAATACGGGTCTTAATTCCATGACCCTGGGATTATTACCTGAGCTGAAATCAAGAGTCTGAGTGTTCAAGGGACTGAGCCACCCAGGCACCATGATTCATTGTATTCTAAATATGAGCTACTCTTCTAGAATCTCCCTTTCTTATTCCTTTCTGTTTGTAACTTTATCTTGGTTACTGTTGCTTTAGGGGAGTCATAGGAAGAACTTATAGTTATTATAGGGATCCATGACATGCATTTACTTTCCTAAAAATAAAATGGACAGAATTTATTGTCATCATTTGGTTGCTAAGCTGATGCACAAAAAATAACTTGGGAAGTGGTGTGCAGTTACTTGAACACCAGGTACTTACATAGAGTCAGGGTGTTGAAGTCAGCGAATTATTCAATTTTAAAATTCTTTTGTCAAAAACATCCCTAGCATGCAGTGTATGAAATGAGTGCTTTATAACACATATTGGATCTATTTCAAAAAACATAAACAAAAAAGCGTGAAGTACTCTTATATAGTTCTTTTGCCGATTTTCCTTGTCTAATTGTAGGATTATAAAATCTTTTCTTTTTATCTAATGTCAGTGTTTCTTTAGGAAGAGAATGCTTTGATCATTATATTTATAATGCTTTTGTATTTTCATTCTGATTTTATATTTACTTGTTCAAACTTAATGCCTCTTTTCTGAGTGCATTAGCAAGTAAGGTTTCTCATATTAAAAATTTAGGGACAAATATTTTAACAGGGAAAATTTATGAAAGTCTTGAGCGTTAGTGTGAGAGGCCAGATGAACCATTTATTAGATTGTAATCATCCCCACATGGGCATATGGATTCATGATTAAGTATTTCTCATTTTTAGAGAATGTTAAAACGAAATAAAAGAGTAGTGGCATACTGTATTTCTGTGGTTCTGGCTCTTACTTGCTGTTTTTAGGTCCTAACATTGGGTGCACAAAATTCCCTCTCAAATTCCATCCCACATTATTAAGAGAAGTTCTCATTTGCAGGATATAAGCTTTAAACACATCCTATCAGCTGCCATGTTTTGCCCTGTTTGTTTTTCCTTCATCTTCTGCTATAGCTCAGGTCCTCTTTGGAGACATCTGACAGTGAAGATAATTTGTTTGAGCAGTCTTTTGGACATCTTGAATTTATTGATACCATTTTTATTCTGTCCACCACCCACTCTTGTTTGCTCTTCTTTTATAGTTTGGAGTCCATCATTTGTGATGATTATTACATCTTATTACTACCGCTTATTGCTGCTTTGTAAATATTCTCAACTGTCTTTTCTCTTTTTTTCTTCACTCAGCAGCCTTCCATGAGCCCAAACTTATAACTTCTCTATGCTCTCACCTGTGTTGTTAAATATTTTTGGAAAAAAACAAAACAACACAAACACACAGCCGTGTTGATGTCATTATAAACGCAGAATCATCAACTTTCAAACAAGACTAAATTTCTCTGTAAACTCATGAAAATCTTATTTTGTCATAACTTATCACACTCCTTCCTCTATATAGTTTCATCTGATGCTTTTTCATTCATGTGGAAAATAGAACCTCGCATTTGTAAAGACTGTCACCACGTTATTTATCTGTAAGCAACTTCACCCATCTCCTGCATTCTTGAAGAAGAGCAAGTGTCCCTCTTCTTATCAAACGACAGTGTCTTCTCACTTGTCTCCAATCACATCCCCTTTCTCCTTTTCAAGGACTTTTCTCTTCCAGTCGTTTCCACAGTGCCCTGCGTCATCTGTTTCTCCCTCTCAAATGAATGGTCATCCTCAGAGTCCATATATGCTCTAGTGTACATCATTATACGTTTATTTTTGTCATTCAGTCTTCACTTTTTATGAAAATGCTATTTGCATTTGCTCTCTCCATTCCTCAAATCCCCTTATATCCTGTCTCCATCTAGCTTCATCTCAAAACACTTTTCTGATCTTTCACTGGTGGAGTCAGCAAGGACCCCAAATCAACAAATTACCACAAACTAAGTGGCTGAAATGACAGAAATCCATCCTCTGACAATTCTAAAGATCAGAAATCCAAAATGAGTCTTACAGGACTACAATCAAAGTGTCAGGAGTTATGATTCCTTCTAGAGGCTCTAGGGGAGAACCCACTAGTGTTTTCTACCTTTAAGGACTGTTTCATTCTCTGATCACAGTCCCATGTCACTTTCCTTTTTTTTCCCTTTCATTTCATCATCAGATTGTCTTCTGCCCTGACCCTGTGTCCTTTTGTGTCCCTCTTAGGATTGTTGTGATTACCTTGGGCTCCTAGATTACCCCCTAGATAACCTAGGTTAAGGTTGCATTTCAAGATCCTTAATTTAATCATATCTGCAAGGTAGTTTTTGGAATATAAACTTACATTCACAGGTTCATAGGATTAGTGCCTGACATATTTGGGGCATCATTATTCAGCCTACCAGAGTGTTTTTGATAAGAGACATTTTCTCTCTAAGTGGTGATTCAGAAATTCAGGGGGTATTTCTTTTTCTCTTTCTGCCTCTGCCATCTTAGGTATGAATATCCCAAAGTCGCCATTTTTTCTCGTATCAAATGGAAACATGAAAGAGCATGGAACCTCACAAGTGGAAAGTATTTAGGGGTGAGGCCTAGAAGGGACATTTTTCATTCCCTCACATTCTATTGATTAGAAATATTTTCATATCCAAATATAACTGCAAAATCAAGAACAAAAATGGAAATACAGTCTAGCAGTATGTCCAGGTTTATTGATCTGCTTGGAATTTTTGCTATATTATTTTAAATAATATTTTTAAAAAATCTGAAATGAGAGTTTTAAATTTATACCACCCTTCCCTGCCCCCTGATAGTGAGCATGTGGACTCAGATCTATTTATTATTTCTTCTGTTCCTTTCAACAATATGGTATTGTAGTTACTATATTCATTCATCTTTTTATTCATGTAAAAGTAGTGATCACTTACTAGATATCCGAGACTATTGTAGAATACAAGTATTGATTTGGTCTTTATGTCTAAAGAATACTGTTGGTTCAGTGTAAAGATGGAATTAGAAGGAAGACCATATGGATGTCAATTAAAGAGTGTTTCAGTAATCATGGTATTTGGGGCTAGAGTGGTACGTGGAAGAAATTTTGAAGGATAAAGGATTTGAGGTGATCCGGCAGCATACCAGAGTGACTGTATGATCTGAGGAGGAGGAGGAGTCACCAGAGATTCTCTAATTATTTAAAAAAAAAATTTTAATGTCTGTTTATTTTTGAGAGAGAGAGAGTGAGAGAGAGAGCATAAGTGTGGTGGTGGGGGGTTGCAGAGAGAGAGGGAGACACAGAATCCCAAGCAGGCTCCTAATGTGGGGCTCAAACTGACAAACTGAGATCATGACCTGAGCCAAAGTCAGATGTTTAACTGATTGAGCCACCCAGGCGCCCCTCTCTACTTATTTACAAACCAGGTGAGCAGTGGCTACATTTGCTGAGAAACAAAAATGTCAGGATTTGGTGGAAAGAGGATGATGGATTTATTTTTGGATGCACTGAGAACAAAAAAACTGGAAAACATCCAGGTGGGTATACCCAAGAGCATTGGACATGGGAATCTGAAGGTTAAGGGTAGAGGTCTGGTCTGTGGCTACAGGCTTGCGAGATAGAAGAAATGAAGTGACTGGAGTTGGTTAAATGATTGGGGGGAATATACAGAATAAGAAGAGAGGAAGGCTTGGGACAAAACTGAGGAATGATAATAATGAAGAGCAGGACCAGGAAATTTTTTTCTACTTATGGCTAGACAATAAACGTTTTTAAATTTTGCAGGTCATATGGTCTCTATTCTGACTACTCAATTCCGCCATTGTAGCATGGAAGCAGCTATAGACAATATTAACACATAAGCAGGGCTGTTCATTTCTTTTAAACGAATTTATTTTTCCTTACAAGAACAGGCTACATTTAGCCCAAGGCCACAGTTATTAGCAATTGGTGGAGAAGATGGGAAAGAAGCAGAAGAGCTGGTAAAAAAGAAAGGAAGGCCAGGTGGATGTGATGTAACAGAATGCAAGGGGAAGAGTGCTTCAAGAAGGGCAGTGGTCTAGAACTTTAAATCTAATAACAGGAGGTGTAAGGCTTTCAGATCAGTGAAACATTCTTTTCCTAGTGGTGAACTCTAATCACATTACGACCAAGAGTAAATCTTTAACTTCTTGCTGTCATTTATGCACGCTTGGAAACTTAATCATCCCCAAGCTTCCATTTTGTAAAACTTGTTAATTCTATAGATTATTTGATACATTTAAAATTTATTTTCGTTCTGCTTTAGAAATTCTTTTATTTCATTTGCATAAAAAAATTCACAGTGTCTGTTTAGGGATACTTTGTTATTTTAGCTTAAGAGTTAACAGAATATCCTCATTAGCTTGTCAGCTCCCAGCATTTCTTGCAAATATGTCGAAAGCAATACATTTTGCAAGATTTTAAGTTGTTATTTATTTATCACTTGTCTATGCGGAACCATGCGAGCTGCCTAAGTACTCAGTCTGTTTGGAACACTCCATGAGCAATGTGCTCCCAGGTCCAATCCACACAGATATTCTCAACATTGCAGATATATATGGTTCCTTCTCTAAGCATGCACAGTTACCATAGATTTCTTTAGTGAAGAAACATCATGGATAGCAATATGTCTTTGTATGTCCCCTGTCTTAGTTTGAGCATTATTCCTCCTTTAGGATTTCAGGATTCAGATATTTTCTCAAGGTATCATTGGTTTCTACTGTCTACCTATTGTTACTAATGTTTTGCTCTAAAAGTATGCATCCTCTCATTTCCTTTACTTCTTTTTCTTTCTTTCCCTAACTAAAAAAAATACTTAAAGTGTATAAATGATTAGTCTTTTAAATCTATTACTTTGTCTCAAGACTAACAGGAGTATGCCTTCAAATACTTTCCATAGAATCACTGCAGAGCATATTTTCTGAGCCTTTACATAGCAGTGAGTATAATTCCAGTAACTTCACAAAAAATGATGGTTTCATTGAGTATATTTTTTTATCAGTCTCTTCTCTCTCTCTGTTGAGCAATATTTTATTGTTTTTCATTCATTTGGATGTAGTATTGGATGTCTAAGCCTAATTTTTATTCCTTTGTAAATAGCCCGTTTCCCCCGTCTTTTTTTGAACTCCTGTAGAAATTTATTCTTTAAACATGTAGCTCAAAAACATTGTCGTTATATGCTTTTATTTCAGCTCAGTGAGATTTTTTCTTAAATATTTATGGTTATTTTTGATCACTTCCCTAATTTTAAAATGCTTGTTTTGTTCCATCATTTTAATCTCATTATCCATTGTGCTCTGCATAACTGATTGTATTTTTTATGAGGAGATTCTAATCTTTTAAAACTTCCAATAGGCAGATTGAAATCTAATTTAAAATTTTAGTTTCTTTGTGTTCTCAGCTTATTTCAGTCAGCTTCCTTTTCATCTCACTTTATGTACCATTCTGTCACTTTGCATTGCATATTTTTTCTGTCTTACAGTCCCAACTTTTATTTTATATTTTTCTGATAACATATACAAATGATTTGGCTTTTCTTCCTTTAGGTTTTGTCATTAAACCTAAACCATAAAACATAAAAAGTTTTTCTCATAGATAGAGGATTGCCAACAATTTGTTCATATTCCCCTTTTGTTTTCTTTTTTTGTCACCCTTGAATATATCCTCACTGTCAATTTGAGTGTAAACAGAATAGTTATTTTTTCACAATTTAAGCTAGATGTTAGGTTTATATTTAAGCCCCAGTTTCAGTTAGGGTTAAGACTGTGCCCCAAATATGGTTGCTCAAGTAAGATAGAAATTTATTTCCTCTCCCAAAACAGTCTGGAGATTAGTGAGACTGATGGGGCCTCTACCCGATATGACCATTCAGGAACCCAGGTTCCTTCTATCTGGTCATCACAAAGTATGTTTTCCTTATCTGTCAAGTCCAAGCTGTACTGGTACCACATCATTTTTCAGTCTGAAAGGAAGGGAAAGTGAGGAAGTGAAGGTTCGGTAATTTTCTTTTGAGCAAGTTACTCAAATTACAAGCATCATCTCCACTCACATATCATTATTGAGAACTTTATAATATCCCCACCGTTAGCTGAAAGAGAAGTTAGATAATGTTGTTTGTAGCTAGATAACTGTATGTTCAATTAAGCCCCTATTGCTATGGAATAAGGAGAAATAGAATTGGATGGAAAATAGTGCCAACCTCTAATGATTCTTTTCAAAATTCTTGCGTTTCTTTTTATTCTATAAGAAGAAAGTTTTCCTAAATAACATGTATCAACTGCCATTCTACTTTTCTTGGAAGCACTAGAGTAAGTGTTTCCCTGAGCTCTGTCTCTCTCTCAACGTATTGTTGACTTCACATCTCAGAATATAATGCTTTACTTTCTGTCTCCTTACACTGTGCCCTGTCTTATTATAGTCCCTGAATGCTCATAAAAAGAAAAGGCTGATACAATGAAATTGTCTTGAGCCCATAAAAAGAATCATTGAAAAATTTGCAGCAGGGACAATGAAAAGTGGGAAATAGGTGTGAAAGGGCATCTGCTGCTGCGCATTGAATGACAGCAAGATGACTCTATACACAGTAGCTGAAGATATTGTAGATTAGATGGAAACAGCCTCCGTTCTACTAGAGACGATACCATATTATTGGAGTCACTGGGGAAGATAAGGAACGGGATCAAAACTTCATAACTTCACATTCGGGAAGTGAAATGCTTTCTTACACCCTACCTTATCAGTCACTCATTTAGAGGGAATTTACTGCAGTGGGACCTTTCAGAGTTTAGCTTTGCAACTGTTGTAGGTACAGGTAGTAGATAATTTACTTTCTTAGTCAGTTTACATAGAAGAGATTTTCCTAACCTTATCTGTCTCCATGTCAGAGAGGGCTATATATTTTGAAACCAAAAAAATCACAAAAAATTCTGTGTATTTTTTGTTTAGGTTATATTACTACCCTAAGAGCCTTGGGAGATGCAAAGATCCATAAGGTACAGCAATAAAGAGACTACTTTTGGTTTTCTTCAGTATATATAAGGTTACATAAAATAAATTTCATCTACAAAGTAATTTGCCATGGAGGATCTAGTTCAGATTTTCAAAAATACAATTATTTTTAAAATAACATTTTCATACTTTCTGGAATTGGGTTTTGCATAGGAAGCATATTTCTGTTCTCTAATGATAACTCACTCTTCTTTTTTTGTTATTGTTGGTAGTGGGTTTAGTTTTGGTAAATTGCCAAAACCATTCTTTTCTATTTTATTAAATATGATATGCAAGCACATTTACCTATACTATTTGTAGTTATATGTGAATTGACAACAGTATGAAGAAATTGGCTTTACTTCATTGAATGCATGAAAGACAACCCCAGTAATTGATGCTACAGATTAGAAAATAATACATGTTAAATAAATGTATCAATCCTTTTTACATAGTTAGTTAAATGAAGTTTATAAAATTCAAAGTAGTGCTTTTTTAAGTTTGATAACTATACAACAAAATTTACCCAACAAAATTTACCCGGGTAAGTAAATTGTCAAGTAATGTTTTGAAAGAAGAACGATTGCTGGGAACTAATTTACTATGAAATTTTATATAAACATATAGTAATAAAACATTTGATACAATCATAGGTATACATAAATCTGATAGAACCGAATTAAGAGTATGAAAATAGAGCCAAGCATGTATGAGACTTTATTATATGATGATTAGAATTATAGAAAAAGATTTTAGATTGTATTTCATACTATATAAAAATAAATTCTTAAAAAGTCTACTTTCAAGCTTTTAATTATTTAGTTAAATTTTTCTTTTAAAACATTGAGATGTTTGAGGCATTTGATTAAATGTGTGACTCTTGATTGTGGCTCAGGTCATGATCTCACAGTTCATGAGACTTGAGCCCCATGTTCCAGAGCCCTACGTGTGGCTCTATGCTGACCTTGTCTTTGGAGAGCAGGATGCCAGCCTCAACCTCACAAACCTAAGACAATGACCTGAGCCTAAGTTGGTCGCTTAACCAACTGAGCCACCCAGGCTTCCTTCTACCACATCTTCTTTATCCATTCATATGCTGATGGATACTTGGGTTGTTTCCATAATTTGGCTACTGTAGATAAGGCTGCTTTAAACATTGTGTATATGTATCCCTTGAGTTAGTATTTTTTGTATTCTTTGAGTAAATAGTAGTGCAGTTGCTTCTGCACAGCAAAGGAAACAGTCAACAAAACTATTTGCTTCATGTATTTTGAATTCTGGTATTAGTGGGAAAAATTAGAATTATTATGTCCTTTTGATGACATAATTCATCATTATGAAATGTTTCCTTTTTAACCTTTGTTAATTGTTTTCTGAAATCTACAATGTTTAATATTAATAAAGCAACTGTAGCATTTATTTTACTGTTGTTAGCATGGTATATCTTTTTTTTTTATCATTTTCTTTTTAACCTATTTATGTTTTTACATTTCATATGTGTTTTGTGTAGGTACTCCAGATTTCTTATGCTTACTGTGGCATGCTGTGTATATTTCCTCATTATTTATTTTTATCCTGTTTCTTTATATTTAGTTTCCTGTAAATAGCACATAATTGGGTCATGCATCTATTTCAATAGTCTTTGCCTTTCAATTAGAGTATTTATGCTATTAACAAGTTAATCATTTGTATGTTAGGATTGTAGTCTATAATTTCATTATTTTCTCTCTTTGTAACTTTCACTTGTATTTCCCTGTCCCTCCTCCCTCTTCTTATTTTTAATTGATTTAAGTATTTATAGAGCTTAATTTTACTTGTATATGGCTTTAAGCTATACCACTTTACTCTTTTTGTTTTTCAGTCCTTACCTGATTGTTACTTTTATATTGTTTATAAATCTAGTAATCTTTATATTAACAGTAGAACAATCACTTTTTCTTGATCCTTGATGAACGTTTTATTAAAATTGAACTGATTTAATAAGTAGTCTTATTCATAATCTTGGGTTTTAAATTGCCTATAACACTTAAAGTTGCATTACACATTTAATGATTTCAATTTTCTTTTTAAATACTTCTAATGCCAAACAGTTTCTTAAAAGGAAACTTTACCTAAGCATTGAGGCAAATCTTTTAAATTGAATAAATTAAACTTAGGACAGTAAATTCTAAGTATTCTAACACTGTTTACAAAATTAGACACATTGTCTTACCTCTTTCAACATCAAATAAGAAATGTAAGGTCAATTCCATACTTCAGGTAAAAGTCACAAGTCTAATCTCTCTGATGCCCTCATGTGCCAGATTTGTTTTAATTTTGCCACACTATGCATGAATACACATATATTGTTTATATTCTTACATGGAAATGTTTGCATTATGGACTTGATATGCTTTTTCACCTTTATTTAAGTCTTGATCTTTTCAAAGTTGAATGATTACTAACTCAACTAGTAGGGCTAATTTTATTATCTCAGATGGAGGGTGGGGTTAAAGATCTGATCGGTATATGATTGTGTACTGGGCATAGATTTTATGTGAGGGCACAGGGTATGGACACCCCATGATTTCAGGATGATCCTATCTCACCAGAGATGTATATTATATGATGTCTTTTATTTTCTTAATAACTGCTCTGTAAATAGGTAAACTGTAATATATTTCTTCCATGTAATTCAGTTTCTCAGGATTTCCTGTGACTGTTTAAAGTTGCAAGGCTTGATTGGATTCAATAGATCTCTTTAGGCTTTATTGGAATTTGCTAGCATCATATTTTTGACATATTATTTTTTAATGACATTCCATTTCAATTTTAAGTTTCTATTCGGTGTTCTTATAGCTGCATGACCTTGAACAATTATTTAATTTCTCTCCGTCTCATTTTCCTCATACGTAAAATGAAGATGGTAACAGAACAGGTTCAGAAAACTGCTTCCTGTAAGCATTAAATTAGGCAATATATGTAGTGCGCTTAGCTCAGTGGCTGACAGATAATAAATAAGTAGCTAAAATTATTGTTATAAAAATGCTGCTACTGACCTTCATATAAAGGCAAGACTTTGAGGTGTTTGTTTGTTTGTTTTCAATACCAAGCTCCCTTTTATTTTCCTATTTAAATAGAGAAACAAATATATAATCACTAAAAATCCCATTTTTAAAATTGAATTTCTAAAATGACAATCCATTGTAATGAAGACTTTATATATAAGCATCTTAACCACCACTCACAGTTTTCTCTAAGACTTGATTGTATGTTATCATTTAAAGGGACTAGATTTGTGATGATGTCAACTCTTAGTGAGATCAATAACATATTCATAGTGACTTTCTTGTTAAGTTGCATCATTTTTTGGAAAGATTGTCCTGACATGATCTGAAAACATCTTGCTGCACATGTGTTTTAGTACACATCATTCATTGAATCTCTGTCCTATGTCTACGTTTGTTTTTCCTGCATACTACTAGATGTTGCTTGTCCACAGATAAAGCAGAAATCATCATATGTTCTTGTTTGGTTTCACTTTTTGAAAGAATTTAGCCAACACTGGAATAGCATCATTAGTTAAAGTAGTAAAAGAGTGTGATGTGACATAGAGTGTATATTTGCTAGCACCAAAGTAACAGTCAAAGAGATTGAATTAGTGAAACTACAAGGGCTGTTACGTGATAGGTTAACTTTGTAAGATGCCTCAGATTACAAACAAATAATGGAAACCCTAAAATAATAGTTAGCTTTGGTGTTTTACTTCATGATTTGAAGTAAATATTTGATTAATTTTTTTATTTAAAATAGTTAATTCTTCATGTTAGCACTCATTAGAAATTTTAGTAATTCTCAAGGCACTGCAAAATTGGTTCATGGATGTATGTATGAGATGCCAAATGTTTAACTTGTTAAGGCTCACAGAATCATGGGCTTTTGTCACTAGACAGGGCAGTTGGTGCCAAAAGCAAATGCTTCATTTTTCATAGGAGCTAAGGGAAATAAATATATTCAAACTAGTTTAATAATGAAACTTCTACTACAAAGAAGTGTTCATTAATTTAAAAACTTTTCCAGCATAGACTGTTGTTAGTTCTCTGGGAATCAGTAGGGTGGAACACTTGTAAAAGTTTTACCAATTTTTTTATTAGCATACATCTTAACATAAAATTATTATTTAATTAGCAAACTATAGCAGTTCAGAATATCAATGGAACTTTATATTTAAATAACTCAGTTCCTGTTTCTTGGTGTTTTAGGCTTCACTGGAGCAGAGCAGTGAAAGGATTTTCTACATCTATGCTGTGAGCTTTTCTGTCCTCAGGTTGCATTAGCTTATGCTTTACAGTTTGACAATTTTAGGGTTTTTTTAAAGTTATTCTTTTAATACTCATTTAACATATTGAACCTAATAATGTAGTCATGAGAATCTATACTTGACCAAAGACAATGGAATTAAGCTCACAGCTGAAGTTTAATTTTCTTCCAGTCATTTTACAAACAAAGCAATAAAACTTCCAGGTCATTTAAAAGTTGGCAATATACCTATATATAAAATATGCACTATGTCATTTCAAGGTATGATATTTCTTTTGGAATTAAAATCTTAAATGCTGGGGCACCTGGGTGGCTTAGTCGGTTAAGCGTCCGACTTTCGCTTAGGTCATGATCTCGTGGTTCGTGGGTTCGAGCCCCGCGTCCGGCTCTGTGCTGACTGCCAGCTCAGAGACTGGAGCCTGTTTCAGTCTGTGACTCCCTCTCTCTCTGACCCTCCCCTGCTCACGCTGTCTGTCTCTCTCCTAGAAATAAATAAAGCATTCAATATCCAAGACCCATAGCGGAGGCAATCATACTATAAAAAATAAAAAAATAAAAAAAATAAAATCTTAAATGCTTCTTTATCACTTATTATTGAAGCAAATGAAAATAAAAGGTAATGATAACAGAATCCTTTTCCAGCTCTTTGATCACTGTCATTTTGCTATTTGTCTACCTTTCTTTTATTTCCAATGTGCCTTTCATTTTCAATATCTTTGAATACTTTCCAATTTATAATGCTATTTAAGCTTAGATGGACATTTTTATTATAAGTCAAATTAATTTTGGCTAAGCATTTAGTATCTTTTCCCAAGGATGCCTAATCAATTTTCATTTAAAAATAGAATCAACTAATAATTAAGTCTCTAGAATCTATCATCCTCAGGCAGAGAATTTATTATTAGGGTTGCATTTCCACTGAAACAGAGTCATGCATTCACAAAGATTCATCAGTGCAAGTGATCGAAGGCAACAATGTCTTAATTGTTCTGGAAATAAAATTTTTCTACCAAGTGCTGTTTGTAGCTGCTTTAAGGACGAGCCTTCTACCCTCCCACAATAAAAACAGTATCCCAGTATTTTGTATTAATCTGGTCAAAACGAAAACTATTTTAACTCATGGTTTCTTCAGAGAATATATTTATATGCTAAACTGATGGACATGTTGGGGACAGGCCATGCAAATTCTTAACTGAGATCCCATGTGTGAACTTTCACAGAGTATGTGTGATTTCCACATATTCACACAGTCCCTTATTCACATTGTAAATCCCATGGCAATTCATCCCTGTCCCCATCTCAAACATATATCCCATGAAACCATTCTCACGTTTTTTTGCTTGATTTTGTTTTTGTTTTTGTGGTTTTTTTTTTTTTTTAATCAAGAGATAAAAAGGAAGAGCAAGCCCAATTTGGAGATAGTATACTATTTCCCGTACGTTAGCACACTTTTTTTCTGTAGGTGTTTGGTATCTCATGGCATACAAATATGCACGTGATTGACTTTATATGTAAAAGAAGAAATGTGAAATATTAGAAAACAATAAAATTTTACAGCTTACACAAAAATAAGCTGCTTATGCTGGGTGAATATGTATTGACCTCAATTGTATTGTATTGTGGTGGCTACTTTAAAAGTTATATCTCAACATTTTTTGCCTTTATAATGGTCTATTTTATCTAGTACTGAGCTTCCCAACTGATCACTTCCTAGCAAATTTCAGGTCCACTGTTTAGATTTACTTGTATTGCTCAGCTTTTCAAATCTGCAATTCAATTATGTCTTTTGAGATGCTTTAAGTAGGAAATAATCTTGACTCACACTGGCCTAAAAGATAAGGAGATTTATTCTTTTTTATCAGCAGTAGTTCTCATGTCTTTGTGTTCCCATCCTGTTGGTTAACTTCATCTTCAGAAGGTTTTCAGGATGATAATACCTATTCAGTTCCAGCCCTCATATCTGGACGCAATATCCCTAGGATATTGGTAGGGCTGAGGCTGCTTTCCCCTATTTCTTAGGAACAGTGGCTACTTTCCCAAAAGTCTTGCCCAAACAGGCTTTCTCTCATATCTAACTGACCAGCAGTGATTCATATGATCATTGTTTAGCTGATCACCATCCGGGGAAATGAGCGTCCTATGATTGAGACTCATATTTAGAGAAACCAATTTGTCAAATTCCTGTCACCCACTTCCAAGGAGCAGCAGGTAAACAAACAAAATCTAGAAGATGCTTTTTTTATCAAGCACTCCTCTGATTGTTGTAAGATTCTTATTAGACAGATTCCCAATGTTCTGTGGAAGTTTCTTCTGACAGCTTTTGCCAGACCGGTCATTGTTTTAGTGAAGGAATGGAACTCTAGTGTCACTTTCATTCTTTTGACATCATCCTATTGACAGTTTTTAATGAACAGTATTATTTACATAAATATTACTCATTTGTTTTTAACTAACTAATAGACAAACACGTTCAGAATGCTTAGAATGCATAGAATTTGGCCAATACCCTTGAATTCTCATATTTCCATGTATGGATTTACCATTTTAAGAGCCAATCATTATCTATTGAGGGGGTTTCAAAAAGGTTAAACTCTGTACTCTTTGAAAACACTACTAAATACCATTAAGTAGATTCTTAAAGACACTCAAATCCACAGATATAAACTGAAAAGGAGAAAATAGCAACAAAATCTTGGACTGTGAAATTCTAAAGCGTATGTTGTAACTGATGTAGATGACTGGAGAACAGGAAATAAAGCTAGCAATACAAAAACCCCAGCATGTTTGCTCTTAAATTCCACCTGATACTCTGGAGTGATGGTGGTAAGGCCCTCTGAAAATGAGGGTTGGATGTGGGCATATAAGCAGGAGTATATCAATTGAAGCTTTGTTTAGTAAGTTGCTAGACCACTAGTATTATCTGTCTCATAGAAGACATATACACATACCCACACCCACACAAGTGCTAGCAGAAGACTAGATATTTATTTGCTGGAGAACCTGATCCAAGTTGAATTTGAGCTGGTGAGCACCAGGTACTGATACCATATATGAAAGGAAAATCAAATAGATTCTCTGTACTGCGGAATGAACCACTTATTCCTCTTTCATTACTAGGTGTCCATAGTCATCGTGGTTTCCAAGAAGGGGCTTGATAGATTTTTTTCCTTTGGGAAATTTAACTGACACCAAAGAAACAATATAAATACACTATTGTTCAGTGTTCTCCTCATTAGATTGGCTCAGTAGGATCACTCTGTGGTAAATCCCAACAAATTAAAACCTCCACAGAGTTTCCTTTAAGCTTTTCACCACTAACTGCCTTAAATATGGGAAGACATACGTGGATCCCTAAATAATCTGAGAAAGGTTTTAACATGAAAGACAAAGATTAAAACAGAGAAAAAAAAGGTGGAAGGGATAGAGAAATAGAAATTATTTCTTCCATACTCCTTATTAAGACATATTGGCCATGTTGGATTTTTATTAATGCATTGGAACACTCAGGATATTATTTTGTGTTTGTAAAGATTTTATATATATATATATATATATATATATATATATATATATATATATATCAGCTTTATCAAGTTCTGGTATTAAAATAATTCATTGTAACTTCTAATCATTTGCTAAAATATTAGAAAATATAATGATGGAAATTCTATAACTAATTTTGTAAGTCTGACCTAATGCAGTGTTAAGTCTATCCAGTCCTGGGGCCCCTGGGCAGCTTAATCAGTTAGCATCTAACTCTTGATTTTGGCTTGGGTCATGATCTCACAGTTTGTGGGTTCAAGCCCCATGTCCGACTATGCTCTGTATCAGCATGGAACCTGTTCGGAATTCTTTTTCTCTCTCTGTCCCTTTCCTGCTTATGATTTGTCTGTCTGTCTGTCTCTCTAAATAAATCTAAAAAATTTTTTAAAAATCTATCCAGTCTTGGTCATTTTTGATGGATGGTAATGTGTGTGTTCGCATGTGTGTATTGGGGATAAAGGATTAGACACAGTAGGAAGACAGAATATTCTTTTTTTAAAAATTTTTAATATTTTATTTATTTCTGAGAGAGAGGGAGAGAGAGCAGGGGAGGGTCAGAGAGAGAGGGAGACACAGAATCTGAAACAGGCTCCAGGCTCTGAGCCAGCTGTCAGCACAGTCCTGACACGGGGCTTGAACCCATGGACTGTGAGATCATGACCTGAGCCGAAGGCGGACACTTAACTGACTGAGCCACCCATGTGCCCCTGAAGACAGAATATTCTTTAATCCCCTTATTATTTCCTAAATTCATTCTGTTAGTGCATTTTTACATTTTCAGCTATTGTACTGGTTTAGTTGATTCTTTTATATTTAAATTATTAAAATTAATTTAGTTAATTCATTTATAAATACAAAAACTTATACAGAATTATTTTATATGTTGCTTCTTATATACTGGTGTTAAATTATACCTTTTATTTGTAATTTTGTTTATTTTAAAATTTCACTGGGGTACCTGCATGACTCAGGCAGGTTGGTGCCCTACTTTTGGTTTCAGCTGAGGTCATGATCTCCTGGTTCGTGGGTTCAAGCCCTACATTGGGCTCTGTGCACACAGAGCCTGCTTGGGATTCTCTCTCTGCCTGTCTGCCTCTCTCTCTCTCTTTCTCTTTCAGAATAAATAAAGTTTAAAACAAACAAACACATTTTATTGATTATATTTTTAAAAGTTTATTTTCTTCTTAGTCTTAAGAATCTGTATACTATTTTAGAAGAGATGGTGTGAATGATGAAAATGAAAAAATATTGCTCCATATGCTTTTTATGACTTTGGCATTTGAAATAAGTTTATCTTAAACTTCTTTTGAAATATAGCTGTAGTTATTTTAAATGTGTGCTGAAATATACTTTTCTTTGCAATGATTCTATAGTACTTGATACACTCATACAGGTTGTTTACTCAGTTTTTACTTTTCCCATCATTAAATTCAGTATTTGTTTATAGTATAGAAAATCAAACAGAATAATACAGAAAAGAAGGCTATGTAGTTAAATGAAACTATATGAAGACTTTACATAGACCCAACACCATTACCCAAGTTGGAATATCTCCATTCTGGCTGCACTAATGCCTGTAATACTGAGAAGTCTCTATGATCTGTAGGAAACTTAGTTGCTTAGGTGTTTAGTTTGCTTTCTTTAAAACTTGCTATACAATGGAATACTACATAGCAATGAGAAAGAATGAAATCTGGCCAGTTGTAGCAATGTGGATGGAACTCGAGGGTATTATGCTAAGTGAAATAAGTCAGGCAGAGAAAGACAGATACCATATGTTTTCACTCATATTTGGAACGGAAGAAACTTAACAGAGGACCATAGGGGAAGGGAAGGGGAAAAAGTAGTTAAGGAGAGGGAGGAAGACAAACCACAAGAGACTTTTAAATATTGAGAACAAACAGGGTTGGTGGGGGGTGGGAGAGAGAGGAAAATGGGTGATGGGCATGGAGGAGGGCACTTGTTGGAATGAGCACTGGGTGTTATATGGAACAACTTGACAATAAACTATATTTAAAAAAAAAAAACAAAACTTGCTAAGTCAGTTCAGTATGAAGTTTTTGGTCATTCAGGGTGAAAATATTTTTCACAAAAAATGCTTTCACAAAGCATTTGCTACAGAACTCCAGTGCATGTGGTATATGGAATCAGTTTTCAGTTTCAAAAGCAGTTCCTCTGGTGAACAATACAACTTTATGGTTTAAGAGTCATATTTACCATAAGCTAATGGGATATTTTAGAATATATTCACAACTGTTTTATAACAGGATGAACATTTTCAAATACTTTTCAGTGAGGAAAATTAAAATAATGTTGACAGTTCTTAGAGTACAATACTGTGATTGGATGGAACAAGGAGTACAGTAGCACTTCCTTCCTACACAGCTCATGATAGAAATGAGATATTCACTTATTTTATTTCGAAAGAGAAAAGATTTGTTAAAATGAAAAAAGTTATTTTAATTTAGGAGAATTAATGAGGATCTTCTTACAATGATAGCTATAAAATATTACCAGATCCCGGTGTTGATATCATGTATGAATGGGCTCTACTTGATTCAATTAAAAGATGACTGCTAAGGAAGTATTTAACAGATTTAGACTACCCTTCTCATTGCAAGAGCAATGAATGACCTTTTAGTAGTCTTAATTGTTTATATGTCATATCTCATATTCTAATGAGACAAGGTGAGTTATAGTAGAAGTAAGAAGAGATTATACAATGAGGAAATGATTATTAAAATTTCCCATTTACTCAGGAAGTTGATTCATTGTGTACACGACCTTGTATATACCTCTATAATTTTAGGTTAAATTGTTTTTGTTGGCTAGTCTTTGCTTTATTTTGTCTTCTCTCCAGTCTTTGTGAAGGCAATGATACTAGTTGTGGTATAATACTGAAAAATTCACATATCAAATAATAGAAATCTTTTTTTTTTTTCTCTCCTAAAAAGAGTCTTATGCAAAAATTCTTACAGATAAAGGAGAACCCAAGTTACCCTCTGGTTGGTCTTACCCTTGTTTCCTTGAGTAGTCTTTCACAAACTCTAGAAAAAGAATCAGTTGTCCCTAGTAGTGAAGAAAATAGTGAGTTTTGGTTTGTTTTATAGCAAAGGCTTCCTCTACAACTAATTGTAGCATTTAAATATACTTTTGGAAATATTCGTCTGATCTGACTTCCTCCTCTTTATTTAATTCACATAGATTGGGTGTTGAGGATCATACATTTTGGTGTAAATTGAATGGTTTTAACACACTTAGAAGTATATGGTATCTCTTATATGATGCCAGCTCCTTGGTTGTTTGGGAATGTCTGCATTTGGGTACTATGAACAGAGAATTTGAATACCATTGCAGACTCAAGCTCCATCTCCACTATCAAGCATTTTTAGTTATGACAAATGGAAGCACTTTGCAAGGTCAGACTGTTTGATGGTTGAAGATCTCATCACTTACAACTGTGTCATTAACATATTCCAATGCATTGCATGATGACAATGCACTTAAAACTATCTGTTCTTCATAAATACAGGGAGTGAGTTTTAATTTTCACAACTAATTATTACAATTAAAAATATATCTACTATTATTAGATAGGATATTTTAATTATTACATGGTAAAATATATTGCTAAAATAACATTAAAATAAATTTTTAGCAAGGAATCCAAATGGGAAGTGATAAATGAAATTATATCAACTTTCAAACTCTTAGATGACATTTTTAGTGAGATTCATGATGGAATCACAGGGTCAGGTATTATCTCGTATTTGTTTTCTGTTTAGAAGTATGGAAAAGGTAGACAAAGTTTAATAAAGCATTAACTCTAGAATCAAATCCTTTGATGAATGACATTTAAGATTCATTATATATTCTCTTTTCCCCTTGACTCACATCCACCCCTTGCCTATCATTTTTTAAGTTGATCACATCATTTATAGTGCAAATAGAACAGCCTTGATTTGGTCTTCTCCCATGTGATTTTACATTAAGACTGATGAGATGAATAGTTTCTTACAGTTCATTCTTAGAACTGCACATCCTCTGCTTGGTTGGTTTCATTAATGACACATCTGGGATTCAAGAGAAGATATCTAGGAAAATAACGTGATGTTTGGTTTTAAAAACTCCTATTAACTTAGTGTTGAGTCCAGTTGAAACTTCTCATAAGGCCTTATAATACCATGTTGCCATAAAGTTCATTGGTAGTAACCAATGAACTCATAGGTAGTAACCTATTTATGACATACGTGATAGTGTACTGTCTTCTTTAGCCTGCTAATTAAGATTTTGTGGATGTGTTCTCATTTTTTTATATTTTATTCCAATATGTTTATTTGTATATTCCAACACTTCCATTAATAGAAGAAATTATCAGTACAGTCTTATGTGCATGTTTAGACATGGTATGGTTTACACACATTCCTTGAAGTATCAGTAGTTGAAAGTTTCAAAATATTCTGTATCATACTCAATCTGTTGTTTGTTGGTTATCAGTAGTGTGGATATTTTATATAAAGGCTTTGATTTATATTAGCTTGGTATTTACCTGGTATAGGAAATACCCCTTTTTCTTGAATTTGAATGACCTTTACATACATGCTATCATTAAAAAATTAAGTAAACTCATTACTTTAAAATATTGTAATACAGAATATTTGTTTTGTTATAATTTAAGTTTCTGCTCCAAAAAGGGAGGATATAAGAACTATAGAGGGCATTTTTAGTTTTATTTTTCATATGAAGGGGATATATTGGAGTTTCTTCCTTGTTTATGTAACATTTGATTTCTTTAAAACTAATTTATTAAGAAATGTTTGACAGATGTTATATTTGTAATATTGCTAGTACAGGATCTATTTTATCTTTTTGGTTTGTTTTTCATTTTGTCATTAGTTAAATTGGGAGCTCACCACGTGTTCCAAGGGCCTAATTTTGTCCAAATAAATGTATTAAATCTGCAGCTAGAAAGCTCAGTGAAAGTGAACACTTGATTGAGTCTGTGGGGAACAGTTCCCTACTGAGCCTTTACAGAAGAACAAATGTTTAAAGAAGAATGGAAAGTAGAACAGACACAAAGTTAAAAGACAAATGTGCAGACTCCTGCTTTTAATGGTATTCAGGAGTTTAGCAAGCCATTAACTTTAGTGCTGTTGAATTGCTGAAAGGAAGGTTTAAAAATAAAAAGTTGTGGCTATGTGGAGACTAAGATGCTGAAGGATCCAGAGGGATCATTTGCTGCTGGAAAGAGTCTCCGAGCATGGACAGTCAGAGTCTGTTGAAAAGAAATATGGAAATGCTAATTGATTCCCCTGGAAAAGCTGGTGACTATTGCAGAGAATGAAAATTGTCAATATTTTCAATATTGGAAAATACATTTTGTAAATCTTCATAGTCTATCTCAAATTTTATATTTAGTAAAGATAATTGCCTTTGTGCAAATAAGTTATCAGCAGTTATTAAAAGTGTAAAATTTAAATTGTTATTGGTGATTTTCTTATCAAGTATCAGGAAAAATATCTTATGAAATGCCATATTTCAAAGTACCAATCCCTGGTATGCTTCAGCATCATGTAGGCTGGTAACTTTAATATATGATCCTATTATCCATCTTGTCATTCATTCTCCATCTCTGCCTGGTAAATTTTAAATTCTCACAAAGAGCCAGACATCTTGTTTTGTTGAAGATGAAATATCCAGTTTTAATCCTGGGTTGCTATTCAAATTGTCTACTATCTGGCATGCCTTCATTTTTAATTTTAATTTATTAATTTTGTTAAGTTTATTTTGAGAGAGAGGGGTTGTTCAAATGAGTGGAAGAGGGGCAGAGAGAGACTGTGGGAAGGAGAATCTCAAGCAGGTTTTGCATGGTCAGTGCAAAGTTTGATGTAGGGCTTGAATTCATGAACTATGAGACCATTACCTGAGCCAAAGTTGGGTGCTTAACCGACTGAGCCTCCCAGGCACCTCAGTATTTTTATTTTTTTTTTTAGTATTTTTAATTTTTCAAAAATGGAAAAAAGGGATCTGGTTTTCCTTTAAATCTACATCTGCTAAAGAAAATCTACATCTGCTATTTATAAAGTGGAGGGAAAAATTATGCCTAGGCTTGATTAATTGGAGATTAAGGTGGTTTGATAAATCTTTGCCTGTGATTCTTCTTTGTATGAAAGGAAACTGATTTGGAGCCAAGTGAACAGGAGGTAGTAAATGCTCTTTACTGTTACCCTTATTCAGAGGTAAGTCTTGGATTGGAGCCACCTATGGAAAATATACCATACACGGGTCATAATGAGAGAGAATACTGAAGATGAAAACAGAAACTTGCATCCTACTGTAAAGGTGAATGTGTAGCCCAGAGCAGATTTTTTTTTTTTTTTTTTACTTGATGCTTGCTAGGTGGCAGTTATTTTTACATACACTAATCCACTTGATCCAAAGTTAAACACTAAAACATAGTTGCATAATTAACCTGAGTGTCTGGTTCTGGAGTTAGGCTACTGGAGTTAGAAATCTTGCTCTGTCATATACTAGTTATGTGATTTTGGGCAGAGTACTTATTTTTATGTGCCTTCCTTATATTTGTAAAATAATAAGGCTTATAATTAATATTTGTAGGGCTTCTGGATCAATGTGAACACAAGTGCTAGGTCAATGTTTGCTACCACTAATGAAAGATAAAGGTTGAGTATCATGAAGCAGTACCTCATATCTTATTATAAACCCTTTTTAAATTTATTTATTTATTTTGAGAGAGAGAGCGAGAGTGGGGAGGGGGCAGAGAGAGAGAGAAAGAGAGAGAATTCCAAGCAGGTTCCCCACTGCCAGTACAGAGCCCCACACAGGGCTCAAACTCATGAAACCAGGAGACCATGACCTGAGCCAAAACCAAGAGTGGAGCATTTAACAGGATGCACCACCCAGGCACCCCCTACTTAAGTGTAATCTTAAAAGATGTTATGTAAGCAGTATTTGAAAAGCAGATGCTGCATCCAACTTAATAATATTAGCTTCAATATTATTAACTATTAGTTAATATTACTATTAGTAAAATATTTCCTTTAATAAAATGATATTTATGACTTTGTTTTGTGTATCACAAAATGATATGTTTGTTATTAATTGATTCCATGTTATAACAAGATAATACAGGTCATGTTGATGATATATATAACAACTGACTAAAGTTTTAATTTCATTCTTACTTGATTTTTACTTTGCTTCATAGTACATGAAGTTTTAAGACATTCAGGTGCCTGTAAATATCATTTACTATATCATTGTTTCCCAGGTATTTTGACTTTCCAGATGAGGCCTGGGAATCTACATTATTAAAAACTCCTAAAGATTGAATATCAATAAGTTAGGACATAAGATACTTTATTTTTTAAATTTTGTTACGTTTTTATTATTGAGAGACAAAAAGAGACAGAGCATGAGCATGGGAGGGGCAGAGAGAAGGGGAGACACAGAATCTGAAGGAGGCTCCAGGTTCTAAGCTGTCAGGACAGAGCCCATTGTGGGGCTCAAACTCACAAACTGTGAGATCATGACCTGAGCTGAAGTCGGATGCTTAACTGACTGAGCCACTCAGGTGCCCCTTGATACTTTAAAAAATAAACCTACATGAGAAGAGTTTGCAGATGCGTTTCAGACAGTCTTGATAGATAATACTGCTACCTCTTGTAGACATTAAGATAAGACTAGAATTTAACTGTATAATAGATACAAATTGTAAAGCCATATCTAAATGTGCATATAAGAGTTTCCATTCTATAAGTAGTTTCACCTTTATAAGAAATTATGATATATTCTATGATCAAATGTCTTTGATACCAATGAATACTTAATTTCTCTTTTGTTGAAACCGCTTTCATATATCACATGAAAATATTTGTTTCCACACATGTCAGCTTTATATTCTTTCATTTCCAGGCAATCCTTTTTAACAGTTTTTAAGCCCTATATATTATATCTAAAATAGGTCAATAGTGACAGGTTCAAATAATTTGAAATATCTTTTGCTTTTGATGCTGAATAACTGCTGACATCCCATTTTATAAAAAGATTTTATTTTAAATATGGAAATTCATAGCTTTGTAGTAGATGAAAACGGTATCTTAATGTTTTATAAGCAACTTCTTTTTCCATTTATAATAAAATAGTAAGTAGGCAATGAATTGTTATTAAATTTTTTCAGTATAGATGATACTTAGCACATGGGAACATTTATAACTTCTTTAATTATTCTGTAATATTTTATGCATATAGATTAAGTTGTTAAGTACATAAAAAGATAATTATTTTAATAACAATATATGAGTTGATATTTTTCTTGACTATACAGCAGAATAAAAAAGGAACTGATTTAAAACCTTTAATGAAAAATTATATCTGTATTTAATATTCTTTTGCTTGTGCACTAGTAATTACATTCATTAAAATTTTAATTTCAGGCAATATTGCCTAGATAAAATTAAGTAAACATCTCATATTAGTATCTGTTTATATAGTGAACATCATTGCCTTTTAGCCTTTATTTCTTGCAATCTACATTCAATTATAATTATTTTTTTTTAATGCTTCCCCATATTCTAATAATGTTGTAAGTTCTGTGAAATCATATAGAGCTGCAAGAAGATGTGAAATATTTATTGTACATATAAAATTAAGCTTTATATATTCATCTAAACTTACTTTCAAATTGATAATAACTGTATTTAAACCATTTACGTTAATATACCTTGAGATTTATAGCACTAAACAGGTTGCTGTTTTAAAGAGGTTTACGTATCATTTGCCATATTCATTCAATATTTTTTGCTACTATACAGATAATTCTTTTTTAAAAAGCTTATTTATTTTGAGGGTCCCCATTTCTCCACATCCTCGCCAGCATCTAGAGTCTCCTGATTTGTTCATTTTAGCCACTCTTAATGGCGTGAGGTGGTATCTCAGTGTGGTTTTGATTTGTATTTCCCTGATGAGGAGGGGCACTGAGTATCATTTCATGTGTCTGTTGGCCATCTGGATGTCCTCTTTGGAGAAGTGTCTGTTCATGTCTTCTGCCCATTTCTTCACTGGATTATTTATTTTTTGGGTGTGGAGTTTGATGAGTTCCTTATAGATTTTGGATACTAGCCCTTTATCTGATATGTCATTTGCAACTATCTTTTCCCAACCGTCAGTTGCCTATTAGTTTTTTTGATTGTTTCCTTTACCATGCAGAAGCTTTTTATCTTGATGAGGTCCCAGTAGTTCATTTTTGCTCTTGATTTCCTTGCCTTTGGGGATGTGTCAAGTAAGAAATTATTTTTGCCCTTGATTCCCTTGCTTTGGGGGATGTGTCAAGTAAGAGGTTGCTGCGGTTGATGTCAAGGAGGTTGTTTTCTGCTTTCTCCTCTAGGATTTTGATGGTTTCCTGTATCACATTCAGGTCCTGTATCCATTTTGAGTTTATTTTTGTATATGGTGTGAGAAAATGATCCAGTTTCATTCTTCCGCATATTACTGTCCAGTTCTCCCAGCTCCCATCTGTTAAAGAGGCTGTCCTTTTTCCATTGGATGTTCTTCCCCACTTTGTCAAAGATTAGTTGGCTGTACATTTTTGGGTCCAATTCTGAGTTCTCAATTCTATTCCATTGTTCTATGTGTCTGTTTTTGTGCCAATACCATGCTGTCTTGATGACCCAGAAGTAGCACTGCTAAGAATTTACCCAAGGGATACAGGAGTGCTGATGCATAGGGGCACATGGACCCCAATGTTCATAGCAGCACTCTCAACAATAGCCAAAACATGGAAAGAACCTAAGTGTCCCTCAACTGATGAATGGATCAAGAAGATGTGGTATATTTATACAATGGAATACTACATGGCAATGAGAAAGAATGAAATCTGGCCATTTGTAGCAACATGGATGGAACTAGAGAGTGTTATGCTGATTGAAATAAGTCAAGCAGAGAAGGACAGATACCATATGTTTGCACATATAGGAGAATTAGGAAGAAGTTAATAGAGGACAATGCTGGAGAAGAAGAAGAAAAATTGTTGGGGAGTGGGAGGGAGGCAAACCATGAGAGACTCTCGAATGCTGAGAACACACTGAGAGCTGATGGGGGTGGGGAGGAGGGGAAGGTGGGTGATGGGCATGGAGGAGGGCACTTGTTGGGATGAGCACTGGGTGTTATATGTAAACCAACTTGACAATAAACTCTTTAAGAAAAAAACATTAAAACTTATTTATTTATATTGAGAGAGGATGAGGAGAGAGTGGAGAAGAGAGAGAGAGAATGAAAAGGGGAGGAGCAGGGAGAGAGAGAGAGAATCCCAAGCAATTTCTGTACTGTCAGTGCAGAACCGACAGGGGGCTTGAACTCACTGAACTGCAAGATCATGACTTGAGCTAAAACTAAGAGTTAGACACTTAACTGAGCCACCCAGGCATCCCATGCAGATAACTGTGTAATTCTTTATATTTCATTCAGTAATTGCTGAATTATCATTTTTATCCATGGAGTTGAGGCTGAGTGATGATCCCAAGGAAACACGGTTCATCTTTAAAAAAGAATTTACCTTAATTTTTTTAACCTATGTAAAAGAAGCAATTGAATTTTTTTTAAATATCTTCCAGCATCTTCCCCATGTTGCCTTTGACAGTGGCATCTTTATTATAGATTATATATTCTGTGCTCTGATACATGGGATGAAAAGGAGATAAAAACAAAAGATAGGAGAAAAAGAGATTTTGAGGGTTGAAGAACAATAAACATAATGAAAGTTGGATATCTCTAGTAGTGACTTTTTAAAGTTAGCTTAATATAGAGGAAACACAATTTAAAAAACCTAAAAGAATAGAGATTACATTCCCTGAACTTGCTCATGCAGGCCAGATCATTCTGATTGAATTTTTTCATTTTCATTTTTTATTTTACTTTTACATCTAGTTTATAATCAGGACCATCTTTAACGGGATATTTGCATTTTGCTTCTATTTTCAGTATGTTCATTATCAGCCAATATAGCAGTCTTCATTGTGTGGCAGTCCAAACAAAATGTGAAACTTAAAGTAATTGATCATATTTACCAGAGTTTGATGTTATCGTTGTCGTCATCATCATCATCATCATCTTGCTCTTCTGCTGCAAAGTCTACAGAATGTGGGTGGTTTAGGTCAAATCTCCAAAACTTAATCTTGTCTAATGGAAGGAGTTAGAACTTTGAGATGAGCAATATGTGTTTGTTTTTACTTTCACATATTTCTGAATATCAGTCAAAATGGATGTTGTGATACATTGGTAGATAGGTCATTCCCAAATGAACTAGGTAAATATGTTAGTCACAGTTAATATAATCATAACCCAGAAATTAAAATGAATAATCTTTCAGGCAGTATGAGTGACTTTTTGTTAATTAGAGAAATGAAGGAGAAAAAAATGGCAGATCTTGTCATGCAAGTAAAATGTCTTATTTTTTTGTACTTTTTTTTTTCTCTATCAAGTCTATAATATATGAGCAGATAGTTTCAGAATATCTAAGGACCCAAAGATATAGTCACATGTATATCTTAGGTATTGCCGAAATGCTTGTAAGACTTTGAAAGTCCTCATTTTATGTCCACAGCTCAGGCAGTGGAGAGGGGGATCTCACCACTGCCTTATAAAGCAAGTGACAGAATGCAGTGGGGAAAAAAATAAACAAAAATCATCTTGTAAAAAAGGTGAAAATATAAAAGTTTGAGTTTTGAGTGGCCAGAAAAATAATGCCTGTATATTTGCCTACTTAATACTTATTTTATTTTTTACAACTATTTTCAGAGTGCTCAAATTATATTTTATGACAATATATATTATATATATTTATATATATCATTAACTTTTGTTTATATATTTTTATATTTCATATATTAAAATATATATTTTATATTTATATTATATCCCTATAAATTAAAATGCCATATGAAAACTATATTCAAGTATTGTTAGAAATTATAAATATAGGTGACCTAAGTTTTTAAAAATCTAGATTAGGCTGTGGTTAAAAAGGAAAGGAAGTCATGCTATGAAATCATTGGTTGCATTATAGAAAAAAAACAGATGAGCTAAATGCAACTAAAAGATGATAGAGAAAGGCAGTTCCATGAGAGGAAAATTATAATGGATGTTGTTTTTAATATATAATATTTGACATGATAGGGCATTGAAGTAAATTCATAAAGAAGATTGTTAGATAATTGGGCTCAGGAGAGATGTATATCATTCTGTTTTCACACATATCCTACATGCACGTAAATGACAGTAATGGCCTATCCACATGAAATATATGTGGACACATATATGCACATTTATGCATTTGTATGTAGGCACAAGTCTATGGATATGCATATGTTTGTATGCATTACTGTGTCACATGAATAGTGATAAAGCAAAGCTACGAAGTTTGTTGTGATTTCTAAAAAAGAAGTGTAGATTAAGACCTAGACCGATGCAGGCAGCCTTGAAGCATATGCCTTTTCAAGGAGTCTAACAGACAAATGGAGTGGGCGAGGAGGTGAATGATGATGTAGAAGGAACGTTGGTGTGTGTAGGAGTCCAGTCTAATGGAAGCGAAATGAAGAGAAATTCTCTAAAAAGCTAAATGTGTAAAGTAAGAAGTCAGTGGAGCCTTCCTCACCCTCACTACTGTGAGAGGCATTCACTGAGACTCAAATTACAGAGGATAAAGAAACCAGGACTTTAAGAAATGGGGATAGATGGTATGAATTATCAATTAAAAAGTTTGCCAGTGAAAGAAGTGAGTGAAAAGGTACCTCGATATTTTGTATTTATATTTTATGATTTATGTTTCAGAGGAAATAGAAACTTCTGGGAGTAAACACTAATATGAAAGCTTCAGATAAATAATTGAACAACATACACAAAAATTAGGAGTATAGCCAGCCTAGTCTGTATTTGCCATGGACCTCCTTGTTAATATGGCTGGAGAGAGTCCACAGACATCTCAAGGCTCAGTATTCTCATGCGTTAAACATTGCCTGTGTCCTGTTTTTTATTGATAAAAGTTAATTCCATAGATGAAGTTGAACTTTAAAATGAATTCCACTGTTAACAAGGAAATACATTTACTGCATGGAGTCTACAATTTTAGGAGTTAGTGCAGCAGTAAGGAGACGAGGATATGGAAAAGGAGATGTTAAGTTAGGGAAGGCATGACTCAATTATAGGTAAGGAAGAAAGAGTCCATGATATGGAAAGGATAACATCTTCAAGACCTAGATGGAATTTTAACTGAGTTCATAAAGAAAGCGAAGAATGAGATCCACGGTGTAAGTTAAGAATTAAGACAACTTTCATTTCTGTTAATGCATGTTATTTGCTTTGGAAAAATATATTTGGAAAATATAGGCAGTATTTAGAGAATAGGAAACTAGATGTGGGATCAAGATAGGCATTCAGGTTACATTAACTCAAAATACAATGGGTGGTACAATATTTTCTGTCATGCAAGTCTGTTGCTTTAAATCAGTTGTAATGAATTGGGCTGGGTGATCTATAGAGTGAATGCCTGCTTAAAAGATATTAAAACATGGTTAGAGTTGAATGCAATTTTTGTAATTTAAAAGAAAAACAAGATTAAGAATAATGGTGTTTCTTCAGAAACCAGAATAAATGTGAATTACCTATTAAAGTTTATTTATATATTTATTGTAGAGAGGCATTTATGAAAGACTTCTTTTTTTTTTTTAATGTTTTATTTATTTCTAGAAGAAAGAGAGAGAGACAGCGTGAGCAGGGGAGGGTCAGAGAGAGGGAGTCACAGACTGAAACAGGCTCCAGGCTCTGAGCTGGCAGTCAGCACAGAGCCCGACGTGGGGCTCGAACCCACGAACTGCGAGATCATGACCTAAGAGAAAGTCAGACGCTTAACCGACTAAGCCACCCAGGCGCCCCTATGAAAGACTTCTAATGTTCACTTTCATATTAATAAAAGGGAGGCATAGCAAATACTGATAATGATTGAGAGTAGAGTTAATGGAGAAACTCCCTTGAATCATGAGTTTAAGTATCTCCTCCTCCTCATCCAGCACCAGAAGTGCTGATAAGCAGGAAAATGGACAGAATGAAATTTCAGTAGGATGTACCTTTTGGAGATCTTAATTATAGGTAATTAAAAGAGCACTGAAGAAAAAAAAAATTAAGTGACTTAGTAACCAGAGAGCTGAATATACTGTGCTAATCATAACTCATTGCCTTTTTTAAATAAACTATTGAATTTTTCATTTACACTCAGTATTGGTTGACTAAACACGTATCTATCTCTGTATCTCTATGTCTGCTTATATGTCTTTATAACTATACTAACATTTACTGTTTTATTCTAAAGCACTTTTTTTCCTCAACTGATTCTGTTTTTCCCCTATATAAACTTCTCTTCAATTAATGTGAAATTGAGGTATTTCAACTGAAGGAGATACTTGACTTTTATAGTTATAACAGACTGGAAGGAATAGCTTAATTCAGCATATTGATTTTTGACTTAGATGGGCCCTTTTTTACATGTCCATTAACTCACGTCCAATTTTGTAGAGGATTTACATTGGATTTTGTTTCCTCACCATGTGTCTTTCGAATAGCGGTACATATTAATTTATCTTGTTGCTTTTTATTCTGCATGTAACACAATTTATTTTTATTTTAAAACCTATTAGCTTGCATCCTGAAATTAGAACTCTTACTATAACTTGGAAGGATAATGTTCTGTTTATTTTATCACAGTTTCAACTAGTTACAAAAATATCACCTGTATTGATGATTCTGTCAATTGTATGTCATTCAGTGTTACTTTCTCTAAGTTTTTTTTTACTCTGTTACTCCTAAATTTTGATTATTAACACATCAAAAGAAAAGTTCTACCAATGTCAGTATTAAATTTTTATTTAAAAAATCATTTTGGGGAACCTGGGGGGCTCAGTTAATTATCTGTCTTTTGATCTCAGCTCAGGTCATGATCAAGTGTCATGGGATCAAGCACCATGTCGGGCTCCACACTTAGCATGGAACCTGTTTAAGATTCTCTTTCTTTCCCCTTGCCCCTCTCCCCTGCTCACAAACACACTCTTTCTCTCTTTCAGTAAATAAATAAATAAATAAATAAATAAATAAATAAATAAATAAATAAAATATTTTTAGGAGTAGATTTTATGACCTAAATCTAGTTTATTTTGAACTGTGCCATCTTATCCCCATTTCTGACACGAAATTAATTCACAAGAGAATTGGTGAGTTCACTCAGGGCAAAACAACAAATCATGAAATGCACCACACCCCTTAAAATTTTTCACAGTTGCAAAGTTCCAAAATTTGTGGGATATCTATTTACTTTAATTTGTAATACACTTAGCAAACATTACATGCCTCCACAGGCAAAATATTTTCTGTATAAATTTGGGCTCCTGGGAGAGAGGAATACATTTAAAAAGGGTGAAGGAGGTATCTGTGACATTTTCTAAGCTGATACATGTGAGCTGGGTATGGAATGGATGTTTGGGTAATTCCTTAGAGTGTCTGTGTTAAGTCTTTGTGAATTACCACCAAGAGTCATTGCTTCTTAGCTTAAGCAGTTTCTTAGATGGGATGATCTGATAGTTGGTTCATCCTTTTTTCTGCTACTTTTTACCTGAAAGGTTAATTCTTTTCTGAAAAAAAAAATCAGTGTCTTGTTGCAGTAGAGAGGTTGTCCAAGATGTTTGTTCTAGATAATGATGATATAGAATCTTATTTCCTTCTGTGGCAAAAAGGACATCAGTTTTAACAGTTGTACAGATTGCATGAGATATAATTTTTGATATACTGTCAATATTCAGTGTTGATATATGATGTAAATGAATTTGTTGCACATTATAAGTGATTTTTTCCGTGAACTCCTTAGTTTCTTCTGTTTAACACTATATATTTTTTTCTCTTCACCACTTTATTTCGTTAGCATCTTTGTGTGTGGTTCCCACTTTCTTGTGTCCCCTTGCCTTACAGAATAAGCCTACTATATGCTTACACTGTAAAGGTAGTACTTTAATGTACTTTTGGTGTTTCCATTCTAGTGATTTGAATATAAACTTTTTAAAATAATTATATAGCTGATGATACTATTTAATATATGAATTATCATTTTCATTTAATATTGTGTTAAAGTAACTTAGAGTAGTCATTTAAATAAATATTCCTTAACTATCCTATCATGTACATAACAGCTGTCTTGTTAGTGGACATCATTTGAGTCTTATGTTTGACATTATAGTGCTACAAGAACACCTTTGTTCATAAAACTTTATTCAGAATTCTAATTATTAGTCTAAGATTCCTAGGAATCTAAATCATTGGATAAAGAGCATGATAGATTTTATAACCCCTAGTATATACAACCAGATTACATTCTGGAATATTGGATTGATTTATGCTTTCTCCACAATTTCATGAAATCATCTTATTCTACCTTTGCCAGGCATGATTTTTATTGTTATTTTTTAATTTTTGAAAATATACATCTGGCAGGTTGGGAGCTTTATTCCAATTTTAGGGGGCAATGGTGTGCTTTTTGTTATATATATTAAATGATGGAGCTCTGAAAATAAAAATGCTTTGTTAATATTTCTTTAGTGTGTTTTCAAAGGCCAGTACTGTTACTGTCCTTTATTTCCTTATTAATTAAGCCAAAATAAATCATGGGGACCTCTGCTTTTTTTTTTTCTTAAAATATTTAATTTTCCTAATTATTATGAAAGTCCTGACTTTGATATTGTGCAAGCTGTTATTTCTGGAAATGGGGACAGGAATTAGGTGATGACATTTTTGATGAAATACCTGGAGGACCCATCTTTAGATGAAAAATTTTCAATACTATTTGGATCAAAAGCCAAGGATATCTCCACCTTCTTCTGTCAAAAGCACAGGAATCCTTCATTTTTCTCTTTCCCTCACCATCCTATCTTTATTGAATCCATCATCAAACCCTACCCACATGGCCATCACACCATACCCCAGATCTGCCCACTTTTCTCATTTTCCTCCACTATCACTTCCAGTCAGGTCACCATCATCTTTTGCCGAGATTCCTTATAACTAGGCTCACTGCTTTCCACTCCCAGGCTCTATCTATTTTTAGCCTCTATTTTTATTTTCACAGCAGCTGTGAATGTGGGGAATTGTTAATCATTCATAGTCTCTATCTATAAAGAATTACAGGTACTTCCTTGCTTCACTCTCTAGACATTAACATATGCTTGCTCTGGCTGCTTGAATGTTAGTAAAGATGATGTGTGTCACCTCTGAGAGGGAGCTTTAAAAGACATCATGTGGGGTACCATTGCTATTTTTCTTTTGCAGCCAGAAAAATAATGCCCTAGATAGAACTTCTTCCTTCAGTCTTGATCTCATAGTACAGAAGATGTGTGTGTGGAGTCACAGTGACCCTGTAGCAGATTCATATCCTACCAGATTTTGTGGAGGTATGCTGCAGTCTCACCTGTTTCAAAATAGAAACTGACTAATTTTGCTCTTCTGTCTAGCCCTGCAAAAGTTTCTTATTACATTTAGAATTAACAAAAGACTTGTCACCATGGCCTTTAAGACTCTGTATTATACAGACCCTGCCTACCCTTAGATTTCATCTACACATTTCTCTCCTTGGGTCACTATGTTCAAGCACAGTGACATTCATCACCATCCCAGAGCCAGTCTTATCCCTACTTTATGGCCTTTGCACTTCTCATAACCACGCCCTTCCCGCATGCTTCTCTCTCTCTCTCTCTCTCCCCATCATCCCATTTCTTCAAAGCATCCCATTTCTTCACAGAATGTATTTGCCAATGGATTGTTTTCTTTCTTCTTCATCTAGAAGCTCACTCCCTATCAGTGTGTCTCATATTCCTCCTAGAATAGGGCTTGCCTTGGCAGTAGGTGCTGAATGATCATTTTAAATGAGTAAGTGAATCTGATGCCCTCTGCCAGGTCAAATTCGGTGCTAGTAAAAATGCTATTTTTCCCCATCTCTCAGCTTCTTTCCCATGGTGTTTCCTTTTCACTGAATGTCTTTCAACATGCCTTAAATTAGAAAATATTACCCACTCTTTAAAAAAGTTGAGTGTTTCAATGAACACTATGGCCATAATTTTAACACATTATATTATATACTAAGATCATTCATTCTTACAGTTCCCCCACTCACTTATGTGTTCATTCAGGGAAAATCAGAGCACAATATGGTGGTGAAATGCCCAGAACTGGAACCATACTTCTCAGGTTCAAGTCTTGGCTTTGCTCTTTATCAACTGTGTGTCCTTGGGCAATTTCTGCAAACCCTTTGATTGGAACTTAATTTGAGCAGTGACAGCATATTCCTTAAAGGTTACTATGAGGATTAAAAGGGTTAGTATTTGTAAGCACAGTGTTTTTAACAGTGATTTCATACAGTCAATGTTAAATAAGTTTTGATAAAAATTAAACTGTCATTTATTTTATTTCTACAATCCCCAGCACTTAACTACTGAATACATGCTGCCTGAAATAAATTGATCACAGGTTCAGTTTTTAGGTCATAGGCAGAACTATGATTTTCCTAGTGATAAATAGTGTTTCCATTTAAATGTCAATGGTCTACATTCTACTTCAAGGAGGATTGAGTTTTATAAATGTTTTGGAGGTAGGTAACAGGCCAATGAACAGAATATGGACTGTGATAGAAAGAAAGGTGTCAACATATCAAAGTATCAATAGCATCATAGTTTTTTATCCCAGGTATCTGGATGATGATGCCTTCTACTGAAAAGGGAGAGTTTGGAGGGCTAGAAGTTTTTGGGGATGAGGAAAAAATATGATTCTCCTTGACAGTATGAACTGTGAGATAACCATCTGACTTCAGGTGGAGATAGTGAAGGCTATTGTACACTGAGATACATAGAGTCTCGGACTCAACAGAGAAGTTAGAACGTTAGAATCCATGACAAAAAAAAAATGACACAATCTTGGAAAAGAGAAATAAATGTAGAAGAGCCCTGATGAAGTTCTGAGCTGTCCACATTTATACATTTAAAGGCCAAATGGAAAATATATAAGACTCTAGGCTAAAGAAGAATCACCCGTGATGTTTGAGGAAGTGATGTTAAGAATATTACACATGATTTTGTGGTCACCTTCAAGAAATTAACAGTCTAAAATGGAGCTCACCTCCAAATCATAAATATTTTGAGGATATATAACATCTAAGATATGTAAATAGTGCTAACTTGTGAGGAAAACTCCTTTTCCTCCCTAATTAGTAGTCAATAATATAGTTATCCAAGTAGAGAAAGTTCTTAAAACTTATTTACATGAATTTTAATTGGTTAGTCATTTTCAGATGTCTTGAAAGTTCTACATTTTGTGTTAATACAACATTGGTTTTCAAAAGTAAGTTAAATCAGGGCAATAATTATTTTTCCATACCAAAAAAAAAAAATCCCTATTTCTAGAAAAAAGCCCTGGATGCTGCATGCTCCTTGCTTATTTTCCAGGCCATCACTTTCCATTTTTATAGCCTTTAGTGCTCTCATTCTTAGCTAAATTGTGTCATGTCTATCAAGTGTAATTTCCATATCTTTAACTTCCCACTTCTGTAATCAGTCTCCTGTGAATTTTTCAATTTCAATTAAGGTCATTGTGGTCCGGATCACATCCAATTTACTACAAATGTCTCCTGCATCCTTTCCATGTAAGTCTGACATGTTGAGTATGCCAGTTCCTTGCCATTTTAGGGAAAAGATCTTAAATGTTGAAATGCCTTTAATTTTTCTTTTTGATTTATAAAAATTTCAAGACAAATTCAAAATTATGAATGGTTTGGTTTATGCTGCTTATTTTTACACATTTTTTTTCTTAATAGTAGCAGTGTCAGAATTTCATAATAGAAAATATTTCAGGGTCTGTAGAGCAAACTAAATTTCAGTTATTTAAAAACAAAAAACTGTATTTCCTTTTATATTGTTGTAGGCACGAATCAATTCTTATAATTAAGGTTGTGAATAGTAGTCCTCATTCAACTCTGAATACCCTTGCAAGCCTGGTGTAGACTCTCAGTTAGTAGAAGCATTTTATTATGTTTCCAAAGAGCCAAGGTATAAGATATTCAGTATTTTTGGAATGCTCTTTTCAAAATTGTGGTCATAAATGCAATTAAACCTGCCTAAATTAAGCAATCCTGTCTCTTTGCAAGGTTATTATGTCAAATAGGAAATCTCTTAAGTAAATTTGTTAAGGATTCGATGCCTGGAGGGAATATTTTAAACTGTTGAATCAGCTTACTCCCAGGAGCTAGAGGAAAGTCAAATGAGTAAGTGTCTTTTTACTTATAAATCAAAATATCTAAACAGAATTGTATTCTTTTTTTAATTATCCAGCAGAATTTCTGATGTGGAGAGATTATTTTATAGACAAGTAAGAAACAGTGCCAAGAGAAATCATAAGGATGAAACTTAGCATCAGACTTTAAGATAATGAATCTGTGTTAAGTTCATACAGTTTAGTGGAAAACTAAACTACTAAGTAGGATTCTGGTGTCCGCAGATAAAAAATTGTCAGATATGATTTTGGGATTGTATTTTCTGAGATTAATTTAAATGAGAATAAAGCGGATAATGTAGCATTTTTAAGAGACAACATATTATTTAGGCATTTTAACCTATAGATTGATCTTGAAATCCATCTAGGCCACAATGAAGATAAAATGAAGAACTCTAATATTAAAGGAAGTATGTCAGCTTTGCTCATTATTACATCTCTAGCACCTTACACAGAATCTAGCACATGGAAAATGTACAAAATATATTTGTCAAATAAAGAGAAGTGTGTGTACACCCTCACCCACACTTTATATCATTATTGTCTCTCTATAAAATTGTACAGAGACCCTCAGGTGGCTTCAGTATTACTTTCAGCAGAACTACCCACATTCCTGGAGAGACCTTATGACTCATCCTTCCTCACTTACTAGCAATTCCAACATGACACTACAAACTTCCAAGAGATCAATCAAGTGTAATTAGAATTCATTATCCATTAAAACAATAATCATCTCTAGGATTATAATGCCATCTAACCCTGTATCCCTTAATCATCACAAAAAGTCATAGCTTCCTAGGTCGTTTCTCATTACCTGGACTTTTATCCTTAATTTCATGCCATAAACTGACCTGATTTCAACCCTTTTCCTAATCCCTCAAAACCTCTAATGTTCTCTGTTGAAACTCACGTTTCCTTGTATTCATAAGTTCTTCTTTGAGCAATACCCTCCCTTCTCATAAATTACTTGGACTAAGGTTTGTAGAGACTACCCTGTGCACCATTGCCTACCCCCTCCCAGGCTATTGTTACTCCTTATCCCTAGTAAGCTCCTGCTCCTTTGATGTGCACAATACCATAGTCTGTCTTCAACTACAATTTCACTAGGGTTATCCTTATCCTTTCACTTGACATTTATATTCCCTTCTCCACTTCTTTTCTTGCATCATATTAGATTAGGACTTCAGACATTGCCAAATCCAAAATTCTGTCTGCAGTCTACAGCCTACTCTACCCTCAGAACTATTCAGTTGCTCACTCTATCCCATTCTTGAAACTCTTTTTTCCCTTTGTCATGGGAGAACACACACTCCTGGGTTTCTCCTCCTTCAGCAGTGGTTTCTTTCCTGATTTTTAATGATACTTCACCTCTTTCTGCACCTTAAATATTATCATGTCTTATGACTTAGAACTTAGACTTCACATCACTTCTGTCCAAATCTATTCTATAAGTCATCTCGCCCCATAATATTATAATTTGAAGGTTAATGACTCCGAAATTTACATCTCAAATCGGAGCTTTTTTCCCGAGATCCACATTCATGTATGTAGTTTTGAACTTGATATGTTTTTTGGGTTGTCTAGCATGGATATGAAATTCAGCGGGTCCAAAACTAGTTTGTTGAAACACTGTCCCTCACTACTCTCCAACATAAAGACATGTACCATCATTTGCCAAATTGCTGAAGGGAAAGTACTTTAGTAACTTTCTTGAACCCTTCTTTTTCTCATTCCTTAAATCTAATCCACCAGAAACTCTTACTCTTTCTTTAAAGTATTTCTCCAGTCTTTCAATTTTCCACCACTTCCCTAGCTCTTACCTTTTTCATGTCATCATAATTAATAATTTGGGATATTACAGAGGCCACTTTACTAGACTCATTGTTTCCATTCCCACACAAATTTATTTACCTTAGAGTGGTCAGAATAATGCTTTTAAAATGTAAGTGGGGGCACCTGGGTGGCTCAGTCAGTTAAGCGTCTGACTTCTGCTCAGATCATGATCTCACGGTTTGTGGGTTCGAGCCCCGTGTAGGGCTTTGTGCTGACAGCTCAGAGCCTGGAGTCTGCTTCAGATTCTGTCTATCTGTCTGTCTGTCTGTCTGTCTCTCTCTCTGACCCTCACCTGCTCTCTCGCTCTCTCTCAGAAATAAATAAAACATTAGAAAAAATAAAATGTAAGTGGTTTATCATTTGCCATGATTTTTTATGATAAAAAATTATAATAAAGTTCTAAATCCTTGTGATAGTTAGGCTGTCTTATGTAATCTAACTCTGGTTATGTCTATTATCATGACCTTCAACTTCTTCACTAGTGTACATTGTTTATTTTGTGGTATCTCCAACAAGCCAATCACACTTCCATTTCAGTGGCTCTAGTGGCTGAAACTCTTACCCACAGATAATCTTCATGACTCATTCTCTCAGTTTGTTCTCATGAGTACATCCTTCTTCTGTGAACACTTGAACTAAAATAGTAACACCTATCTCCACACAGAGCTCACTCACTTTTAGTATTATAATCACTCTCCATTGACTTCACCTGATTTGTTCTTTGTTGCAACCCCTACACCGAGAACAGTGTCCCAGATAAAGGAACTCAGTATTTGTTACAATAATAAGTAAGTGAAAATTAAATATTTTCCATATAACAGAAGAGTTTTTTCATAGGAATCGCATGGTAAGTTAGTTTTACATGAAGTGATTTTTCTTCTGAAGCTAGTATTTAGCAGGTGTTGGTAGAAGGGGCTTGAAATAACTTAAACCATCTGCAGCATATCTATTCAGTATGATATTTAGAAATCATTAGATGTGTAAAATATTTTAATTTTCAATTGATGGCCTTGTTAGAAAATGGAACAACATTTTGAAATAACTCTATGTGACTTTTCAGTAATGTATTATTGTTTTATCAAATCGTTCTGTCAAATGATCATGGCCCACATCTTTTCTACCCTTCTGAAACCCAGTGCATATATAAGTATTTTGGTATGCTGCTGTATTTAGGAGGCTGTTCCAAAGACTATGGACTTTTATCGTTTGTCTGAATCCTTTGGTTTATTTTTAAGGCTACAAAGGTGAGGATGATTGTGTAAGTAAAATGGATATACAGATCAGAAGGGAAATGGAATTACCAAAGAGAAATATTTCAGTTTTACCTAAATACCTGGAAAGAAACACTCATATTGTCACACACGATAGATTTTACAACTGGATCATGAATTCAATAGCCACATGGCAAGTGGCATGTTTTTCACATTGAAAGAATTTATCTCCATTCATGTAATGGCCTTTCCATGTTATGCAAGAATAACCACATGCTTTTTTGACTCAACAGGCAAATTATTTTAAAATGTCTGGTCTTTGGCTCATACAGCTTTCTAAGATGCAAATGCAATGAGCTTCCTCACATTATCTGTTTACATTTTATAAAATATAATGTCTTATAAAATAGTTGTGGTTGATCCAGTTCATTTATTGGAATATCAAGCAATTGCTTCTCCCTCTAATGAACAAAATGATATTTACACCCATACAAATGAGTAGAAAAGAAATAATGTGGACATTATCTTGAAATAAAACCAAGTTTACCTTTTTTGAACTAATGGATGTTTTATATTACCATCAAAATTTAGAACTTGTGTTTTGAAAATTTTAGGAAAATGTATTTTATGTTAGACACTCTAAGAGTTTTTTTTTACTTGCCGTCTAGAAAGCTAATTGAATAAGTGTATTATTATATGTAAGTGATGAATCACTAAATTCTGCTCCTGAAACCATTATTATACTATATGTTAACTAACTTGGATTTAAATTAAAAAATAAGTATATTAGTATTTTGTTGCTTCCTTAACAAACTATCACAAATCTAGTTGCTTAAAACAACACCCATTACTGATAGTTCTTTACATGGTCTCATGGGGCTAAATAAAGATGTCCATAAGGCTGCTTTCCCTAGGAGAGGATCTATGGAAGATTTTGCTTTCAACATCATTCAGATTGTCAACAGAATTTAGTTCCTTGCGGTTACATTACTTGAGGTTTCAGTTTCCTTGCTGGGTGTTAGATAGGGCATCTGCTTTTTGAGGCTTTCCACATTTTTACCCCTGCTTTCCATGACCTCCAAGAGGCCTCTTACTGGTCTCTGCACATTGGCCCCTACATTTCAGAGCCAGCAACTGTGTGTTTACTTCCTCTCATGCTTTGAGTGTCTCATTTGTCCTCGAGTCCTGTTTCTCTGCTTCTTCCACCACATCTCTCTGACTCCATCTGGAGAAAGTTCTCTGCTTTAAAGGCACATTGTGAGTAGATTGGGCTTACCTAAATAAGCCAATATATTCTCCCTATTGTGAAGGCTGTCATCTATAGAAACTCTTCTCAAACTAGTGCTTGATTGAATTATTGGGAGTGGGAATTTTTGGGGGACAATTCTGCTTACCACACTGAGTTTATATTTCAAAACTAAAGTATATGTTTCAAAACTAAAGTATATGTCTTGGGGCCCCTGGGTGGCTCAGTCGGTTGAGTGTCCGACTTCGGCTCAGGTCATGATCTCATGGTTTGTGGGTTAGAGCCCCACATCAGGTTCTGTACTGGCAGCTCAGAATTTTATATTACCTGTTTGAATCATCCATGTAGCAGAGAAATCATATTAAAAAAGAATAATCACTTGAACTCTGGTGTGTAGGATCCAACTCAAAAGAAAACTAAATTGTATTATAAAAGGTAGAAGGGGACAGATAGCTAAAACACTTTTAAGTCTAAATACATCTTCTCTTAACAAAACATCATGTTTCATCTAATTTGTCCATGTAATTTCTTTGTACCTTTTGACTTCATTTGGTGTTTTTTCACTTTTGGCTATATCACCCATAATGTGCATGTGGGGATTTTTTTTTGGGGGGGGGTATAATTTACATTTAGAAATGAATGATTTTATATTTGCCAAACATGCAGAATTATATTATAGATATACATTATACATACACATTCCACAGTCCCATCAGGATATAGAATATGTTCACCAATGTACAGTTTTATCATTAACTTTTTAATGATGGTGGGATTTTCTTTAAAGTATGTTCTCTTATTTCTGAATTGTTTACTGTGTTTATTTCCTGTTTTCCTCATCAGAATTGCTATGTGTTTATCAATCCAAAATTCAACTTTTCTCTTCATCGATTTTTTCATTTTTTTTGTTGATTTCTGATCTATATTATTTCCTTCTTTCTACTGACTTAAGGCTTAATTTGATATTCTTTTCTTACCTTTTAAATTTGTTGCATAGATTATTGAAATTATGTTTTTCTTTTCTGATATACTCATTCTAAGGAAAAAAAAATCCTTGAAGTAAACCTTAACTGCATCCCCTATAGTTTTACATTGCAATTTCATTGTTATTTAGTTCAAAATATTTTTTGATTTCTCTTGTGATTTCTTCTTTGATCTATGGTTTTCTTAGAAATGCTTATGTATTTTCAAATATTTGCAAATTTCAAGGTATCGTTATGATTTATAATTCTGTTAATTGAGAAGTTATAATAATACTTGGGAATTTATGTAATGTTTTGTTGCCCAGCATATAGTCTTTCCTTTGAATATTTTCTATGCCCTTGAAAATATTCAGTGTTCTGCAGTTTGGAGTGTAGGGTTTTCTACATGTCAATTCAATAAAATTGGTTGATATTAGTCAAATTTCCCAGGTTCTTAATAATTTTTTCCTATGGATTGTCTCACTCCCTTGGGGGGAAGATACTAAATTTTCTAAATATATTCATGACATTGTTTATTTCACCTTTTTGTTCTGCCGATTTTTACTTTATCTGTCTTGAAGCTCTGCTTGTTAGGTCCTGGTAAAGTTAAGATTTTTATGTCTTCAGGGTGCTTGGGTGTCTCAGTTGGTTAAGCATCCAACTCTTGGTTTCAGCTCAGGTCATGATCTCACTGTTCTTGGAATTGAGCCCCATGTTGGGCTCCATGCTGACAACGCAGAGCCTGCTTGGGTTTCTCTCTCTCTCTGCCCATCCCCTGCTCGCACTCTTTCTCTCTCTCAAAATAAATAAACTTTTTATTATATACATAAAAATATTTTTGTATCTTCATGAATTAATCTTTTACCATTATAAAAATCTGTCTCATTAAGTCTCTAATTCTTCTTACCTAGATTTTGTTTACAACAATTAATCCACTTTGCTTTCTTACGCTTAGTGTTTGCATTCTATATATTTTTGTAATTTTTCTTTTATTTAGTGTTTACATATGTACAGTGCATATTTTCTAATTGGTTTATTGTTGTATCTTGCTTTTCTATCAGTTTGACAATCTTTGTTTTTTAATTGTGATGTTTAGTTCATTTATATTTAATATAATTATAGATATTTTGGGGCTTACATCTACCATTCTGCTATTTGTTTCTTGTATTTATTATTTTTGTTTTTATTTACTTTTCTCCTGTCTTATTTGGTATTAGTCAAATTTATATTTTTTAGTGTTCAAATTCATTTGCTATGGACTTTTAAAAGTCACAACTCCCTTAATTACGTTAGTGGTGGTTGTTAGGAACTGCAGTATACATTCTTAAGTTGTAGTCTGCCAGATATAAGCAGAATAAACACCTACCACTGATATGACAATAAAAACTTGAAAATTTTATCAGAATAAGGTATGTAATTGGGTTATATAATCACAGTATAGCTTTTTCTTTTGATGACAAAATAGCTTTTATCATATTCTCAAAAAATATGAAAGCTCATTAAAATTTAAAAAAAAAATATGGGGCTCATGGTTGGCTCAGTCAGTTAAGCATCTGGTTTTGGCTCAGGTCATGTTCTCATGGTTGGTGTGTTCAAGGTCTGTTTTAGGCTCTGTGCTGACAATTTGGAGCCTGCAACCTATTTCAGATTCTGTGCCCCTCTCTTTCTTCCCTTCCCCCACTCCTACTCATGCTCTCTCTCTCTCTCTCTCTCAAAAATAAACATTACAATTAAAAAAAATTTTTTTGATGATATTAGAGAACAGTCCAACAGTTGATTCCAGAAAGAAACAAAACTCATTAGGGTAAGCACTACATTTTATGCTGTTTTTCCATGCAGGAAATTTGCTAGTTTTTCCATGAATAAAGGTTGCATATGTAATGGTGACCTGAGCTATGCAGCAAGCTTACTAGACTAGAGAAGAAAAAGTAGAGTTTGGAGCTTCCAGGGAAGCCAGGATTGGAAGAACCTTTCACAAAAGAAGCAGTTCATAAATTGGACATGATTGAAATTTTAAAAATCTTTTAATCAAATTCACTATTAACAAAAGAAAATCATAGCTTAAGACTAAATTTGTAATACATATATCTGAAAAAAAGGTTTAGTATTAAGATATATTATTTACTCCCACAAATTAATAAGAAAAAAGAAGATAATTCAATAGAAAAATAATAAACTGAATATCACTTTATAAAAGAAAATGCCAAATGTTCAGTGATGACTAGGAGACATCTTCAGGATGCTACAAATATCGAATTTCATGTGTTACATTTGAATATTTAGTATATACTTAAAAAATTACTGATCAGTACAACCATGATTTGTGTCATTTTCTGAAGTTTTGTTACATTTCAACAGAAATGCTATGAAAACATGAAATATTTTCCAATTGTTTTGTCAGTGGAATGATGTTCATACTTCAATTTTTTTATTTGACTGCAAAATCAGGTATTAATCTGTTGAATTGAATTTTTCTTTAATATGATTCTGTTTTCTCTTTAATAACAGTCATGGATGGACTCACTGCCTTTTCAGACTTCCATTGGTTCCAATTAACCATAACTATTTACTTCTTATTGTTTAGATTTTGAATATCAGCCATTAGTAGACTTCTCTCATTTTGACAAATTTACTTATATTGAATGAACTCATAGTTAGATATCATCTTCAGTCATACAAACAATGCATTTAATTTCAGTTATAGCCAAAAATAAATTTTCTTTCTTTCTTTCTTTAAGAAATACTTTTGAAGAATCCTCTAACTCTACTTCTATAGTATAAAGATCCAAGTGAATTTTCAAGTTACCTAAAAAGAATTCCATTCTGCCTTTATAGAACACTAGAAAATTCACAGACATAAAATTTCCACTGTTGTAGATATATTTCCATACAATTATTGGGAGATATCAGTGAAAAGGGGAAAGAAAAGATAAAATTGTGACATTCTGTGGACATGTTGCATTTAATTCTTTATTTTCTTGGAGGAACCATAATTATTTAAAGATCTTTGACAAAAATAGACCTATAGGCATGTAGTTTACTAATAATCATATTATTATCCCTAAAATAGGCAACCATTCTCTACATTATTATGGATGATTTCTATGAAACTTTCAGATTAACAGATCATTTCTCCATTTATTTTCTTTCCATAATTCTGAAAGTCATCTTCTACACAAGTAAACCCAATAGCAGTATCTTAACTTTTTATTTACATTGCCTTAAAAAAGCAGGAAAAATTAGTTAATTGTGGATTACCCTTAAGATGATGAGCAACAGTGAATCAATTCATTAACATTTTACTATTCATCTGTTTTGCAAAGTCTTTTTAATTTACTCTGGATTTTTAGGTATGGAATTTTCATTGATTGAACATACTTTCAATATTTCAGTTGGGGAGAGGCTGCTTCAAGAAGAAAAGTTACTTCTGAGACCAAATTCCTGAATGCAGCTTTTAAAAATCAAATTTATTTGTAGAAATCATTGGACTTCAAGTCTTTGTTTTAACAGGAGAAGTTGTTAAACACACACACACATACACACCCATAGCTATACCTGCCTCTGTTGCATTACAGCTATGTTTTAGCAACTGTGCTGAAAATACTAAATATAGAGACAAGTGGCTCAAGTGATTTGAAGGGGATGGTGGGAAGTCACAGGGAAACCAGATGTCACCAGAGGCTGTGCCATCTTTGTGAAACGATTACAACAGCTCTGTTGGGAAATGAAGGACAAATTGCTTCAGTGGCCTAAATCTACTTCTCCCTTGACCCCAAATTGTTTATTACCTTGCAATGAAAATAAATAACAGTCCTAAATGGTCAGAGTTAAAACGTTCAGGCTGCTTTTGTGAATTAAAACATTTGAAGATTTCCAGGGAGTTTTGGAACAAGGAACCAGCAGACAAGAAATCTGAGGAAATTAAGTTATTATAGTTTCATAAGAATTTTATATTCTATTTCCTTTTTAAAAATTTTTTTAAAATGTTTTATTTCTGAGACCGAGAGAGAGATCACGTGAGCAGGGGAGGATCAGAGAGAGAGGGAGATACAGAATCCAAAACAGACTCCTGGCTCTGAGCTGGCAGTCAGCACAAAGCCCCACACAGGTGTCAAACCCACGAATGGTGAGATCATGACCTGAGCCAAAATCGGACACTTAACTGACTGAGCCACCCAGGTGCCCCTATATTCTATTTCCTTAAAAAATTAACATATACTTCTAGATTCAGTCTGTCTTTACCAAAAAACCTTACCTGATAGTCACAAGACATTTATTTCCTCTATTTTATATGCCTGCTGATTCTGAATTTTATAATAGCAGTTGTCATTTATATTTTGCTTTAGTTATATTTAAAATATTTACATACCATCACAGGATAGTAAAGTGTTCAGAACTATGAACAGTGCCTTCACAGAATCTAGGTTGGTGCCTTGTACATAGTAAGTATTCATTATGTTATGATGGAGAATATTGTTTATTGTTTATTTGGCAAAATTTAAACAAGAGTCATATTATCACCATTATCAGTAGCAGCAACACCTTTCTATCAAACTATGTTGTTAATTTTCTGTGATTTTAAATGGTTCTTCAAAGTGTTGCAAAAACAGAGCCATTAAAAATGTAGAAACTATTTGGGGGACTGTTTCTCTTTTATTAAATGATCTTATTGAAAAATGTGACTTGAAAATATAGATATGGTTTTTTGACTATTGCATCAAATATTTAAAATAAGATGCTCATACCTATAATATTTCCGAAATCATTTATGAACAGTCAGGGAAAATTTTATGTAAAACTGTCCACTGTATTAAGTACTTATAATCTGAAAAAATATATAGAAGTATCTTATAAGAAGAAGGTAGATTTATTTGTCTAGAATGAAATTATATAACCAGAAGGGAAGATAAAGGGATCAGAGCCTTTCTTGGTTAAGGTTGTTTTCATCTTTTCTTTTGCTCTAGAGATGTTAGACTGTATACCTGGCAGATAATTTTTCTGAAAGTGGATGGAAATTAGAAGCAGCAGCCATTTCGAAAGAAATGAGAGACATGGCTCAGAGCCTGGAGCCTGCTCTGGATTCTGGGTCTCTGTCTCTCTCTGCCCCTCCCCTACTCATGCTTTGTCTCTCTCAAAAATAAATGAACATTAAAAAAAAATTTAAAAAATAAATGAGAGACATGGAACATATTCCTCTCCCTTGTACGAAAAAATTCTATGTAGGGAAGAATATAAAAGTTGTCTCAATTCTTAGGAGATAGAAGGAAACCGTAAACTGCCTTTATGACCTTAGAAATCTTGGTAAACTATTTTGTCTCATTTTACACATGGTAAATGTGAGTTCCAATTAGAGTACTTTATCAAAGTTTAATATTTATAGGAAGCAGGCAGAGCCATGATTGATATAAACCTCAGTTCTCTGATTGCCCATCCAGAGTACTTTGTGTTAAATGAAATCCAGGGAATACTACTAACACTGTTAATTGGAATTACACATGCTGAAAAAATATAACTCTGTTAAGTAGTTTACATAGAGTATTTCATTGGATTTTGAAAATAACCTTTGACTTGTATACAGATAGGCCATTATATAAATGATAAAGTTTCACTGCAAGAAATTTTAAATTTTTTTTTTAATGTTTTTATTTATTTCTAGGAGAGAGACAGACAGCATGAGCAGGGGAGGGACAGAGAGAGAGGGAGTCACAGACTGAAACAGGCTCCAGGCTCTGAGCCGGCAGTCAGCACAGAGCCCGACGCGGGGCTCGAAACCACGAACCGCGAGATCATGACCTAAGCGAAAGTCGGACGCTTAACCGACTAAGCCACCCAGGCGCCCCAAGAAATTTTAATTAAAATTTTCTAAGGTCACAGAAGTATCAAGTGAAAAAGTTGAGTTGCAGTTCAGAAAAAAGCAAATAACTTATTTATTAAGAGTTTAAAATTTCAGTATATTTTAATTTGGAAATGTAAATATTACTTATTTAGTTTCCAAATTTCAATTACCTATATAAATAATGAAAGAGGTCCTAAAATTTCATTATTTTGGGACAGTACTTCATTACACACATAACTTTATCAGTCATGTGAGGGCTGCAGGAATGGAAAGTTGTACTGAGCTAATTCTGTGGGAATACCATTTCTAAATTTAAACATCCTGTAGCTAAGTGATTATAAGCAAGAAAGCCACAGAATGACATGCTCTCCCTCATCAAAAGAACCCAACAAACTTCTAGCATATGGAAGCATTTCTGCACTACAAGTTATTCTGAGAGGGAAACATGTAATTTATAAATACTGTCAAATAAAATATGCATTTCCAAATGCTAGCAATAAAATATATAGTATAGCAAAAGGGCCCTTCCATCACTTTTTATAATTATGTTCTGATAAAAGGTATATACTCTGCAGGTGGGTCAGTTGAAGTTCAAATCTAGATGCATCATTCATGATCTTTATGGTCTGAAGATTTCTATATAGTGTGGTTGTAAGATTCAAATTACAACCTGTAAGGCAATTAGCTCATTGCCTGATAGCCACTATTCAAAAGGGGTTAATCCCCATCTTTCTTTTTCTCCTCAAAACCATTAAAAATATTCCTCATAATGTATATAGGAAAGCCTATGCTAAATAATATAAAGTCCCTGTTTCTCTTTATTCCTCTGTTTATGAGCAGGATTAACAACACAAAAAATATAACCAACAGTCATATCTTATGTATCAGATTGGTATACATCCAAAATATATTTGACAACATCTCTGTTGGTGAGTTGTGAGGAAAGAGAAACCGTCACAGAGTGTTGGTGGATGTAAACTGGCAGACCTCTATGGATGGATATTTGACACTTTCTAAAAAATCTTAGAAATACATATATTCTTAGACTCAATAATTTTATTTTAGATATAACAGGAATGGATATTAAAGCATGCATGTCTATGAAGTAACATACAAATTTATTCAATGCAGCAGTAGTTGAATATTATTTTGAAAATAACCAAATAATACTCCGTAATAAAACAGTTGTCTTGAAACTGATTCTGGAGAGCTTGGGAAGAGGCGGTCGAGGAGGATCCTGAGCTCACCCTGTCCCACATTTACAACTAAGTATCATCCACATCCAAGTCAGTAAACCAGAGAGTGATCCAAATCCTGGCAAAATGAACTCCTTAATTAAATATATAGAAGAAGCTGTATCTGAAAGGTTAGGAAGGTCTGAAAGATGGAGGAGAGCTGGCCACAGGAGGGAGGGAGATGTGCATGGAAAAGATAAGAGATAGGGGCCCTCACACCAGGGAGCTTACACAGGTAAGACCAACCCCCATACATTTGGCTTTAAAAATCAGAGGGGCAAAATTTCATGTGTTTGCAAAACCATTGGGACTTGGAGCCATATGTGAGAAACCCACAGTAAACACCATCCCCAGTGGGGAAAAACTGAGAGTTTTCCCCTAAGTTCAGGAACAAGACAAGGATGTCATCCAGTCTCACACCTTTATTCAACGTATTACTGGAAGTTCTAGCCACAACAATCAGAAAAAAAAATGACATCTGAATTCGTAAGGAAGAAGAATAATCTTCACTATTTGCAGATGACATGATACTCTATATAGAAAACCTGAAAGATTCCACCAAAAAACTGCTAGGACTTATAAACCTATTTAGTAAAGTCATAGGATACAAAAGCATTGTACAGAAATCATTGCATTTCCATACACCAATAATGAAGCAGCAGAAATTTAAGAAAACACTCATATGGTATTTAAAAGACAAAACAAATGAGGGAAGGGGAAGAAAGAGAGACAAATCAAGAAACAGACTGTTATGTACAGAGAACAAACTGATGATTACCAGAGGGAATGATGTAGGGGAATGTGTGAAATAGGTGATGAGGATCAAGGAGTGCCCTTTTCATGATGAATACTGGGTGGTGTAATGAATGTTGAATCACTATATTGCACACCTGAAAGTAATATAATAGTGTATGTTAACCAACTGCATTAAAAAATCTTAAGGGATAATTGTCTTTCCCTGTCTACATATATATATACATCAATAGATATACATATATGTCTTTATATACATACATACACAAATGTATGAATATACATATTCATTGTAAGTAATAAGGGTTATACACACACAGACATCAGTTCTTTGGAACCAGTAGGATATATATCTATATATATTTATCACAAAGGCCATTGGGGAAGTCATATCAGGAATTTGATTCCAAGAACCAAAGCATATCCTTCACCGCTTCATAATAAATATAAAGCAGAAATTTATTTTTATATTCATGAGTAAAAAATATATTTTAAAAATCAAGCAAATCTCCAAAATGTTCATCCTTTTTTAACTTGTACAGTTGTACAATACAGTTGTAACTACTGTTGCTCAGAAGAAGATAGCTGTTAGCTTAGATTTGGGATATTTGACTAATGCTATAAATTCTGCTTTGTACAGTACTTGTCACAACAATGGAAGGAAATCAGTATCTAATGAGGACCACTCTGTGACTAAAATTATGCTAAATATTTTCATACACTGATATTTTCACAGTTATATTAGATGATATTTATTTTAATAAAGAGAAAATTGGGGGGGCGAGGATAATCCATTATTACATGCAACTGTAGAGGATAAAGCAAGGGTTGTTCTTTTTTTTTTTTTTTTTTTTTGCAGAGGAGAGGGGTTGAGAGGGAGAATCCCAACCAGGCTCTTCTGGCAGTTAGCATGATGTGAGGCTTGCTCCCACAAACCATGAGATCATGATCTGAGCCAAAATCAAGAATCAGACCATTAACCCACTGAGCCACCTAGGCACCCCCAGGGATTCTTTTAAGGCTTTTTTCCCCTCCACTCTTCATGAGATCCTTTAGTATTTTTTCTTAAACTTTACTCCAATATAAAAGTGTATAAAGGATGTTATTTAGATGTCCTCATTTAAAATATTTATATTTTAACAAGTAAGTAATTTTAGAGACCTAAATACAATATGTTTTCAACTAATAAGCGCTAAAATTCCAAACATACTTTTGTGGGGATTGTTAGAAACTTAAAATAGTTTTTCCAAGGGGAAGAATATTACAGCTCCTAGTTAAGATTTCTGGTCAGCCCACAAACGCTGGGCAAATACAGTCGTAGAACCATAAAGCCTAATGACGCTTTAGATAATTGTTTAGGTAGAAGACATTTTTGCATATTCCAGCTGCAGTATCTGGGGATATGTCTTTTCCCTCAGCTGTAGGTTTGGGAGCCCACGTCTCTCCCATCCCCATAGTGTTAGGCAGGGAACAAAAATCCTGTTTCGCACAAGCATTAACGTGACCAGAGATTGAACTTCCATGGATAAATGGAAGAGAAGCTAAAGACAAAGGATTTGCTACTGATACTCATAGTTTTAGGCCTAATATGTATTTTTAAAAAAGTACCTGTCAAAATCTATGATTATAAAAATGTTAATATATTCCAGAGCGTAAGAACTAAAGATTTCAAATAAAAATATTCCAGAAGCAGTAGTCCCCACCTTCTTTCAGAAAGGGGCAGGATATAAGAAGGGGTCTGCTTGGGTAATTGAATCTATTTTTGGAGCTTCTGTCTATTTTATTATTACCCAGAGGTCGGGTCAAGTAAAGAATTTTATTATAGGTAACTGAGTTTTGCTATTTTCTACTAAAGGAACATCTTGAGGCAATTAAATAGATATATAAAATAGCTGAGAAACAATTTAAAATGAAAAAAAATTATGCTGAAGACTAGGGAAAACAGCCTTCTTGGTTGCCAAGTAGTTTTAAGTGTTATAGAATAAAGGGCATTGAAAACATTTCCTTTATAATGAGCAGCTGCTAGCTGAAATCAAACTTAGTGTGTACACAGAAAGCATTTGCCATGGTCCTTGTGGGTAGAATAATAGTCAAAACGATTCTAATAATTGAAATGAAGTAGGCTGTACAGTTCCCAACTACCACCACAAAAACATTTTGGGAAAATTGGATCACTCACACAAGCTGAAACATGTAGCAATTTGTTTTTATGGAAATTACATTTATAAGCTTGGTAATAAACTGAAAGCAAGGTCCTAGCCTAGACCTCTCTTCAAGATTTAACATATCCAAGTAAATTAACCTATTGAAAATTCTTCGTTTGTTTAAATTGGTTCACTTAAGAAGTTGTAAAAGACTTTATTAAAGAACATTCTGTAAGGCTTAAGTTATTGGAGAGACTATATAATTCATTACCCTATGGCCACATTTCCAAATATAGTTAAGAAGGGGCAGACCCTACCATCACAATGTAATATGTATAATTGGAGGAAAGTGATATGTTCACACGTATATGAAAGTAATGTCAAATTATTCATCAAGGGAAAGAGAATTATGAAACTTATTTTACAATATATGTGTAGTTTTTATATGATTTATTCTGGTTTTATTGTTAAAAGATATTTTTTTAAAAATTCTGATCGATGCTATTACTTGAAATCACAACTTAGGTTGTAAGTAATATTAATACTCAAAAATGATCTATTTATTCATAAGACATGTAGGGCACTGCGTTTGCTTGGCACAGGGAGTGTTGTGATGGATAAGGCAGGTACAGTCCTCACTTCAGGGAGCTTGTAGTTTAGTTCTGAAAATGATTACAATTCTGTTACATAACTGAAAGAAATTTAGAGTGTTCAGGAAGGCCATATCAGGAATACCTCCCTATTAAGGACAATTTTTTAAGTTTATTTATTTTGAGAGAAAGATCATACATGAGCAAGTAGGGGAGAGGTGGAGAGAGAGACAGAGAGGGAGAGGGAAAGGAAAGAGAGAGAGAGAGAGGGAGGGAGGGAGGGGGGAGAGAGAGAGAGAGAGAGAAAGGAGAAACCCTAAGCAGGCTTCATGCTCAGCCCACCACAGGGGGTTGAACTCTGTATCCTGAGATCATGACAGCTGAAATCAGCAGTTGGTCATTTAACTAAGACACCTAGACACCCCTTAAGACAATTTTAGTGGTATTGGTCTTTAGGTAGTAAAATAAACAGTGGCTATAAAATAATACAAAATTTAAAAGCAAACGAAACAAACTATTGGACAAGGAGTAAGAAGTCTTGAGTTCTCATCCTACTCAGTTCATATTTGTGTTATTAAGATCATTACATTTAATCTCCCTTAGCTTCCATTGTCCTATTTCTAGTATATGGGTTGGAATAGATGTCTACTAATTTTCCAATATAATTTATAATTCTCCAATATTAGAATTTTAAGAATCAAAATCTTGTGAAAGGAAGAAGATGGAAGTTTATAGATGTCTTCTTCCATCATGTCATTCACTGCTAAATATATTTTGTATAAAAAAAAGACTACATTCAGAACAAAACTTCCCTAAAATGATGGACTACAACTTTTTTCTAGTCCAACATAAGTAAAAAAGATTCTCAGAATAATTGTGACTCAGTTTTATTGTGATTCTTCCGTTTCACTTCCCTTACCTTTAAAAAGGCATTTCAAAACTTGGTTTGAGAGGATATTTATAATTTGAAAAATTTTGTGTACAGCTCTTCTTCCCTTCTTCTCCTTACTCTGTTTTGAGAATTACTTTCTGGAAGTTGGATATGCTCGGCATCTCCTTTGGCCACACCAAATCCACTCTTCTCCACTCTTCTTCTGCTTGGTCTGTACCCTGCAAGACTGACCTCTGAGGACAGAATTGACTGGGCTTTCTACCCTGTTTCTCATGGGTCTTTGCCCCTAGTCATTGAGAAGGGATCAGAGGACAAGGGGGTAAAGAGGTAGAGCACCATTTCTCCTAACTTCACTTGCTGGACTGGAGTTTGCCAGTTCCCCACTCTTTCCTCTACCTGCGGGTTCTCTCAAATGGCCACTCACCTTTAGCTACAAGGTACAAGACCTTGTTGGGTCTTGTGCATGTGCAGAGGACAGGCAATGGGAAGACACAAGAAGACAGCCATCAACAATCTGAGGAAAGGGGCCCAGAACAGATCTCTCTTTCATAGCCCTCAGATGGAACTTACCCTGTTTATCCTTTGATCTGACTTCTGGCTTTCACTATGAGAAAATAAATTTATTTTGTTAAGCCATCCAGTCTGTGGTACTCAGGAAACTAATATAGATTCCTCTTCTCCTTGCCCCTTCAGATCTAAGAATGGTAACTGCTTTCAGTCACTGGTTTCCTTAATCTTACATATGAATTTGTAAATACTATTTTCTTCATGCTTTCTTCAGTTATTCCTTTATAATGTGTCATTTCATCCTGCTAGTACCTTGCCTGAAATATAAAAATGGTTTCTGAATCACACTTTTCTATAGCACTTTTCTCCTTAGTTCCATCTTTCAATATCTTTTTTTATTCTCTTTATCTTTCCCACTAAGGAAAAAAATGGCTTTAGGAAATTACATAAAGCATGTGACTCATAACAGGCATTACTATCAACATAACAAATATTAACCAATGACACAAATAACAAATAGCATTACAGAATTTCAGATAATCAGTGGGGGAAGATGTTTTTGATGGTGCATCCTTCCATAATCTCCAGTTCTCTTGGTATTGTTCATATCTCTTTCTTGAGTCCAGAAGTACAAAAAAGTCAACTCAAAAGCAAATGAAAAAATAGCACAGGACTATAGAAAACATACATAAATAGGCTATCATCATGCATTATTGGTTAAGAGCAGAGTGTTAAATAAAAATATTAAATATTCTTTGAGATTCTAACACTAGCTTTGAAGAGACAAAAAGATTTAAGTTGTAATTTAATGGAGCTGCCATTTATAAGCCCTTGACATGGATTGTCTTTGTTTTGAAATTGAGGAATGGATTCTGAAGCTGGATTACTAGGTTACTTGAAGACAACAAAATAAATAGACAAATGTTTGAAATGCATTTAAACAATATGAGCAAGTTGCTAGAAGAATAGTTCTTACTTTTTGATCAAAAATAGCCTCTTCACTCTGCAAAATAAGATGTGGAGTTCTCCAAGCTTTATTTTTGAAAGATATTTATAAAGAAATAAAGGATGTAAAATTCTATTATCTCTAAGGTCTTTTAGGGAAAAATAGTGTCTTTTTTAAAAAAACTAATCTAACAACCTATTGTTAAAATTGAAGTTGAGATAGGCTAATAAATATATCATGAGGCTTTTGAACAACCACAATACACAATATATGCATGTTCGGATGTTCTTGGAGAATGTATGATGAGCTAAGATTGCTTGAAAATTAAGTAGAGGGCTCTAAATGCCTTAGTGTATTCCTAGCAAGAAAAAGTTTAACTACTAAACCCTGTTACTTTCTTAGACAAAAACTTTGTGATATGTATAACCCATAATTCTCTCTTCTTTTTTTCTAATTTTAATAAATCACATATTATTCAAAGCAAGAAGTAATAAATTTCTTATATTTCTCAGAATGATTTCTTATTCCATTATACTGCTGCAGAGAATGAATAAAGGGTTTGACCTAGTTAAATGCTCAATTTGAGTGAATAAATGACGTTTCACAAAAACCAATTACAAATTGTGAATAAAATGAAAAAATGACCACATAGAAATTGCAATGTCAAACTTTCTACCTTATTTTTAGATTTTGGAAAATTAAACACATTTTCTAGATGATTTATGTATTGAATTTTTTAGTATAGTTGAAATAAAACTTTGTAATCTGTATGTTAGATTTGCTGCCTGACATTGCCCACAAAAGTAGACTTCTTTGAATATATGTAGTAAATAGGATTTTGCATACTAAAATAAATGTAGTTCAATTTAAAGCAAACATTTGTTAAAACATTGTATCACAACTTTGCAGTGATATTTACTGAAGTACTATCAGGGACTTGAATAACTTAAGGTTTTTCTCATTAAAGAAAAAAAAAACTGTTGGGGAAATAAAAAAAAAAAGAATATTCTTTATAATATATTGTTAAACTTACACATCAGTTTTAAAAAACCCAGCTGTTTATTACCTACCACTGTGAGTGCTAAAGATGAAAACAGTAGAGGAGGGAGCAGTACACCTCTCCACTCCCATTAGGTGACTGAGCCTTTGGATAGCAGCACCATAAGGGAGGACTGACTTGAAGACTTGCATGAGTCCAGAGACCCTCCAAGTGCTCTAAGAATTTTACAGGAATGCAGCACACCTATTGCAAATTTTTCTGCATGAAAGAACCTTCCATTTAAATACTCAGTGTTCACACAGGTTAAACTCAACATAACATAAGGGCAAGAGCATGCAGACTATAATATAACCATATATAAACTGTTAAATTAAAAAGAAGAAATGAAAACATTCTAGAATCAAAGGTATATCACGTTTATCTGGAGATATTTTAAAATTAAACAAATCGAACTCTTAGAAATACAAAATATAGAAGCATTGAACGTGTAAATGAAATGGTGACTTGAAAAGCAGATTACATAATATTGCTAAAAATAAAATGCTTTTACCACAATATGAATCAGAAAGAATTACCCCCCCCAAAAGAAAGAATTACCCAGAATAAAGCTAAAAGAAATGAGATGTAACATGTGGAAAACAGATACAGAGGTATGTAAAAATTTTAACAGTTTTGATATGCTATCTCTTATCAAAATTGAATCAAGAAAAAAATGGAAAATCCAAATGGTTCCAATTAAGGGAATTAAATTTGTAAAAACAATAAAAAATTCCCAGGGGTGGGGAGAATAAACTCCAGAATAAGATGATTTCATTGGTACATTCTAACAAACATTTAAATAAGAAATAACATCAATATTGCATAAAATATTTTAGAAACTAGAGGAAGAAGGAATGTTTTTCTGACTGTTTAATTAAGCTAGCATAACTTCTGTAACAAAATTGGACACGTATGGTGGAAATTTAAAAAATACAGATCAGTCTTCCTTATTCATATAGAATTAAATATCTTCAACAAAACCTTAGCAAGTAAAATTAGGCAATAGGAGGGGCGCCTACGTGGTTCAGTTGGTTAAGCGTCAGACTCCTGATTTCCATTCAGGTCATGATCTCACAGTTCCTGAGTTCAAACCCTGCATCGGGCTCCACACTGAGAGTGCAGAGCCTGCTTAGGATTCTCTCTCCCATTCTCTCTGCCCTCAAAATAAATAAATAAACTTTTAAAAAATCAGCAATAGAAATAAGAATAACACAACTTAATACTAGACTTTATTAGTGAATTTAGCAAGGACACTGACTAGAAGCCAATTTTAAAATAGTTATTTCTGTATATAGCAAAAATCAAATATAATAATTAAAATATACCAGTAAAGTATCATCAACATAATTACTTTAAAAAAATATTTATTCTTGAGATAGTAAAAGCTGGATAGCAAATTTTCAGTAACAAATATTGAAACTAGACAAAGTGGTAAATAGTTTTAAAATGCTCTTGAGAAAATTGTTGTCAACTACAGTTGTGTATTCAGCAAAAATATATTGGGAAAACAAGGGCAGTTGTCTCAAAGGAGACATTTTCAGAGAAGTAAACACTGAGACCACCCATAGATCTTCACTAAAGGGAATTCTAAAGGATGTACCTTAGTAAAAATGAAAAAGAAAGAAGGGAGGGAAGGAGATAAGGTGGAAAGGAAGGAAACGAGGAAAAGAAGGAAAGAAAGGAAGGGAGGAAGGAAGATAGGATCCCAGAAAAGAGGTCTGAAATACTATAAGGATTTTTTAGTATAATGTTACATTAATTTCAAGTATGCAATACAGTGATTTAATAACTCTGTACATTATGCTGTGCTCCACAACTATAGCTACCACCTGTTACCATAAAACACAATTATAATTCCATTGACTATATTACCTATGCTGTACCTTTTATTCCCATGACTTATTCATTCCATAACTGGAAGCCTGTGTCTCCCACTCCCTTTTACCCATTTTTTAAATTAGGAGTTGGTAATTGTATGATACACATAATATGTTACTGGTAAAAAATAATGTTCATAATGTTTAAATTTAGGAAGCTGAAAAGATCATAATCAGTGGTCAAATTTTGTTCTTAGCATATTCTAAGATTTTTTTTTCATTTGGGGGGAAGACTAAGATACTGATTAAACTTTACTTTGATAAACTAAATTTGGGAGGTAAAATTTTAAGGGTAACTTCTAAGAAATAGGAATAGTGTATCATTTCTCAAACTAGCAGAGTGAAATAATGAAAAAAATAATCTAACAAGTAGAATAATTTGATATCCAAAAATATGGAAAAAAAACAGAAAAAAATGGGATATTAAAAGCAAAAAGATGAGAGACAGAAGTTCAAACATATCAGTAAATAAAATAAATGTAATTTAATTCACATTTTAAAAATAGAAATTTTCATATTACATTTTTTTGACATTTTATATCCTGTTTGTGAGACCAGATAAAAATCCAGATGAAAAAGTCTAAAGTAAAATGATGGAAAAAGTTATAGTAGACATTGTAAAGAAAACAATGCTAGATTGGTTGTAGAAATGTCAACAATATGTGAAAATTTATATTTTAAGGCAAAACACTATATTAATGATAAAAAAGTGATAAAATGTTCATTTCTCCCAAAAATTTCAAAATTTGTATTCACATAATAAACATTAAATATGTAAATTTAAAGTATTGAAGAATTGCATAGAAATATATTTTGCTACTGAAATAATAAGTAATTATATAATTATTTACATGCAATTGTAAATAAATAAATAGATATATAAAGTCTCATTCTTTACATTGTTTATCACAGCGGATTTCAACCTCATTATTTTATTGCTGATAAATGTAGTAGATCAAAAATTAAGATAACAGTTTTATGAACATAATAAACATTTAAATATATATTTAATATATATGTACATAATATAAATGTTAAGTCTTATTCTTCTGAAATATATATAAAATGGATCATATATTATTATGAAAGTACAAGTGTTTTTTTTTTAGCTGTTTATTGTTTTTCAAAACAAAAATTAAAAAAAACCAAAAGAGGGGTGCCTGGGTGTCTTAGTCGGTTGAGTGTCTGAGTTTCGCTTAGGTCATGATCTCGCGGTTCGTGGGTTCGAGCCCCGCATCGGGCTCTGTGCTGACTGCCAGCTCAGAGCCTGGAGCCTGTTTCGGAGTCTGTGACTCCCTCTCTCTCTGACCCTTGCCTGCTCACGCTGTCTCTCTCTCTCTCCTAGAAAAAAACAAAAAAAAAAAAAAACAAAAAATAAAAGCCCAAAAGAGTCAAAATTCCACTCTGATCAGCTGAGCTGATATGGCTGATGTGGACTGTCTCTCAGGTTGTTTCATGGAGCATCAAGTGCACTGAGGGGAGAGCAAGGGGAACAGAGGGGCAGGGAGTGGGTTGTTGCCTCAGCAGGGCTGAATAAACACTTTGCACCAAATTTTATAAAAGTTGATATCATACTATGTCCTCTTATTGAATTTCAAATAAATAAAAATCCATTTATTTTATTTTATTTTGTCATTTTATTTTAATCAATATAATCTTCTAAATAACAAAAAATTCTAATAGAAATTACAGATGAATTATCAAAAATAGTGAAGAAAACACATGTCAAGCACACGTGGAACCCAGAGCAAGTAATCCTGCAAAGAATATTTTTACTAATATAAGGGGCAATTGTAGAAAAGAATAAAGGCTAAAGGTTAGTAATTTTGTCATTCACATAGAAAGTGTACAAAAAGAATAATGTTATATTTGATGAAATAAGTAACAAATCATGATAAGGGCAGAAAAATAAAGAAAATAATGGTAGAGGAAGTGAGGAACTCAAAATAAGGAGGAAGGGAAGGAAAATATGAGAGGAAGAAAGGCAGCCAGGGAAGCAGGAGGGAACAGGATAAACCGGAAGAGGTAGAGAAGGTGAACGTAAGTGGTGGGCTTCAGGAGACAGAGCGTACGCAGGTGCAGGTCAGGCAAAGGAATAGAATACAGAAGTGTTACGTGGGTAAAGGATTTATTTGTTTCCATTCAAAATACATACTACAAGTAGGAAGGCTTCCAGTTCCTGCCACAACAGATCAATGAATATTTCCTACGGTAAACAGATATGAAGTGAAATGAAATATATGAAGAAATATGTTTTAGTCATTGGGCAATAGGCCTCACAGTACTGGATCAGTGACAGAAGGAAAACCCCACACTCTGCATATGTTATCTATTCATCTTGTTTTCCTACCGAAAGGCACCAGGAGGGTAGAGTCCGAAGAATAGTGATCTCACTGAGCAAAAGGAAAAAAAAAAAAGAGAGAGACAGAGAGATGGAGAGAGACACACGGAGAGACAGAGAAAACTACGGAGAAAGCCCAGGAGTAGAAGTCTGCACAGAGCTCTCTTGATTTTCGGTCAACTATTAGGTTCTATATGAGAACAGAGAGACTTTTGTATGTTTATTTACAAATACATGTGTGAAAAAAAGACTTTAAAAGGAAATACAAAAATATTTATTAAAAAACTTGTACAAAATTGAACCAAAATATGATACAATTAAAGTATACACAAATACTGAGTTATTGGAGGGAAGCATTCAGTATTTGCAGATATAATTCTTCACATTAATCCATAAACCTAACTCAATATTCATTAAAATTTTAGAGATCTTTTTAAAAATTTGACAAAAGGACTCTACATTTCATTCATAAGGGTAAATACATCCAAAAGTCAAGAACATTTTTGGATTAAAATAATGTTAGTGCCATTTGTACTATCACAGTATCAAAATTCACTATGAAGTTGCCATAATTCAAATGTGGTGGTATTGCACTCATAAATAGATTGGTGAGACACAAACTAGAAATTGAACCATGCATATATGAAAATTTAAGATTTTAGTAGAGGGGATTTCAGTACTATGAGGGAAGAACAGACTATTAAATGGTATTTAAATAATTCAATATGCATTGAAGAGAAGACACCTGTCTTATAGTGAAACTCATGCTCTACAAATGTAGTGAACTATTTATAATCCAGAGAAAATAATATGTTATATAAAAAGTTAAAATAGTGGAAAATATAAAACATTAAAGTGTACAATACTTGACCCTATAATTTCAGGCCTATAAATTTATCTTAAAGAAATTCATATATATATATATATATGATATTTTAGATATGACACAAAAACAAAAGCAAAAATCAAAATTGGGACTATATCATACTGAAAAGCTCTACACAGCAAAAGAAACAATCAACAAAATAAAAAGGAAGTCTGCAGAATGTGAAAAATAAATTTGCAAACCATATATCATTAAATGGGTAATATTCAAAATGTGTAAAGAACTCATACACAACTCAATAACTAAGAAAAGAAACCATGAAAGTCTCTTGAATACTCTTGAATACTGAGAACAAACTGAGGACTGATGGGTGTGGGGGTCGAGGGGGTAGATGTGCATGGAGGAGGGCACTTGTGGGGATGAGCACTGGGTGTTAATATGGAAACCAACTTGACAAACTATTGGTAAAAAAAAATCAGAGGATACATAAAAATAAATTCAAAATGGATGAAAGACCTAAATGTGAAACAGGAAATCATCAAAATCCTACAGGAGAAAACAGGCAACAACCTCTTTGACCTTGGCTATAGCAACTTCTTACTTGACATGTCTCTGAAGACAAGGGAAAGAAAAGCAAAAATGAACTATTGGGACCTCATCAAGATAAAAACCTGCACAGCAAAGGAAACAACAAAACTAAAAGGCAACTGGTAGAATGGGAGAAGATATTTGCAAATGATGTGTCAGATAAAAGGTTAGTATCCAAAATCTCAAGCTAATCAAACTCAACAGCTGGAAGACAAATAATCCAGTGAAGAAACAAGCAAAGACATGAATGTATAGACACTTTTCCAAGAAGACATCCAGGTGGCAAACAGACACATGAAAAGATGTTCAACAGACACATGAAAAGATGTTCAACATTGATCATCATCAGGGAAACACAAATCAAAACCACAGTGAGATACCACCTGACACTGGTCGGAGTGGCTAAAATTCACAACCCAGGAAACAACAGATGTTGGTGAGGATATGGAGAAAGGGGAACTCCACTTGCATAGTTAGTGGGAATGCAAACTGGTGCAGCCACACTCGAAAACAGTGTGGAGTTTCCACAAAAAAATTAAAAATGGAACTACACTATGACCTAGCAGTTTCATTACTAGGAATTTATCCAAAGGATACAAAAATGCTGATTCAAAGGGGCACATGCACCCCAATATTTATAGTAGTGCTATCAACAATAGCAAAATTATGGAAAGAGCCCAAAGGCCCATTAACTGATGAGTGGATTAAAAAGATGTGGTGTATATATACAATGGAATACTACTCACTGATGAAAAAGAATGGAATCTTGCCATTTGCAACATGGATGGATGTATATCATATGATTACACTCATATGTGGAATTTGAGAAACTTGACAGAAGATTATAGGGAAAGGGAAGGAAAAATAAGATAAAAACAGAGAGGGAGGCAAACCATGAGACTCTTAAATACAGAGAGCAAACTGAGGGTTGATGGAGGTGAAGAAGTGGGGAAAATGGGTGATGGGGATTAAGGAGGGCACTTGTTGGGATAAGCACTGGGTGTTATATGTAAGTGATGAAACACTGGATTCTACCCTTGAAGCCGAGACCTCACTGTATGTTAACTAACTTAATAAAAATTAAAAAAAAAAAATAGGCAGAGGAATTGAATAGACTTTTTTTCCTAGAGAAGACATTCACATGACCCACTATCACTGAAATTTAATATTTTACTTTTAATTTAGTTACAGGTTTCTTTAGTTGCAAATTAGATGATTGGATGCCCAGGAAATCAATGAGTGTGGTAGGATGAATTAATGATCCCTTTAGATGCCTATATCCTAATCACTGTAATGTCTCAATATGTGACTGTCTGGCAAAGGGACTTTGCAGATGTGATTAAGAATCTTGAGGTAATGCTGGGTAATCTGGGTAGGTCTGATATAATCACAAGGGTCCTTATTAGAGGGACATAGGAAGTATCAGAGTGAGATAGAAGGTGATGTGACAGTGGGAGCAGAAGGACCAAGAGGTAGGGCTTTGAAGATGCTCCACTACTGGCTTGAAGATAGAGCAATGGGGTTGTGAGCCAAAGAATGCAGACAGCCTCTAGAAGCCAAAATAGGCAAGGAAACATTCTCAGATGCCTCCAGGAGGAACAAGTTCTCTAAACACCCACACAGGGCTTCTCTAGCCCATTAAAACCAATTCAGACTTTTGGCCTTTAGAACTGTAAAGAGAGTGGGTTTGTGTTATTGTAAGCCACTACATTTATGGTATTTTATTACAGTAAGAAACTAAAGGGAGTCTATCAAGAAAATACAACAACATCAGTTTTTAAGTAACAGGATATAAAACACACCTTTGAAATTGGTAGTTGTCACATATGCAAATTATATTCAGATAGAAGTCATTTTTAAGAATAAAAACACTATTTTCCATAGTAACACAAAAGAGAAAATACATAGCAGTAAATACTGTAAAATCTGTGCAAAACACATTCCTGGAGAGTCCCAAAGTAGAATGAATCAAAAATCAGAGGCATCCCTTTATGAGTCAAGGTTGTATGTATTGGTTCTTTGAATCACATTCTGATGATCTTATTAATTTTCTGTACTTTCTGTAGCATCCACTTAACTAGTATGTAAATTAATATATCTCTGTTAGTGGCAACATACAATGCCAACTTGGTCCTGTCTTTCTGCTCCAACATCTCTTTGCTACCAGATTCTCCATGTTGTAGCAGTTCGAGACACCTGAATGTCCACATCATTGACTCAGGAAATTAATACCAGAAATTATCATATTACCATGATTTAGAGTGGATGTAGGGGTATGAGTGTTAATGTGTTAGTTCTGCTCAAATGATACATCTCAACAAGTTGTGCAGAGTAGGGGCTTGTTCCTGAGGCTAATAAATCACTGAACATAGAGTATATTATTTAATGCCTTTTGTTTTTAGCTGTGAATTCCAGTTATAAGCTTAAGGAAGAAAAATATCACTTGTACCTTAAACAATTACAAAACACACACACACACCCCTTAATAACAACTTATCTAAATTTTACATCTGGAAATTGAAGCTTAGAGAAGATTATGCAAGTTTTCTAAGTAAGGTAAAATATATAATGAATGGCAGGATTAGAATTCAGTTCAGATCTATTAGGGCATAAGCTCATGTTGCAACACCCAAACCATCATTTACTATGTTTTTCCCAAACAGCAATATGAAATATTATTTTTTCATATACTCTGCTATTATACTCAGGTTTCAAATTCATATTTTTCCCTCTTCCATTGTGGTTTTATTCTTTTTCTCATCTACTATTTTACTTTTGTTAGGCTCTTAGAACCACCTGCTCAAAGATGGAGAAAGAAAGAAACCTCTTAAGGTTTCAAGATTAGGAAACTTTAATTTTCATGATTTCAAGAGAGAAAATGGAAGAAAACACCATATGCAAAAGAAATGTAGAGGGAAATGAAGGCTAAGAGAAAAGGTAGTATGAGATTACAGAGCCAAGAAAAGAGTTTAGCCAAGGTCAAGGTGATCGATGCTGTCAAAAGGAGCATTAACGTCAGACAGATTGAAGATAAAAATATCTTCATAAGGACAATGTGAGGTATCTTTAGTCAGTAATATTATTTACATTATCTCTATTGATTTTAGAATACCTTCCAAGCCCACTTTTCCAACTATCTTCCATATATTTAATGCACTTTTGTTGGTAAGATTTCCTGCAAAATCATTTAAAGGCTTCTCTAGACTGACCTTATCTTCAATTGTGTTTGTGATGGAGACACTAAAGGGAATGTGAAAGTGGTTCCAGTCTCATTATGGGGTTAACTTATCACGAAGGACTGAATTTTGCCTAATATTCCAAAATATTCATATCATGGCTTATGCTCATAATATTTTGTTGTCTACAGATACATCAAATCACAAAGAGCTGATCTTTGTAATTTGGTGAAGAAATGGATATGACATTTTGGAAGTTTTACTTCTTAAGATTATGTTGTATCCTCATGGGATTCTAACAGTATTTTGAAGAAGAAATGGAGAGAGACCAACCATTCCACACTCTTTGGGAGTATCTAAAGGTCGTTATTTTATGGAAAGTGAAAGTACTACATTTTAGGTATTAACTAATGAGTGATATCTGCTGACAGTAAGGCTATTGAGGTCCAAGTGATGAGACATGAGTATATGAGATGCTGAGTTGGTTGAGAACAAGATATCAATTCAGGTTCACTAAAACTTGTTAGAGCAACGAAAATGCTGGCTTTAGTGAAAAGTTCAATGGGATTTCTTTTAGATAAACTGATAAGCTGCCCTTTCTGTGTTGATAGTAAGTCAGATCTTTATTTGAATCAGATGCCACACTTTCTGCTGAGTATGTTCCAAGGTTTTCCCTAAGTTGCTGACCAAAAGAGAACAAATTCCAGAGGGATTTGAATTAGTAAAAAAAAAAATGTGGTGTTTTTTGGTCGTTGTTTAGTAAGAATAAAATGTTAAAAATATGGAATGATTTTACTTTAAGGAAAAATGCATTTCTGTTTTTAAATGTCTTTATGGAGATATATTTCAGATATCATAAAATTAACTCATTTAAATTATACAATTCAGTCATTTTTAGTATACTCACAAAACTGAGCTGCTATCCCACTAAGTTCAGAATGTTTTAATGACATTGAAAAAAAAAAAACAACTGTGCCTGTTAGCAATTATACCATATTACCGACATTTCTTCCATTCATAGACAGTCATTAATCTACTTTCCTAGCTATAGATTTTCTTATTCTTGACATTTCATGTAAATGGAATCATGTAATATGTGGTCGTTGGTGACCTGCTTTTTCACTTAGCATAATGTTTTTAAGGATTATTCATGTTATAGTGTATGCCAGCCCTTCAATCCTTCCTTCATTCATTAATTATTTTTTATAGAGGTATGATTGACATATAACACAGTATATGTCAGTAGTTTCAAATGTGCAACATGACGGTTCACTGTTTGTTTATATTGTAAAATGATCACTGCAGTGAGTCTAGTTACCATCCACCATTCCTTTTATTGCTAAATAATATTCCATTGTGTGGTATATCAAGCTCATTTTATTTATCTGTCAGTTGATGGACATTTGGACTGCCTCCACTTTGGGGACTATTATGAATAATGCTTCTCTGAACAGTTGTGCAGTTGTATACAAGTTTTTTTTGTTGTTGTTGAACATATGTTTTTATTTCTCTTGGATATGTAACTAAGAGTGGAGTGGCTGGGCCCTATGGTTACTCTATGTTTAACAATCTGAGTAACTGCCAAACTTTTTCAGTGTGACTACATGAAAAGAAGGCACTTCTGATAGTTTAAAAATAATTCTGCAGTCTGCAAGATAAGTCAGCAGAGTGTAGTGGAAATTAAATGGAATGGGAAAAATCTGGAACTTGTCCCAGCTCTGCCACTAATTAGTTGTTTGACCTTAAGCAATTCATTTATATTCTCTAAACCCAAGTTTCTTCATTTGTAAAATAAGTGTGTTTCTTCAAACAAGCACAACTCTTGAATATAATTATAGCTACTTTACTTTTTGTTTTTTATTGTTTCTTTAAATTTGCTCTGAGGCCTAATTTTTTCCTTGGCCCTGAATGAAAAACTTGAGCAGGACCTGTGACATCTTTGACTATCATTAGGTAGTATAAAGTCTTCTGGTCACTTCTTGTCACAAAACATGATCTCTATTCAGTAGTCAAGTTGCCCGTCTTTATAATAATAGCCCAAACTCTGAATCTGATGTGAATTAGAGGCTTCTTGCAGTTTCAGCTTAAACAGGGAGTGCTGTTGTTACTGATTCCTCATGGGTTAGAGGGTCAAGGGGAGTATTAGGAAAAAGGAACAGGGAAAGTCCTTTTTTTCTATGATATACAGTTAATGGTCTGGCCTGGGTCCTTTCTGAACTTGGCAGATGTTTAAAACTAACATTTTATTCTGGTAATTTGCTGGCAGTCTGTGGCATTCATGGCTTGTAGATGCTTCACCCTGAACTCTGGCTGAGAAAAATCTTCATCTTCACATGACATTCACCCTGTACCTGTATCTCTCTGTCCTCATTTTTTTAAAAAATAAGAACACCAATCATATTGGACTAGGATATTCAATAATGACCTAATTTTAACTTGATTGCCTCTGTGAAGACTCTCTGTCTCAGTAAGAGTACATTCTTAGGTACTGGGACTTAGGACTCCAATGTATATTTTTTAGCAGGACACATTTCAACTCATAATTCCAAAATAGATGTCCCTTCCTTGTGACAGGATTATTCTTCTGTGCTCTTTGGCATGTGATTTCATAGTACTTCCCAACAGGCACTTCATCCCAATGGCTTTGGGCTTGGCCATCCCGCTGACTTTGACTATTGGAAGGGGCAGATGTGACCATATCAAGAGTTCCAAGTAGGGGCTTTACAGAGCATGTGTGTTTCATCTCATCCCTTGGAGATTCGTCTGCCATGAGAACAGCATACCCCTCATATTGCTTTTCTTCCAGTTTAGATTTCTAAATGATAAGACACATGGATAAAAGAACTTCTGAGCTCTCAGAGTCTATCCAAACTGCATCCATCATGTAGCAAGAATGAGAAATATGTTTTGCTTTTATAAGCTATTAAGATTTTAGGGCTATTAGTTGCCACAGAAAAATGTGACTTGTAGAGACCTTTTATTTCTTTTTGGAAATAACCTCATCCCTGGGACATCTCACCTGTACCTCATTGATCCAAGTGATGCATCTCTGGGTTGTTGTTGATTCCTTTCTCAGCCCCCATTCACTGATGATACCACTCGTCTCTATCCTAAGTCTATGCTAGGCAGTCATCTTTGATTGATAGTATTTAAGATCAACCTACAGTGCCATCATTCTCTTTCTGGCCCATCTGTGCTAAGGAAAATGCACACACATCCTTTGCCAGAACAAACTCCGGAAATGAAAGACATCCAAAACATTCAGTTCTTTTATGACTCACTCACTAGCCAGCCCATTCCTAGCCCCCTGGGTGTTTTAGGCAAGCATGAGTCAGGCATCAGCCCTGTAGGTGTCTCCAGTCTTTAGGGAGTGCCTAGTAAGTGCTCCAAGTTTTATCGAGTTGTCTAATGAGTCTGTTCAGCTGTGCATTTATGCAACTTGGATTTCCTTCAAGATAGTTTACTGTGAGCATCATAGATGACTGGGAGCTCTAGCTGTTCCCTCTTTCAGTCAGTAATGATGCTTGTCTCAAGGCCCTACTTCCCACATGGTGACTAAACACAGTGGGGGTACTATTGCCTGTCAATTCTTGCCTGACAAGGAATTCCTATAACTAGGGTTGCTGGATAAAAGGCAGGATGCCAATTAAATTTGAATATCAGATCAATTATTAGTATTTTTTTACTACAGATATGCATGCAATGTTTGGGGAATACATGCACTAAAAAATTTTTTTTTGTTGGCCTTAAATGTAAATTTAGCTGTAGGGAGCCTGGGTGGCTCAATCAATTAAGTGTCCAACTCTTGATTTTGGCTCAGGTCAAGGTCCCATGGTTCATGATTTCAAGCCCACCACCTGGCTCTGTGCTGACAGTGTGGAGCCTGCTTGAGACTGACTGACTCTCTCTCTCTCTCTCTCTCTCTCTCCTCTCTCCTTCTCTCTGTCTGTCTGTCTCCCTCTGTGCCCACCTCACAAAACAAAACAAACCACACACACACAGCCTTTAGCTGTGTGTTCTGTATTTTTATATTCTAAATCTACTTAGTAATGACAGTTTCTGGAGCACACCTCACTATTGTGGCTGAAAATTACTTAAAATGCATGAACTCTTCTTGTTCAGTGTTTCTTTAACTCTCCCCTTTCATAAGTGTCAGACCTGAATCATAGTTGCCATGCCCATTCCTGCTTATTTCCTTTTTTCCTTGACAGACAGCTCCCGTAAAAGCTCTAGCTTGTCTAATTCCATCTTGTACCTTCTCAGATGCCCTGAACTAACACACAGCATTTGATGAAACTTGTATCTTTATCTCTGCTGAAAATTTGGTTCAGTGGATATTGAACTAGATGATTGCTAACATTCTTCCAACTATATCTTATGATTCTAAGTTTCTTCTTAGGTAGAGGGACCACACTGTAAAAAACATTACAACTCCACTGTATGAAAATGAAAGTGAGACTTTAAGTTGTTTAAGGCTGATTTCTTATTCCTCTAGTCTTCCTCTGAAATTATATTGAAATTAGCTATGGCAAAATGCTGTAAATGGTAGATAAATGAAGTGAAGAATCAGGTCACCTTTCTTTCACATCATAAAAGCTAAAACTTACAAACTGTGTTCTAGCTAGTGCTCTTCTGACTGTGAATGCTCAGGTGATAGAACTAAGATACTGAGTTTCTGTTATGTTGAACAGCTGCAGTCTCTGGGCTTGAACTTCAGCCTGCTGATCAAGCTAGAGGAGAAACTGGCTCCTCTCCAAACATACAACTCAAAAATCCCTGCTATTCAAGGGGCAAATTCCTCTCTTGGCATCTACATGAAGTCCTACTAAATACTACTGCACTGGACGTATTGGAAGTGGACAATGGGGGACAGACACACTTACTATTTTTAAAATTTCCATTGATTTTCTCCAGTAAAATATTTTCATCAGGCTGAAAATGTTTTCTATCTGGCCATTGTCTTTGTGTTATTGAAATTGGCAGTATGACTGAAGCATTTGTCTTGGCATCTCATATAGGCTGCTAGAAACAAATCAAAGGACCAGAGTCAAAGTCTACCTCAGGAGTGAGGAAAGTTTACCTTAGTTGGTACAGTATTTTTGAGATGGTGTAAATCTTCTATGGTGCTGTGTAGTTCAGGAAATGGGAGTCATGCAGAAGGGACACTAAACCCCATGAGCCATGTGACCTCCATCATCTTTACTTTCTGATGAAGGAAACAACCTCATTGTAAGAACAAGTGAGCCAACAGAGCTACCACATGGGCTGGTCCTTTCAAATCATCATCATTAGCATCACAGCAATAACAACAATCACTATTATTATTTTATGATACAGTTGGGATGAATATGCTATTGTCCTCAATCCTACCTAAAAACATTGACCGTTTATTTAGTACATACGATTTCAAGAATATTAGGGGAGGATATGAACAATCTGAAGGGTGGAGATGAAGAGATTCAAAAACTATGCCCCTTACATATCAAATTAGGATGTCAAAGCAGTTGGTACAGTGGAGTGACCTCTGAGGAGTTGTCTCCTGGGACCTCATTATCAGCCAACACTATTGTTGCCTCTCTCAGATCTCTTTTACCAAACAGGCCTCCAGTTTCTTGCTACTTGAGTGTTAGCTGTAAATTGTTCACCGTTCTATTCTTCTGAAAATTGTCCTTGACCAGGGGGAATAAATCATCCAGAAATGCTGGAGAGGTAAAGATCTCTTTCAGAGGAAGCTCATGGCCAGTTACTATTAGACATCAGTTATACAGGGTCATCTCCATTGCCACAAGCTGTGACAACTCTGTGTTGTTCATAGTGGTTATTCATGCTCCATAATGCCCCATTAGGTCAGGTTAAAGTTAGACTTCAGCTGAACCTACCTCTTTGACCAGCATCTTTCTTGATTAGATCTGATTACCGATTCCTGTACTAGATTCAGCTGAGAGCAGTCTCTCCATAATCATTAGCTTGAGAATACTCACCTCAGGCTTTGCTTCCAAAGAACCTGACCAAAGACAAAGAGGCTTATACTCTCACATCAGATAAATGACGATAAAGTGGAACGAGGCAGGTCAGCTATTTCTCAGTTCATTCTGCTGTTAGATCCCAACCCCTTTTATCACTAGGATTGAGGTTGGTATTTCCCCAATTATAAAACTTAAGCATCTCCATTAATTCAAGGGTCAGGATTCCTCTCCAAGAATCTGATGTCTAATAAGCTCAGCCAAATTTCTTTGTGCTGCTTCAGAAAGTAATAGGTAATGGATTAACATACAGCTGATATTGTTTCTGAGTCTATGATTTTCCCCTAATAAATACTGAACCAGTAAGTCCAATGAGAATCATATGTGCCCTTGTGTGACCAAAACAAAATATCCCCTTTAGCCACCAAGAAAAGGATAAAAATTCGAAGGAGAATAATGTAGAACTTCCAGACACTGCTTCTTTAAGAGTGGTTGGAAAGGTTTATGTGGATTAGATTATGCATATTTCCATCACTCTCAGTAGCTTACATTTATGAATGTGAATTCTTTTTTTTTGTCATTTTTTTCATTCTGAATTATCAGTTTGTCACATGCTGCTTAGAAATAATATTCAAGGCACTATTACTCTCAGAAAACAAGTGAGAAAATTGAAGTGGAATTTCAATCATGATTTCCATTGAATGGAAAACAGGGGCCTAGTTTTAGAAGTATAAGTTTAGAGACAGTAATTTTGACCTGTAATTTTAGTTTCAGCTTCACCCATCTGTGGACTTGTGTGTGGTGGAGTTGCTTTAGAATCTCTGTCAAAGGACTACTTGTCATGCATATACCAAATAGCCCCTAAAACCTCTTAGGTTGTTATTGTGTACTGTTGATCTGTCAGTGGGAAAGGGGAGAAAGGAAAATGGGACCCAAGAGTAGAAGGGGAAGGTAATCACCTATGGATAAGAAAGGGAAAAGCATCTCTACAGTTTGAAGAAAAATCTGAAGCTTAATGTACTTCAAGGTGTATTTCATTGTTATATTTGGTTATTGACGAGTATGTAATTTCTTAGGAGGTTATACTTGTCAGTAAAAAGAAGATGGCCTGTTAACAATGTGAACCTCATGGCAGATGGATCTTTTCTCCTTCAAGTACAAATTCTAGCTCAACCACTTACTTGTGTGTAGGAAATTGACTACATTTCTTTGTGTCAGAAGTTGCCTCATCTGTAATATGGGGATAATAGTTTTTTTGTTTTGTTTTGTTTTTAATATTTTTATTTATTGCTAGGAGAGAGAGAGACAGCGTGAGCAGGGGAGGGTCAGAGAGAGAGGGAAACACAGACTCTGAAACAGGCTCCAGGCTCTGAGCTGGCAGTCAGCACAGAGCCTGATGCGGGGCTCGAACCCATGAACCGTGAGATCATGACCTAAGTGAAAGTCGGACGCTTAACCGACTAAGCCATCCAGGCGCCCCGGGATAATAGTTTTTTTTTTTTTTTTAATCTTAAACCATTATCCATATCAAAGTAAATAATAAATCTGCTGGCACATAGTAATGGATTAATAAGTTATACCTATTTTTATGTTTCTATTTGGTTTTTATTGTTTTCACTTACCTAAGATTTTGGCTTGGTGAAACAATTCAAAGCCCACATGGCTGCTTCAAAATATTTTGGTATAATAATGATGAATGTTTGATATTTAATACCACTTTTCTTCTTTTTATCATGTTCTTTTCAACTGTTAAAAAATAGTCATTTTCAGCACCTTAAATACTATATCCTAACTGGTAATTTTAACTCCTCTTTGTGAAGGAAAGAAAACTAACATTTTTGAATAACTACTAAGGACTGATCCTAAAGTGGCATGACTTTATTTCATAGCTTTCCAATTAAAAACATACCATATCTATAGAAAATTTTGGCAAATACAAACGTCAAGGAAAATGTGAGTCTCCCCTAGATCCACCAGTCAATGCAACCATTTTAGAATGTATATATATTTACTTTTAATTTTTAAAATTAACATCATCTAAGGGTGCCTGGGTGGCTCAGTAAGTTAAGCTTCTGACTTCAGCCAGGGTCATGATCTAACAATTCATTTCCTGAGTTTGAGTCCCACATTGAGCTCTGTGCTGACAGCCCCAAGCCTGTCTCCTTCTCTCTGTCCCGCTCATGCACTCTCTCTTTCAAAAAGAAACATTTAAAAAATTAATATCATCTAATTGTAAGAGTATTTCATGTTCTGTCTTGTTTACTGGTCTTTTTTATGCTGTTTAAATTTACTTGTAATTGCTGATTCTTTTTTGGTTGGGTCTATCACTGTAACTATCTCATGTCTTAGATGTGTTCTTATAAACAGAATATAGCTGAATTTGTTTTGTTACCTAATGTTCTAACTAAAGAATTGCATCTGTTTGTACTTTTTGTAATTACTGACATACTAAGCCATGTTGTCCTGTCCTTTTGACTTTCCATCTCTTTCCTTCTCCTACCTTTTTCCTCTCTTTCTTACTCTTTTCTCTCTGTTTTCTTTTGCATTGGTTGAGTTTCCCTTTCATGTCATTTTTTTTTTTTTAACTACTAGTGTGAACATACACACTTTAGTTACTGGTATTTTATTTTATTCTATTTTGTTTTATTTTATATTATTTTTTAATGTTTATTTATTTATTTATTTATTGAATGGATAGGGAAAGGCAGAGAGAGAGGGTGAGAATAAAATCCCAAGCAGGCTCTGCATTGATAGTGCAGGGCTCAAACTCACGAACAGTGAGATCATAACCTGAGCTGAAATCAAGAGTTGGACATAAACACAGAAATGCTGATGCATAGGAGCACATGTACCCCAATGTTCATAGCAGCACTCTCCACAATAGCTAAAACATGGAAAGAGCCTAAGTGTCCATCAACTGACTAATGGATCAAGAAGATGTGGTTTATCTATACCATGGAATACTACATGGCAATGAGAAACAATGAAATCTGGCCATGTGTAGCAACATGGATGGACCTTGAGGGTGTTATGCTGAGTGAAATATGTTTGCACGTATAGGAGGATTAGGAGGAGCTTAACTGACGAACAAGGGGGAGAAGAAGGGGGGAAATGGTGGGGGAAAGGGAGAGAGGCAAACCATGAGAGACTCTTGAATGCTGACAAAAACTGAGGACTGATGGATGTGGGGGGGAGAGGGGATGGGCATGGAGGAGGGTACTCGTGAGGATGATCACTGGGTGTTATGTGGAAACTAATTTGACAATAAACTATTTGAAAAAAATAAAATAAAATAATAAAATAAAATAAAAAATAAAAAAAGAGTTGGACATAAACAACTGAGCTACCGAGGCACCCCAATTTCTGGTATTTTAAATGTTACTTAAGTGATTTAAATGTGTATATATTTTTATAAGACCATACAAATTCAATCAGTAATTTTACTCCTTCATGAATTATTTTATTTACTAACTTTCCTTTATTATATGTGATATCATTTTTCAGAATTTTTTATATAACTTGGTTTTATCCTCCAAATTAAATATTATTTTTACTCTGTGTTACAGCCAGTATTTTAAACATTCATGTTTATCAATTCCTTTCATGGTTATTCATTCTTTCATGTCAGACCTGCCACTTGGAATGACTTTCCTTCTCTATAAAATACACATTTTTAAATAAATAATTCCTTTAGGGTGGATTTAAGGTACTAAGTTCCTGCAGATGTTATTATTATTATTTGCAGTGTCCTTATTTAGGTTTTATGTTTGAAAGACAATTTTTCTCAGTGTAGAATTTGAGGTTGATAGTATATTTTCTTGACTCATTGAAAATATTACTTTTTTTTTTTTCTTTAAAGAGTGGTGAGTCTGTTTGTTAGTCTTTTTTTCTATATTAAAGTTCCTACTTAATTAATAATCCATTTATTCATGATCTTTGGGACTGTCACTGTTTTGTGTCTACATGTGGAATTTTAAGGATTCATTGGGCTTCCTGAATCTGGGAATGGTATCTTTAATCTCTTTTGAGAACAATTTCTGCTACTGTATTTTATTGTATATTATTGCCTATTTTCCATAATCTTTGCTATCTCCTCTGGAACTCTGATTAGCTTATATTAAGCCTTTTGTCTCTAGCCTTGAAGTGTATTCTCTCAAATCTAAGAGGGTAGTTCCTTTTCTTACAATGCCCTCTTTCTTTGCTACACTGGTTTTCCAGCACACCAACACTCTCCTTAGTCATTCTGTCTTCTGATTAAACAATTATTTGAATCTATATTTTTAATTACAATTTTTCATTTATATAATTAGTTATGTTTTAAAATCATCCTGAATAAATAGAAGCTTGTTTTTTGTAACTTTTCTAATTTATTTTATTATTTTTAAATCTAATAAGTGTATTATACTTATTTTCTATTCTGTATCTGGTAATTCCAAGATCTGTAGTCCAGAGTTTTGATTCTGTGGACTACACCTTTACTGCAGAAGCAGAGAGACCGAGCACAGGCAAGTGAGGGGAAGAGAGAGTGGGACACAGAATCACAAGTAGGCTCCAGGCTCTGAGCTGTCAGCACAGGGCCTAGCATGGGGCTCAAACCCACGGACCATGAGATCATGACCTGAGCTGAAGTCGGACACTCAACTGAATAAGCCACCCAGGTGCCCCTAGCCACAACTTCTTGAATGGGGTTTCTTAGAATTTCTCAAGGAGGCTTTATTTTATTATTCACTCTCTTTAGAGCCCAGAGTGAGAAAAGAGAAGTATTTATGTATTCTTCCTTCACAGAAGATGATCGATAGATAGATAGATAGATAGATAGATAGATAGATAGATATAGTTTTATCTTAAGTTTTTATATATTTATCATCCTTTGGGTTTTGATTATTATTTGAGAGAACTTTCAGATTACTTTGGTTTTATGCAGAAGTCTCTCATCGAATCTCCCAATATATATGGTACTAAGGTTTTTAACTCTTTTACCGCCAACCCCATTTATGGCATCATAAGACCAAGGAACTAGGACTGCTACAAATCTACTGAATTTTCTATTACTGAAATCTATTGAAAAGGATGGATGTGCCATTTATCTTCATTTTCTTGTCCACATTTGTTCCTTGCCCTTCTCTACACTTTGCTCTTCTTCAGACAGCAGACATCTAGAAACTACATAATCCAAGCTTTTTGCACATTGTTTCCTTTTTGGGTTCAGACAATGGAGAGATTGATGATGGTTTAGAAGATTGGACAGCAGGATTCATTCTTTATGCTTACTTATTGCAGTTCTGGGAATAATATTTCATTCTACATTTAAAACACTTGCTGAGTGGTCCTTCTTCCATGGTTCTAAACTACTTGTAGTATTCTATAACACCATCACCTTTTTTGGCTCTTCAGGCCCCGGGATGGAAACAGTGTGCCACTGTTGTCAGTCTCTAGATTCTTCATTACCCTTTTTGTGTCCTAAGCAAGAATCACAGCCCTAGATCAACAATCCACTTCATAGCCAATTTTGATTCCTTAAACCTTACCCAACTTTAGTAACTGTTATCTCCATTAAATCCCCTACCTTCCAGTGTTTCATCTGTTTTGCGCTGGGATCCCTACTAGTACAGTATTAATATTCCAGTTTTGATGCTGAGGGAAAGTGGCTTTAGAAGAGAGAAATGTGGTGGTTTGCATTATTTGGTAAGCTGGGATCTGTTTCCCAGAGATCCCTTCCCAGCATATATTTTTTAAGTATTTATTTATTTTGAGAGTGGGGTTAGAGAGAGAGATTGAATCCCTAGCAGGCTCTGCCTGTTAGTGCAGAGCCACATGCAGGGCTCAGTCTCAAACTGTGAGATAATGACATGAGCCAAAATCAAGAGTTGGATGCTTAACCAACTGAGCCACCCAGGGGCCCCTTCCGAGAATATTTTTAGTTGCCTAAATAAAAACTTGCATGTGACTTGGAAAGCACGAGTGAGATAGTGTCCATGACTCCAGATCTGAAGTTTGTGGTAGTCAGACATAATGTGGAACAAATACAGAGATGCATGGCAGATCTTGTCTTTATTCTCTACTGTGTCATGCTTTACTTTTTTTTTTTTATGACTACTGACTCCTTTGACAAATTGTGGCTTCAGACCAACCGGGAGACATGGTTTCTCTCAATCTTACAGACTATTTGCTACACAAAAGCAAAAATTTCCATTTTCACTGTACAGATGCCTGGAATAAAAGGCTGTAAGCATTCCAACCATGCCAGATGAGGCCTCAGACTTGTGAGTGAAGCCATTATGTACCCATCAGCCCCCATCAAGGCATCCAGATAACTGAAGCCTGGAGCCACATCAGTGATCCCAGGCAAGCCCAAATAAAGAAACACAAAATCAAATCTTGAGAAAAATCAGTGTTATTATTTTAAGACACTAAGTTTTGGGATTTAAAAAAAAATCTAGACTGAAGAAATCAGTATATAAAAGTGATATGTTATTGTAATAATAATTGTTAAAAGAACTCAAAATATGTGACATAGACTTTGGGACTTGGTTAAGAGAAGAATTTAGAAGGATGGCAAACAAGCTGCTACTGGAGACCAGAAAGGTCCTGAGAAAACCATCAGAGGTGGGAGAAAAGGCAGTCTTTGTTATTTAAGTGGCAGAAAAGTTGGCCAAAATTTGCCTGATAATTTGGAAGATTGAAACTAGTATGAACTGTTGGATCTGACTAAGGAGGCTTCCAGGGATGATGTTGAAATGCCAGCTGGCTCCTTTTAGTATCATATGATCAGATATAGGAAGAAAGAGATGAAGTAAAAATAGAACTATACATTCCAAAGAGAGTTGATGAAATAAGGACCAATATTATTTTGTGCTGCAAAATAAAGTCTTTTCATTCCTAGTCTCCCAGTCAGCAAAACATCATTAAAGTAAAATGAAACCTAGGGCCACAAATGAAATAAGGTGTGTTGATTTCTGTTAATACTCACAGAAGATGTGAGGTGGTGTCAAGCAAACACCATCAGCTAGAATGATAGCATCCCCCAAATCGTTAAGTGTTGTCAAGGGGTGCCTGGGTGGCTCAGTCGGTTAAGCATCTGATTTTGGCTCTGGTTATGATCTCATGGTTCATGAGATCAAGCCCAGCATTGGGTTTTGTGCTGACAGCGTGGAGCCTGCTTGAGATTTTCTCTCTCCCTCTCTCTGTGCCCCACACTGCTCATGTTCTCTCTCTCAAAATAAATAAATAAACATGAAAAAAAATGTTTTTGTGGTCAAATAGCTTGTCATGTGCCCCAAATATGATGAGGTTATCTTGGACCCTTGAGCCCCACTTAAACTGTTAGAAAATGTAATCCCAGGTGACAGGAAGGATCCCAAGTGACCCCAGGAGAATAGGTACCCACATTTTCAGTAGGTAGTGTGGTTTGTTATGTAGTAATTAGTAACTAACACAAGCTACTCCTCATTATTTGTAACTGTGATTTAATCCTAATTCAATAAACTTTTTTTTTTTTTTTTTTTTTTTGCTTATCTCTAAAATGCTAAGTAACAACAGCTTATACTGGTAGCCCACTGTGGAAAAAATATGTAACACCTGAGCATCTTGTATTTTCTTTTGAACATTGGCAGATGAAGTATACCTGGGGAGAATTTAGAATTACATAAAGAGATGTATTATTCCATGTAAAGGAGAGCTAGTTTGGATTTAGTTGAATATTCTCTATTGCTTTACTTCTATTAAGCATTCTTTTAAAGCTCTCTATTGTTTATCTTCTTTTTACCACTTTATCCTTTCTTTTTAAATCCCCTCTTCAAAAAGAAGGTGTGTTTAATAATCTGTTAGAATAATAAAGCTAATCTGACATCCAAACCTCATTTTAGAATTACAAAATCATCTTTCTCTTATACTTAAGGTTAGTCTTTCTGGTACAATCTTACTCTTTAAACGGCTTACAATCTTGGCATCAATTACTTTTCCTCAGTATTGTAGGATGAGCCCCTCTTCAGAGAGAGAGACTCATAATGACTGCCAGATGCCAGAGACCTGGGATAAGTACATATACTACAGATGCTACTCCAGGTTTGGAAGAGGCATATTTTGACCCAAACAATATATTCAGATTTTAAACGTGTAGTTACTAGAACCATCACCAAACAGCTGGCCCTGTTTCACTGCTGGGTCTCTGATTTAGGGAAGACCCACACCTTTATTCCCACCTGAATTAAGTTCTCCTTCCCCTCTATGGGACATTGTGCCATGCTGGCCATCCTTAGACTTAAGAGTCACACATGACTGGCAGGTCGCCATCTTGGAAACATTCCCTCCTCAGTGCTGCCCATCTCTGTGTTATCTCTGCCAGGTCTCTGAAACTGAGGATTTCTGTTGAAGACAGCCTGTTTCTTGTCATCCCTGCCCACAGCTGTGGTGATGACTTTCTGGTTTAGCAGTGGTTTCTCATGGTGCAGAAGAGAAAAAACAGTGGTCTCCTCTCTAGTGTTAGTTAGGAATTGTTGCCTTCTACCAAGCCATGCTATTTAGTATCTAAATATAAAAGTTAGTTGTTTACCTTCACTAACACAACTATTATTTATGAAGCAGATTTGGAGTAAAAGTTAGCTTAAGTCAAGAGAGGTATCCAGCCTTAGTAGGAATCTCTTCCCTGAACCTTCCCCCTCTAATTAGCATTGAGCGTGTATAGATTTCTTCTACCACATGATGAGTCTTGGGGACTCTTAGTATCTACTTCTGTAGCTAAACATAAGCTATGCCATTTCCATTTGTCATATATAATCAAATACTATTGAAACTAAAATGGAAAGAAATTAGACCCTCATTTGTTGCTGTTGTCCTCAGATGGTGTCTTGGTCTATATGAAAATTTGCTGTTCCTAAGTAACACTTGTGTTCTGCATCTAAGGAGAACAGAAATAATGTGGTCAGTGTGAAGGAAATAAAAAACGGCAAAAAAATTATTCCTAGTAGGTAGGCTGTCAGGTATCAAAACTGATTCATTTTCTCACAAATACCCAGAGAGATAGAGCCCACTTTAAGTGTTTTATGCTCTTTATGGGCTTAAGATTTTTCTATCTATATCTAAAATACAAGAGAAAGATTCTTCAGGAATCTTTAGAAGGCAGAAAAGATGCTGTAAGGATTTCCTGTCATAAAACCTAGAGAGGACTGCTCTGTTTCTAAACTGTCAATCTCACTTTTACTAAAACATTTTGGCAGTCATTTCTCTCAGCGTTGTCAAATGTGTCATTGATAATAGTTTTGCATCTTAAAGGGGAGAGGGGATATTAAGAACTTAATTTTCAACACTGGTCAGTTAGTGGTGTCATTGACAGTTTAACACAGGAGGTAATCTGATTCCTCTGCATGAGTAACCCAAAGTCTTACAGAGTGGTGGAGTATGTGATAGGGGCAAAGGGGGTGGGTATTTATAGAGGGTTTATAATGTGTTTGGCGCTTCCATATTTCAAATTCTCTGCAACCCTATGGGGACCAAATTAATCATCATCCAGTTCCATAAGAAGGAACTGATAACTCTAGAAGTAAGTCCAAATAACTCTAGAAGTAAGTGCTCTTCTCACTGAATCCAGTTGCTTAGAACATGTTTGGGGGAGTGGGTCAAATGAGGGGGCAGAGGTATGCCATTTCTCTTCATAAAACCATTAGTAAATAACAAGTATGGTAATTAAGATTACCAGAAAATGGAGTGGTAGCTAAAATCCCTTAATGACAATATTATCATGTTATAAACTATTGCATACTATAATGGTTTGGACTATTGTGGGTAGGACTGCCGCTGCCAGAAAGACCATCATTTTATCCCCAACAGAAAATTATTTTTAAAAATGTAATGTGTTTACTGTAAAGCCCCTGGGCATATGTACAAGAACACAAACAGCATTTACATATCTATTATCTATTAACTGATACTGCATTTGCCAGGCATTTGACACAATTAAGCAAATGCTTGACTGAACAGATGGGTCTTATAAGGATCCCTAAGGGCATGTCTGCATTAACTATGCCAAGGGGGGGTTAATGCACCCATTTGGCATCTGCATGCATTTTCCCATCAGCGTATACACTACTGCTTTGCATGGTTGCAAATGGGTCCATTTTTGTCCCGGAGGACTAAGTGTAAATGAATTGAGCTATTTCCAGTTTGTTCCATTTTTGTCTTCTGTTTGAAATCTATCCCCAACAATAGCAGATTACACCCTGTGATTGTTTCTTGTCTTCATTTACTTGAAAATGGCCTAATGTTTTTATTTCGGTTACTAGTGGTGTCAAGGAAATTGAACACTTTTCTAAGGCAAAGTACATAGCCTTTGAGTCTTATACCTTTGGTTTGTATAGTCTCTAATACCAACTTATAATAGCTAGAGGAGAAAAAAAAAACACAATTCAGATCTTTATAGTAATAATAAAGAATTGGACATTACTATACTTAACAAAAGAAGTATTTGTCTTTCAGTAAACTATTTCATGGCCTCTGAAATGAAAACACAACCCCGGACATTATGCACTTAAATCAGTAATGTTAGTCTCCCTTTGTTGTCTGTTGAGTGTATATCCGTTTCTCTGGGAAATGACCCTAACATATCAATTAAACTTTTAAAAAAATTATTCTTGGCTAAGTTTTCATGGCCTTATTCCAAAGCTCTCTTAAAAGGACCACAGTTCAGGACTTGCTGTGTGGTCAGTGGATGCTTCAGCATTTTGTATGTCACCCAGAGATTAAGCTGTACCATGAATCAAAACAAAGATAGGATAAGTATTAGGGGTAATTATATATAAGGAAACATAAACTGTATTCTTTGAATTCTGCATTGGTCTATAGCTATAGCAAAATGTTTGGCACAATGGATTTTGTGTCATCCTTCATAGCTAATGGAGCTCAGCACTAAAAACCAAGCCTCCTTGAGAGTAGGTCACACGCTGCAGATCATTATGTCGTAGTACAAAATTATGAAAACCTCAAGGTCATTTAAGCAAATATTTTAATAAATGAAATTAGTTAAGAGTCTTGTCAAATCAGGCACTGGGAATGGAAATTAGGTTATTTTTACTGTTTTTTCTCTTTAAAATAATTCCTTCAGCAGCTTTTTGTCAAAATAAATATTTGACTAATTAAATGGTGATAATCTCACACTGGGCAAATTCCTTGTAACATTTCTTTCCACAGCCTATTATTTTTGTTTCCTTATTTACTAAAAATAAAAGAAAGAAAAAAAATCATTTTCATGTACTTATGTGTAATTATGATTTGCTTGACTGCACTGCCTAAGTTCTAGGTATAGTGAAATAACCATAAAATCTATTTCATTTAAAAAGTACATTCTGTTGTATGTTAGTTATGAATCACTAATTTCTACTCCTGAAACTAATATTATACTATATGTTAACTAACAAGAATTTAAATAAAAACTTGAAAAAAGTACATTCAAAAAATTATAGTGTGCATATTTTTATTACTTACTTATAGCTTTATTTTTAATTATAGTTACCTTACAATATTATATTAATTTCATATATACAACATAGTGAATTGATAATTATGTACATTATGAAATGCTCACCACCATATCTATAACTACCTCCTCTTACCATATAAACTTACTACAGTATTATTGACTATATTTCTTATGCTATGCTTTTCTTTCCTGTGGCATGTTTATAACTTGAAATTTGTACCTCTTTTTTTAATTCAAGTATAATTAACATAGAGTGTTATATTACTTTCAGGTGTACAGTGTAATGATTCAATAATTCTGGACATTTCTCAGTGCTCATCAAGATACGTGTATACTTAATTTCCATTATCTATTTCACCCATCCCCTCACCCACCTCTTATCTGGCAACCACCAATTTGTTCTCTATATTTAAGAATCTGATTTTTGTTTGTATTTTCTGTTTACTTTGTTGAATTCCACTAAAATAAAATTACTATTACTTATTATTAAAATTATATGGTATTTGTCTTTCTCTGACTGTCTTATTTCACTTAGTATTATGCCTTCTAGGTCCATCTGTGTTGTAGCAAATGGCAAGATTCCATTCTTTTTTTATGTCTGGGTAATATTTAAATTTAAATGTGTTACCAGGTGAAAGAGGAACAATATTTATCTGGGATTTTCATTATTTTCTACTTATAATCCTACAAGATATTTCCTACTGTTTGAATATATTAGGTTAAACATTTGGAATTGTTGGTTTTAGAGTGAAAACTTTTTCTACTGTAGTACAATTATTTGAATACTCTGAAGCTTCTACAGTTTGTGAGTCACTCAAATAACAGTTTGGTGGTAACCTTAGAGTTAAATTTGACTATTTTAAAACAGAGCACTATTTTTCTGTTTTGTTTTGTTTTTGTTTTTTGTTGTTGTGGTTTTTTTTGTTTTTTTTGTTTTTTTTTTTTTTTGCCTAGTACTATGCTACCCTGAGTCCTAGATGAATTTGGATTTTATTTTATTTTATTTAAAGCTTATTAATTTATTTTGAGAAAAAGAAAGAACAGGGAAAAGGCAGAGAGAGAGAGAGAAGTCTCTGCACTGTCAGTGCAGAGCCTGACATGGAGCTCGAACTCATAAACTGTGAGATCATGATCTGAGCTGAAACCAAGAGTCAGACACTTAACTGATGAAATCATCCAGGTACCTCTGGAGTTTTTTTTTTTTTTTTTTTAATTAGTCAATACACAGAGCATGATATATGTAAGGGAAAAAAAAAAAAGAAAAATAATGTGTTTATATGAGCACCTAACTTAACAATTAGATGTAAGCAATACATTTAAATATGACTTTATATTTCATTCCATCATATTAACTACAATGTAGTATGACTTAAAGCATATATCATTTCTCTAGAGGTATCCAGTATTAATGTCATATGTATATCCATCTAAGCCTTTTTGTTTCTGTTTGTGTATTTAAATTTACAAAAGCAGTATCATAAAATGGATAGTATTTTGCATTTTGCTTTTTTAGTTAACAATATATAATGGATATAATATCTTGTCTCTGTGTGTATTTACTTTAAAATAAATACCTATTTTTGTCTATATTTCTTTGCCCACTTATGCTAAGTACTTTTATTGGCTGAAATCCTGGAAGGGACCTAGTGCTGATACTACTACAGTAGACTCTGCATCACAGAATTAGTTGGTCTGAAACAGACATATGAACATTTCTTGAAGATTAAATAAAATCCATAGTGGCTTGGTTTACTCTGACAAAGGCAGTAAAAGTAGGACTATCTTTCTGCTGATACAGACCTATTTAACAAAATACTGAAAATGAAACTAACATGTCTTAAAAATATCCCCCTTGATCTCTGGATGCTAAGGCCAGAACTCCATGAAAATTAATCCATGGAGCTTTAGAAGCAAGTCCAGGGAGAACTGTCAATGCAAATGCCTAGCACAGCCTGGCACTGGGCTCTGAAGACTGCCCAGGGAGCAGAGGTTTTCAGTTATCTGACCTACTTCCTGTCCCGAAAATACATCAGTGTCAGTCATGGCCCTGGAGAAGACAGAGGATTCCAGAACTCAATCTAGCAAATCATACTCAATACAATGCTGATTTGCCTTGCAGGAACTGGATGGAACATTTGCATTTCCTCTTTTCTTTATATTCCATTTCTCTGTTTTCTAATTTACTCAGTTACACATTTCTTATTTAATGAGCTCTTGGCAGAGAAGTTACAGTACACAGAAACATTCATTTCTCTCTTTTAGTGGTTATATTATTATAAGTTAATAATATAATATTATTATAAGATAATAAAATAGTACCGAACCAGAACTATTTTTATTGACTTGTTTTCTTGTTCTATCAGTAACAAGGACCGAAGTGTGATCCTCATCACCCAGTTAGCTACAGTATACCACCTGCAATGCCTTTAACCAGAGAAGCTCAACTATAGTTTATATCCTGTGTTTGAACTATCACAGAGAAACTAAGTGGCTTTTTTGGTCAAGGCAGATTATTTATGAATCATCAGGGTATACTTCATAGTAAGGCATTATTTGTCACAGATGGGCAGGTATTGGTTATATGAATATCTTGGGAGTACTTCTGATAGGCTTAGACCAGGTTCTCAAAGAAATCTAGACCAAGCCCTGTAAAACTGAACTATGAGTAGTTTTGATGAGGATTTGTAATTATGGTGGGGGATACAGAGCTGAGGACCAAGAAGGAATTCTTGAAGACGTCTTTGGTGCAAAAAGGTGATTTTATTAAAGTACAGGGACAGGACTTTGGGCAGAAAGAGCTGCACTGGGATTGTGAAGAATGGCTATCTTATACTATGGAGATGGGGTAGTAAGGTCTACCAACGGAGACCTCCAAGAGGGACTTTGATATGCTAAGGAGGATTTCTAAGATACCTGAGGTCTTACTATTTTCAAGCTAAGATTGTTTTCCCTCTAGTAAGGCATAAACAGTAGGACAATAGGTATTCCTGGAGAAACGTTATGCTCTGTATTTGCCTCAAATATTTGTTAATGGGCTGCAGGTTATGAGGAAGTTTAATTTTATTTGCCATTTCCTTCTTGCCTTTGTTCCCCATATCACTATTGAGAGGTGATATTAGGGCTCCAGAAAACTGAGTCTATAGGTTTCTGGAGATTAGGCTATTGATAAGATTGCCTTTTTCTTGTAATTTACCAAGCTATTTATAAACTAACATATTTGTAAACCCATGTCCTGTAGGACTGTGATCTCTATCATTTGGCGATTTGTTTTATTTCCTTTCTTTTGTCCTTGGGTAGCCAGGAGTGCCTAAGGAAAATCATACACATCTCACCTGGGAGTAGGCAGAGTGTGCACTACCTTGCACTTTGTCCTCTGCCCATCTCAAGCTCCTTCATCAGTTTCTTGAGTTATCAACCACATAACTGCTTCCCTTCCTCCCCAATCTGTCATCTACACGCACACATACACCCTCAACACACACACACACACATACACACACACAAGGTACTACTTATTTAAGAGTTCATAGGAATATTCTTGATTAACTTTTAGGATAGTTATACACTGAATCCTGCTTAAAAAAAAAAAACAAAAAAAAAAAAACAAAACTCAACCAATCCAAAAAACAAAAACAAACAAAAAACAAAACCAGAAAATCCCAGTTTTTTTGTTTTATTCTAATTCCAATTAAACTTTTGCTTTTTCTTTTCAAGCATTTGAATTCATATAATGGAATTTATAATGGAAATGAATGTCCACTTAAAGGGAATTTGCAGTTTTATTTTCAGGTTTTATTTTAGAGACATTGTATGGTTCTGACCTGGTTAAATTGTAGTTGTATAAGAATTGTGTAGAATGTCTCAGAATTGATGTAGTATAGAGCACAAGCATCATATGCCTAGATTTCTCTCCCATAAGAATTCTGAAGGATTTGTGTACTGAGACAAGGCAAGAATTTGGTCTTACAGATCTTTCTGCGTCTTGATCAAAGATATGTCTTGCCCCTTTATCACAAAGTGAGAAATTGTGTATTTTGAGAATATCATAAAATACCATAGCCATCTTATTTTTGTCACCTAGTCCTTAGTCGTCAGTTTTCAGAGTAACAATTTGACCTTAATATTTTACAAGCGTGTAGCACGTTACATAAAATAAAATAAGAAAATCAAATTGTTTCATTTGTTTGACTTTTCTTAGATCAGCAGAATGAAACAGGATTATGGAGGCCTAAATAAAATCTACTTATTTTTAAAACTAAATCCTATCTTTCAGAAAGAATCTGTACCACTGCAGTGATACACATTCTCTCCATAGGTATTCCTTCTGCTTCCCCCCAAAAGTTTAAGCTAAAACTACTCAGTCCAAATAAAAGAGCAGGTGGATGACTTGGACCATAGTTAAAGTTAACATAAAAAGATGTGATTTGTTCTCTTTTCAAAATATGAGAGTTTCTAATATGTAGTTTTTTTCTAGTCTTTTAAAAAATTGTCTATTCTTGAGGTTTGTGGAAAAACTGATATATTTGCTTTTGAAAGAGTTGATGTTTTTATTTTACCTCAATATGCGATATTTAAGAGACTACTAAGTTTAATGTGTTTTAATGTCACCCCTCAAAAAGGTGTGTGCTATTTTCTCCTAAGTGTTTAATATCTTTATTAATGTCCTAAATGTCAACATGAGATTTCTGGGACAGAACAGAACAGAACAACTTACTGTTTACTTAGAGCAAATAATAAGTGCATTAACTTCCTTTTGCCCAAATTCTTATCCCTGCGGTGGTACAATAAGAACCAGATGTGATGCTATACATAGTTGGGTCTACAGCATGTGAGGATCTCCAAAAATGAGCCCAGGCATTTACATAGGGAAGGGAAGCAACTCTTCTCCCTCCACTTCTGAGTCTCCTTGGCGACATGATGGGGAGCTGGTTCTTCTCTCCGGGGAATGCAAATAAGTTTCTCCTGAAGGGAAATTAGATTAGTGCCTTCCAGCTTCACAATGCACAGAATGTCTTCATGGCTCCAGGTCTTAACACCCTTTAAGGTGGGAGGTAAATCTGGAGTTCTCATTTCTTCAGTCATAACATCTAGCCTTGTTTTTTAGCCCAGATCCCAAGTTCCAATAAATTTTTCTTAGAACGCTTTAATTATATAGAAATACATAGAAAATAATATATTTTTCTAGAGCACCTTATCTCTTAGAAAGTAACTTTCTGTGTCTACTTGGCTAGCAAATTTGTGGAGCAGCTTTTAAAGTCTTTTTTTTTTTTTTTCTTCTTCTTTTTTCTTTTACTTACATGATCAGGGCAGACCAGATACCATTGTAGACATGACTATCAACTGTGTGTGCATAGTTAGCTAAAATCAAGCATGTTGAGGAACAATGTCCATGGAGCACTTGGTTGATGGCAAGGACCATCAGGTTTTAGCACTTGTTTCAAGGCTTGGTCTCAGCATTTTTGTCATCCAGGTAAGCAACTGGTTGCAGTCAACACAGCTATCTTGAGAGTGGTTGAAGACAGGAAGGAGAGCTAGGAGCACAGTCCTAGTGTGATAAACCATTTTGGATAGTGGAAGTAGATGTCTTTAAGAGTCATCTACTGTCATTGCTGTCATTGTATATCATGCGTAAATAGGTAATATGAAAAAGGAAATTAAATGCTATGGGAGCATTTATCCTATTGACAAATGACCCACAACGAGATCAACTATTGACCAGAAGGTAAGTTCCATGAGGTTAAGGACTTCTTTTTTCTGTTTTCTAGTTGCTATATTCTCATTGCCCACAGAATGAGTGAACAATAGTAGGAGGAATTAGGAAAAGTGAGAAAAACTCTAGAATCATCTGAAAGATGCTAGTGTTTTGATATCACCTGATTTTGATTATGCTTGGTACTTAACACTTGAGTCTTTTCTTTCCTTATTAAAATTATATCCTTCCTTTGTTTCTTTTGACATATTTTAAAAATAAATATTTATTCTATCTCTATAGACAACTTCTTCTTTAATGAATTACAACTACTGAGCTCAGTTCTTATATTTGGGCACTATTTTCTCCCTTACCTCTTCCCTCGACTATGTCATCCCAATCCTCGGCTTTAACTACTCACTGATACACATACTTTCTGAACTCTAGCTTTTACACAGGTGTTTCTACTAAGTTGTCCCTTGATTATTTGTACTCAGAGTGCACAAAGCTGAATTTATCATCTTTCCTGACAATATGCTTCTTGTCCTATATTTCTTCCTTTTGTGACCTGAACCAATACCTACCTTAGTACAGGAGCCTGAAACAAATTCCCCTCCTTTCTCTCTCCTCTGTTAGAATCTATTATTCAAAATCACTTATTCTTTGCTTTTCTTTGCCACAGATACTTTCTTCTTTGGTCTGTATCAACCGTGTTTTTAGTTTTTAGTTTTCCTTGGTTCCCTTCTATAGTGTTCATATGTCTAGTTTTCCTTGATTCCCTTCTATTCTGTATAATTCTGCCAAAAGAATAATCTAAAAGATAAATATCACATATCTTATTAAATTTTTAATTAATACATTTAATTAATAAAATTAGCTTTCAAGATACTCCTCAGTTACTCATAGTCTGAACTCTGTCTTTCTGGAAGGCAGATTTTATGCTCTAGCTCCTTACGCATATTTTGTCTCTATCAGTTATTATTTTATCCTTTTACTCAATAGTAAAATGTTCATGTTTTTTTCTTATTTAGTAATCATTAAAGGAGGACCTATAATGACCCAAGGGTTTTTTTCTGGGAGCTGGAGATATGGCAGAGAACAAAACAGTCATAGTGTCTTTCTTCAAGGAATTTGCAGTACAGTCAGGAAGATTATAGATAAAGAAGACAAATAATTACAAATGTAATAAATGATACAAAGAAGAATTACAGAGTACCTACAATAGGAATGCTTGCCTGTGAGGTAATGAATGATATCCCGGTGGAAACGGGATCACAAAGTATTCTGAGCCATAAATAATGAGGAGAGCAAACTAGGTGTTCAGGGGGAAACATCATTCCAGGAAGGGTAAAAAGATGGCAAAAAGACCCTGAAGCAGGGAAAAATATGTATACGTGGAATGATTCAAAAGACCAAGTCCATAGAGGAGAGAACAAAGGGAATGTGGCAATAGTCCACCCATGCTGTTCTCCAGCTTCCCTTTTTTTTTTCTTTTAAGTGCTTTGAAGTCACCCTGTAAGACTTCCATCATAAGCTTATTTTATATTTCTCCTTACTATGATGATGAGCTCCTTGTTGGAAAGCACCATATGCATTCTTGAGGCTCTGCATCGCACTGGGCACATGGTGAAAAGTCCATGACTGTTTCATAAAAGAATTAATAAATGAAACCTGAACAGAAGACGGCAATGTGGTGAGCATGGGCACTGTGGATCCTTGATTGTGAAGTATGATAGCTGCTATTACAAACATTCTTCTTACAGTTCCCCCTATATCTTGAAGTGACTGACAGGATATGTCACAGAAATTAATTGGTATTAGAATCATACATGCCCATACTTGAAACAATGCATCAGTCTGTCAGTCTTCTTGTCACAATTGTAAACATTTAAGCTCCCCAAATGTTAAGAATCTCTCTGAAAATCAACTCAAATAGGAGCACAATTCTCTGTTCTTCAAGGAACTCTGTAGTAACTGCAAAAACTCCTTTCTATGGATCTGCAGGGATTATATTATTTCAAATACAGTTTTACTCAGAACCTTAGAGAACAACTGCTGAGAAAGTGCCACGTGAAGAAGAAACCTGTCCTCTATTCAGGTTGCTCCAGCAGGTGGATCTATATATATCAAATCAAACAAACGAACTTCATTTATCCAGAAATCACGTTTTTATATCCTGCACTGACTTGCCCTACCTTTTGAACTCATTAATTTTAGAATTCCCTTAGCATCTATAGTGGCTTATTTCATATATTTTAATAAAATCCTATTGGTAGTCTGTGTGCATTCTTTACATGAATTTCTTCTACATTAATAGGACTTTGATTTATATTTAGGGCTCTCTGACCATTTGCTCTTTTTAAGCATGGGTATGTATTGTCATCAATCATTGACCACTCTAAAAACATTTTATAAAAGCGCTACAGAGTCCCAGCATAGCAGACACTCAGGGAAAGGACAAAACAAAACAAAACAAAACAAAAAGCACACCATCCCACAACAAACATTCAATTTATGCTCTTCAGACTTCACAAGTGATATTTTAAGGTGTTATTTAAAGATGTATATTTCAATTTTAAGTGTATATATCTCCTTTAAATTATATGTATGGTTTTTCAATATAAACAATCATATACAAGAAAATTCTCTTAGACTTCAGAGTTTTGTTGAATGGTCTGCATCTCTAAGGACAATAACAACCATTGACGAGGTCTGCACAGCTACAGCCAGTTCATACTACAAATAAAAGTTTTATTAGGCACAATTTTGGATTATCTGTGTCATTAGGATCCAAGTGACTGGAATAGTGGTGTGAATTCCCAGTTGGGAAGGGTGGTATTTTAATAGATTGTGGAGGCAGTACTTTTATATAACATGCACTGAATTTGATTAATTTCAAGTACTTAGAGTTACTCTTATTTTTTACTATTTAAATTTATTAAATATATACACATAAAATATATGCGTAGACATACATATAAATATATCTTTCACAGTTAACTAAAATTAGTCATTCTTCTAGACTAGTGAGGAATGAACATAGATCTACCTATTCCCTTATACAAAACTTACTTTCATTTCTATTTTTTAATTTTTCTATTATTATTTATTTTTGAGACAGCACAAGAGGATGGAGACAGAGAGAAAGAGAGAGAGAGAGAGAGAGAGGGAGTATCCAAAGCAGGCTCTGAGCTGATAACCGTGAACCCTATGTGGGGCTTGATGTCATGAATCCTGAGATCATGACCTGAGCTGAAGTTGGATGCTAAACCAACTGAGCCACCCAGGAGTCCCATTTCTACTTTTGTTTTTATTCCTGTCAATGCTGAGTAACATTTATTGAGCTTCTGGTCTGCTCAATTACACTTTCCATTTATTATTAAAATTAATTTTTATGACAATTCTATGAGATAGATAAGTCCATGCTCATTTATAAATGTATAAATTACGATTTGGGATGCATTTTGGCAAATGGCCCAAAGTTGTATAGTTATGTAGCAGGATGTAGGCATAGGTTTTAGACATAGTTTTTCATCAACCACACAATCAGAAATCTTGCTACTCTTTTTTCTTTTTAATGTTTATTTTTGAGAGAGACAGAGCATGAGCAGGGGAGGGTCAGAGAGAGAGGGAGGCACAGAATCTGAAGCAGGCTCCAGGCTCTGAGCTGTCAGCACAGAGCCTGACGTGGGGCTCAAACTCAACAAACTGTGAGATCATGACCTGAGCCGAAGTTGGACGCTTAACCAGCTGAGCCACCCAGGCACCCCAGATCTTGTCACTCTTTATAATTGTTATTTTTTCTGCAGTAGGCACTTTTTTCACATGTTACCTGAAGTATTATTATTGGCATTTAAGATAAAGATTATTAGATACTTTCAATAAATATATTGATACTAAATCTATTGATACTAAATAAATCTTCTGATACTAAGTAGACCTATTGATACGAATGTCCTAAATCTTACCTAATTTGAATCTCAGGATGTCATTGCAGAATAAAGGAAAGGGGATTTGTTTATAAGGCATGAGAAGGCTTCTCTGATGAAGTTGAAATTAATAAAAATTGTGATGGATGTCTTTAAACTAGTCTATAGAAAAGTATGCTCATTTTGAGGTTTAAAGATTTATAGAATAGCTAGCTAATTCATGTACTAAGGGAAGAGTGGACATACATTAACTACAGAGGAAAAATTGGAGACCAGTCATGCAGGGTGTTTGTAGGCTATCCTCACAATCTGAATTTTAGTTTAAGAGCAGTAGAAATGAATAAATATTCATGTTTGCACTTTAAAACTAACTGTCTAAAATTTGAAGAAAAGATTGGAGAAGGATACAGTTGGTGATTGGAATTACAATCAGGCTAATAATTTATTCCAGAATTCCAGAAGAAAAAGATTGGTTTCTTGAATTAGTATGGTAGCACTGGAAATGACTGCCATTAAGAAGCCATTAGTTTTATGCAGAGGGATGATAGGATGATATGTGACATATATTTACTTGAGTTTTGTTCAAAGGGTTGATATGAGCATATAGGTATTTAGTGGCACCATATCTTTTTATTAAGTTTATTTATTTTGAGAGAGAGAGAGAGATTGAGAGAGAGTGCACATGCATGCATGAGTGGGGAAGGGAGTTTGGCTATCATGAATAATGCTGCCGTAAGCATTATAAACAGACTGTTGGGTGGACGTAAAACGTTTTTCAACTCCTTTGGTTAAATACCAAGGTACGTGATTGCTGGGTCTATGGTAACAGTATGTTTGCTTTTGTAAGAAACTGCCAAACTGTCTTTTAAAGTGGCTATACCATTTTGCATTCCCACCAGTAACCATTGAGAATTTCTGTTGCTCCACACCTTTGCCAGCAGTGGTGTGGTCAGTGTTCTGGATTTTGGCCCTTCTACTACATGTCTAGTGGTATCTCGTTGTTTTAATTTGTCTTTCTCTAATGGTGTATATTAATGAGCATCTTTTCACATGCTTATTTGCCATCTATGTATCTTCAGTGAGCTGTCTCTTAAAGTATTTGACTCATAAATCAGGGTGTTTGTTTTCTTACTGTTGAGTTGTATGAGTTCTTTGTATTGGAATACAGTTCTTTATCAGATGTGTCTTTTGCAAATATTTTTGCCCATTCTGTGACTTGTCTTCTAATTCTCTTGATATTATCTTTCAAAGTTTTTAATTTTAATTAAATCTAGTTTATCAATGATTTCTTTCATGGATCATGCATTTGGTATTGTATCAAAAAAAAAAAAAATCACTGCCTTACCCAAAGTTATCTAAGGTTTTCCTTATATTCTAGAAGCTTTTAATTTTAGTTTTATATTTTACTCTGAAGTCCATAATCCATTTTGAGTTAATTTTTGTGAAGGGTGCAAGGTCTGTGTCTATATTCTTTCTTTCTTTTTGCATGTGGATATCTAGTGTTCATTGTCATTTGATGAAAAGACTATCTTTCCTCCATTGTATTGCCTTTACTGCTTTCTCTAAGATCAGTTGACTATACTTATGTGAGTCTACTTCTGAGCTCTCCATTCTGTTTTATTGATCTATTTTTTTCTTCTTTCACCAATACCACACTGCCTTAAAGACAATAGCTTTATACTAAGTCTTGGAGTCAGGTAGTGTTAATCCTCCAACTTTGTTCTTCTCTTTTGATATTGCATTGGCTATTCTGGATCTTTTGCCTCTCCATATAACCTTTAGAATTAGTTTTTCCATATCTACAAAATAACTTGTTGGGATGGGAGATTGTTTTTCAAATAAGTTGAATACTGTTTTATTAAACAATGAGGACAGAAAATAATAGATGGTTTTAGAACTATCTAGGTGATTCATTATATTAACAGGGATAATTACATTTGAGTATTGGAGATATAAGGCAGATTGAACTTGTTAGGGAAATATAAATGGGGTGAGAAAGGAAAGTATAGACAACTCTCTGACATTGCAAAGGGTAAGTAGAGAGACATGAAATAGTTGCTAGACTATGCTGTGGGATCCAGAATCCAGATTGAGGTCTGTCAAAACTACATGTGCTTAGTATGCCACCTCTAAAGTATACAATAGAAAATAACTTAGTTTTCCTCTTAAAATCTAGGTAACTGACAGTCTTAAGTGAAAACAGTATAAGACAAAACCAAAGGTTTAGCATTAGGTATATCTGTGTTTGAATCCTTTAATCCTTGGACTACCCTGTAAAACTATGTGATCTTAGGAATTTTTCTGTTCTCTTTGAGCTTTGTTCCCCTTATTTGTAAATTGGGGAAAATAATATTACTTTATGGGGTTGCTGAATGGATTTATGTATAAGTATACTTAGCAGTTGGTAAATGGTAACTTTAATTATTACTGTAATATATCATCTTAAAGGAATATCACATATGTGTGATGCCATCTTGCCAATGACTTTACTATTACAGTGAACCAGGAGCCATCTCACCTTGCAGCTGTGGCTACTCCATATTTATTTACCTTTGGTTTGTACACTTACTCTCAATCAATTGCCCTGAGTAGGGAGTAGATGGACTTTAATATAGGATACAAAAGTATGGAACTTGAGTAGTTGAGATCCTTTTTTAAAACAGCTTTATTTAGGGGCGCCTGGGTGGCTTAGTAGGTTAAGCGTCCGACTTTCGCTTAGGTCATGATCTTGCGGTTCATGGGTTCGAGCCCCGCGTCGGGCTCTGTGCTGACTGCCAGCTCTGAGCCTGGAGCCTATTTCAGAGTCTGTATCTCCCTCTCTCTCTGACCCTCCCCTGCTCATGCTGTCTCTCTCTCTCTCTCTCTCCTAGAAATAAATAAAAATATTAAAAAAATATATAAAAAAATTAAAACAGCTTTATTTAGATACACAGTTTCTATGGATTTTTCTATGGATACTAGTATGTATATCTAGAAATATACATACTAGTTCACTTAGAATAAGTTTTCAAGGATCATTCATGTTATAGTGGGCGTTATATTTCATTTCCTTTTGTTGCTAGAGAATATACCATTGTATGGATACATTACATTTTTTTTTAGCTACTCATAAGTTGATGGACATTTGTTTTGTTTCCACTTTTAGTCTCTTAGGAATAATGCTGTCATAACATTTGTGGAAAAGTTTTTTTTTTCACAAATATATGCTTTTATTTACCTTGGATATATACCTAGGAATGGAATTGCTGGATCAATGATAATCCTGTATTTAACTGAGCAACTACGTGACTATTTTCCAAAGTGGGTGTACCATTTTAATTTCCAAAATCAATGCATGAGAGTCCAATTTCTCCATATCTTCAAAAGTTCTTGTTACTATTGATCCTTTTTATTATAACCATCTTAATGAATGTGAATTAGTATATCATTGTTGTTTTGATTTGCATTTACTTGATGGCCAATAATGTTGAGCATCTTTTCATATGCTCACTAGCCATTTGAATACCTTCTCTGGAGAAATGTCTGTTCAGTTTTTCTGTCCATTTTTATTTATTTCTATTATTTTCTTAATGTTTTTTAATTTTATTTTTGAGAGAGAGAGAGAGAGAATATGAGTAGGGGAGGGGAAAAGAGAGAAGGATACACAGGATCTGAAGCAGGCTCCAGGCTCTGAGCTGTCAGCACAGGGCCCAGCGTGGGGCTTGAACTCACAAACCATGAGATCATTGCCTAAGCCAAACTCGACATTCAACTGACTGAGCCACTCAGGAACCCCTTTTGGCCATTTTTCAAAATTGAGATTTTTGTCTTTGTATTGAGTTGTGTGAGTTATGTATTATGTTTGTATAATCCAGATGAAAATTCATTGTCAGATATGTGATTTGCAAAAATGTCTCTTCCCTTTTGTGCATGTTTTTTTTTTCATTTTTTAAATATTTATTTATTTCAGAGAGAGAGAGAGAGAGAGTACAAGGTGGGTAGAGGCAGAGTGAGAGGGAGACACAGAATCGAAGCAGAGCCTGATGAGGGGCTCGAACTTATAAACTGTGAGATCATGACCTGGGTCAAAGTCAGACACTCAATCAACTGAGCCACCCAGGTACTCCATCTTTTCATTTTCTTGATGGTGTCTTTTCCTCTGATCATTTTTAAAAAGGATCTGTGAGTGGGGCAGACAAGTAAAAGTTTATGGGTTACTCTTAACCAGGTCCATTGTAGCTCCACAGTGTTAACTTTTTTTCATGATGTAAGAATGAAATGATGAACATACAAATGGAGTTGTATTTATGAAATAAACAGATTTAGTCAGGACTGGACTTCAGGACTGAATCTTCAGATTCTGTATCTCCCTCTCTCTCTCTGACCCTCCCCTGCTCATGCTGTCTCTCTCTCTCTCTCTCAGAAATAAATAAAAACATTAAAAAATTTTTAAATAAAAAGGCCTTTTTATTTAAATAAAAATGATTGTAGTGCCTTTCTCCTCTCTGATTTCTCACAATGGCTTTGTAGGGGTCACATGTGGGTATTTTACAGGAACTCTGTAGTAAGCCCTTTTATGCCCTTTATCCTTGTTCTCTTTGTAATTAGGTACTGTCCAAAATTCAGTAGAGGGAGCACAGAATTCATCACTGTCACTACTGCCAGTATGCTCTATGAAAAATACCTTCTCTACCTATAGTGCTGTCTCCTCATTTCTTCTTTACTATTTAATATGGAAATGGGGAGAGTAATCTTAGTATCTTGATCACTGTGTCAAGCTCTGTCTTGAGTAGAACTACAACTGCTACACTAAGTAAATTATTCAAGGTGATTGAAGAAAAAAATAGCAGTAGAGTGAGGCATTCCACTTTAAATAGGAATATCAGAAGAAATATCAGTAGCTTTCATCTGGAGGCTTCATCTCCACCTCTCCATTGGTTGCAGTCTGTGAAACAAGATCTTGGAAGTGATCACTAGTATGAATATGATCAGGGGAAACCTCTGAACTCAGAGTTTTGGAGTCCCTGCGGGGCCCAGTCAGGTAAGCGTTTGACTTCAGCTCAGGTCAGGAATCTCATGGTTTGTGGGTTTGAGCCCCACATCGAGCTCTGTGCTGACAGCTCTGAGCCTGGAGTCTGTTTCGGATTCTGTGTCTCCCTCTCTTTCTCTGCCCCATCCCACCCTACACTCTGTCTCTCTCTCTCAAGAATAAGTAAAAACATTAAAAAATTAATAAAAAGTTATCAATTTTGGTTTGGCTTGCCACTGACTTGCTTTAGTAATTTATGGACTCTTGTAACAGGTGGTTTGACATGTGTGTCTCAGTTTGCTCTTCTCTAAAGGGGTAAGAATGATCTTTCTAGAGAGCAGTGTTGATCTCTGGCACAATTAACTGGTAAGCCAAAGGTTTGGACAATGAAATTACTTGTTTTAGAAGGCAGCCCTAGCCTTCTCAATATGGATTAATTTCTTTTGAGTTATTAGCTCAGTACCTGAAAGGGAATATACCCTTTATGTTTAATAGTTGCTATTGATATTAATGTTACTAAGGTCTGGAGTTATGGGACTGTGCTATTTAAGTCACAATTTTTTCATTTTAAATTTTGGATTAAGCAAAGTTGTTCACAATGTGTCTCCAAATGAATTAATGTGAGTCCATTCTAAATCTTTAAAGTACTACCCAAACATCAGGTTAGGAAAAATATCTTCTCTTCACTTCTCTTCACTTCGTTTTTGAAATAGAAACTGATCATATCAGATTATAATAGCACCCAACTATATATACATAGTTGAGATAATAAAAGTTTATTCATAGAATCTTAGGCTTAAATTTAGACTCATCAAGCAAAGTGTCTGTGTTGTTTACATGTCCTAGTCAGGTTTACAGTGGTATTATTTTGAAAATGTAATAGAATTTTTGGATGATGAAATGAAAATTTGTTGACATTTGAATTAGTGTTCCCTCTGCAAAGTTTAGGCTGCTTCTTCCAAGCAAAACTCTAGAGAGTTTTAAATATCAAAGAGTACTTCAGTTATAAGTTGTTTAGCTAAAACATTTTAAAATTTAACTGAATTGAATTCAAAGTAATTGATAAATTGTTGACACAAAAATTTTTTAATGTTTTTATTTATTTTTGACAGAGAGAGACAGAGACAGAGACAGAGCATGAGTCGGTTAGGGGCAGAGAGAGACACACACACAGGATCTAAAGCAGGCTCCAGGCTGTGAGCCAATAGCACAGAGCCTGACGTGGGCTCAAACTTGAGAATTGCAAGATCATGACCTGAGCTGAAGTCAGATGCTTAACCCACTGAGCCATCCAGGTGCCTCTAAATCGTTGACACTTTTGAAATAAGACAACTCAAATATGAGTGCAGTTTTCAAGGTCAACAATGAATAGACTTAACTTGATGGTCATAATTCTGCATAAAAATGCCACACTCTGATATTTTGTGAAGGGTTCATTTTACTTGAGTTTGCACATTAACAAGTATGCTAAGCAGTTCTAGATCTAATTGCATTCTTGACTCTTAGAGGAGATGCACTCACAAATCAGACCACTGTAGTGTATATCACTTACTCTAACACAAGGCTGATTTGTTACAGCAGAGCGGAACCAAAGCAGTAGGGGTCTGGGAGTCTTGAAGACTCTGCAGAAAGTCTCCAGGAAGTTTGCGAAAATCCAAGCAAAGCATACTGGTGAGAATATAGGCTCAACACTTTTCTGCCTTCTTACAAATTTGCCCTGAGAAGTTCATTACCCTTTGTTGCCTCTAAGTCCAGACATTTCCCTCTCCCTTCCACCTTCCAGAATGTGTACTTTCCAATTCCCAGGTAAGCAATTTATAAATGAAATTTCAAGATATGTATGCACTCTTAGCACATGACAGTGAGGTCAAAAGGAACCCCAGTACTTACATGAGGACTCAGAGGTAACTCTCAGTTACTTCTTGTGAAAGGGATAACAGAAAAGGATCAAATCTGGGTTTTTTTCCCTTTAAAACACTGAATCATATTGTTCAAAATAAAAACTTTGATGTCAGCAGAAATAAAATTTAAATGTTCAATATTCTGGTAAAGAGCAAAAGCTTTCTTTCATCCCATCTCCTTGTCTATAACACTACCAGATAAGCAATACTTGTGTTTTGTTGATAGCATGTTAATATTTTATAGAATCCTTGTGTGAAATATATTAGTTTAGGGGTGCCTGAGTGACTCAGTTAAATGTCTGACTCTTAATTTCAGCTCAGGTCATGATCTCATGGTCCTGAGATTGAGCCCCACATTGGGCTCTGTGCTGGGTGTGAAGCCCGCTTATGAGTCTCTCTGTCCCTTTCCCTCTGCGCCTCCTCAACTCTTGCGTGCAAAAGCACGCGCACGCGCACACACACACACGAATGCTATATCTCAGAAAGAAGAAAGAAAGAAAGAAAGAAAGAAAGAAAGAAAGAAAGAAAGAAAGAAAGAAAGAAAGAAAAATAAGCTTAACTGAATCATCTAGGGAAAAGTCTATGTGTTTGTGTCACAGGACTGTTGTGAGAATTAAATTAGATTATGGTAAAGAAAATACCTAACTTTTTCCCTCAGTGAATATTCTCAATGAAATACTGACTGTTTAGTAAGAAAGTACTCTTAAGCAGAAATCTTTCTCCCCTGTCTTCTTTATAAGAGGCACTATATTTCCCAGTCTGAATCACAATTTTCCTATTTACCGTGCTGTCTTTAGCATGATAATCTACACAAAGAACTGTTTTGAGGATTTAGTTAGAAAATGTAAATAAGTACTGCCCACATTATTCTGCCCAAGAAATGATAACTATATGGGACTTATTTTAATAATTATCATTATTTTCTGCATATTTAAATTCATTACACCAACTAACAGGCTTAGAGAAAATGTGAACTTAGGAAGTGTTATTGGAAAAACCCTTGTCCAGTGCACAGATAACTGAATATTAAATCATAAACTTTCTTTTTACCTCTGTCCTAGTAATAAGGTTCAGAGACTGTCCTCAATTTATACCTTATGTCTGATAGCTGGTTACTTGCTCTACATGCCTGTCTTTACAACTATTTTCCCCTCTGTTGCTCTGTGACAGCCATCTCATGCAGAATCTTAAATCCCATTTCAGGGTCCCTGCTATTCACCTGCTGCCCTGGATCACTGCATAATTCTGGCTGCTAGATTTTCTGTTGTCTGGTCTAAACTGCCTGTGTAAACAGGCCTGTTATTCTGAATTTATGTCTTTGATTTTGACTACTTTTTTCTTGACCAGATGTGCCATTCTTGGCTGACTGGACTGATTTCTGTTCATGATTTTCAGGGGCATGTGTAACTCCAGTCTGCCTTTGGGAATGCACACATGTATGTATGTGTGTGGGTGTGCAAACACCTTTCTACACACACACAAATGTGCCTGCTTTCTCATCCTAGCCTTTGACCACCACAACTTATGAAATTTTTGTACAATGCCAGATGTCAGCACTTAATATTACTACATCTAGATTCTTGCTGTGCAGTTTAAGCTTTTAAAATGCAAAAATAGGGACACCTGGGTACTCAGTTGGTTAAGCATCCGACTTTGACTCAGGTCATGATCTCACAGTTATTGAGTTCGAGCCCTACATCAGGCTCTGTGCTGACAGCTCAGAGCCTGGAGCCTGCTTCGGATTCTGTATCTCCCTTTCTCTCTACCTTTGCTCTGCCCGTGCTCTCTCTCTTAAAAATAAAAATAAACATTAAAAAAGAATATTTAAAAATATTTATTAAATAACCATCTTTTATACTTATGTATGGAAATTTTTCATTCAGTTTGAGATAAATGTGTATGGTGCTTAAGAATCTGAACTCTGGGTCAGTGCTTCTCATATTCCCATCCCAGTTCTGCCACTTACAATTTGTGATAACTTGGCAAAATTATATACTTGGTTTTTTATTTTTTTATTATTATTTTTTTAATTTCTAGAAGAGAGAGAGAGACAGCATGAGCAGGGGAGGGGTCAGAGAGAGAGGGAGTAACAGACTGAAACAGGCTCCAGGCTCTGAGCTGGCAGTCAGCACAGAGCCCGATGCGGGACTAGAACCCACGAACCGCGAGATCATGACCTAAGCGAAAGTCGGACGCTTAACTGACTAAGCCACCGAGGCGTACCAATTATATACTTGTTTTATACCTCTCTTTTGTCATCTCTAAATTGAGGATGTCATATTGCTGTTATGATTAAATGTTTTTTTTTTCATTTTATGAAGTCATTGTCTATGTCAACTCCATATGCTCCTATGATTTGTTTTAAAAGTAAAGGTTTTTCTTTTACCTTTAAAAGTTTAATTTATCTGAGATTGATTTTTGTAAGAATGAGAGATGGGAATCTAATTCCAATGGTTTCAGATTATTTATGGAAAATGCACAAGTTACCAAAGTACAATAATCCAAGCTTGGTTGTTCATCAGGTTTCCGTCGATGTGTGGACTTGATTATGGTCTTTTTGTCCTTTTCTTGCAGGTTTTGCTTTTACATTTCTGCATAAACATTACTCTCACCCCAACTTCATTATAATTTTTGTTACGTGATAAAGCGCATCACCTCTCATAGGTCTTCTGTCTTTGATGTTCTTGGCTCTTTGTTACTTCATATAAGTTTTAGTTTCATATAGTTTGTCATGTTCTACCAAATAAAAAACACATATAACTTTTATATATTAATTGCCATTGTATTGAATCTATGAATCAGTTTTGGAAGAGTTGGTATGTTTAAAATGGTAATAGTTGGGGCGCCTGGGTGGCTTAGTCGGTTAAGCGTACGACTTCCGTTTAGGTCATGATCTCGCGGTTCCTGGGTTCGAGCCCCGCGTCGGGGTCTGTGCTGACTGCCAGCTGAGAGCCTGGAGCCTGTTTCAGAGTCTGTGACTCCCTCTCTCTCTGACCCTCCTCTGCTCACGCTGTCTCTCTCTCCTAGAAATAAATGAAAATATTTTAAAAAATTAAAATGGTAAGTTATGATTTACAAATATATGTTTTATATGTATTTTCTTTATGTATGGTAATGGTGTAAACAGAAGTGCAATTGAATATGTAAGAATCCAGATAAATTGACAAATTCTAATAACTTATTTGGAAATTACTTTTCCTTTTCTATATACACAATACTGCCATGTCATAATAATGGCAGTTTGAGTCATTATTTCTAATCATTTTAGTTATTTTTTCTTACTATTAACTGACAATATTTAGAGCAAGTTTCAATAAAGTTTCTGATTCAAAAGAGCATCTCTAATATTCCATCATTAAATTCTATGTGTTTAAATGTGTATGTGTATATATCTACGTATCTTATATATATGGGTGTGTATATATATCTTCGTATCTTATATATACAGCATACATATGTATATACCTATATTCATATATACATACATATATACATACATGCAGTTACTGAATTTCCTGCTCATTTTTAGCTTTTATTTTTTAAAAAAAATTGTAATTATTACCAGTTATGAGTGCCAAGTGATCTTTGTGCTTTAATTTTTTATCTGCCAATGTAATTGTAAGGACTAAATGCATGTCTAATGATAAATTTACATAAACCTAATGATGAATTGGCCATTATAAATATTGATAAATATACTCTCTATTTTGCATTTTTCCATGTATCTGTGTGAGAAACTATTAGTTTTAAGTTCTTAATCTATACTTGACTAGCTTTAGTTTCAAAGTAATATTGGCAGGGCACCTGGGTGGCTCAGTTCATTGAGCATCTGTCTCTTGATTTTAGCTCAGGTCATGATCCCAAGGTTATGGGATCAAGCCTCACATTTAGCTCTGTGCTGACCGTGGAGCCTGCTTCAGGTTCTCTCTCTCTCTCTCTCTCTCTCTCTCTCTCTCTGTCTCTGTCTCTCTTTCTTGCTCTGCCCCTCTCCCCTGCTTATGTGCTCTCTTTCTCTCCCCATCCAAAAATTATATGGGCTCCATAAAGTGAATTCTGGGAATGTTTCCTCCTTTTCTGTTCCCTGAAAGAATTTTTGTAAGGTTGGAATTATTTCTTCCTTGAATACTTAGTAGAAAATCACCATAGAAAAAATTTTGGCCTGAGATTTTAACTGTGAGAATAATTTTGATGAATAATTCAGTTTCTTTAAACATAATGAAATATCTAGGCTTTCTAATTTTTCTGTGCTCCATTTGGTGCATTGTATTTGTCAAATTGTCTTTTCTCATCTGTTTTCAAATATATTTTCTGTAATACTCTCTCATTATTTCTGCAGTGCCCTCTTATTTTTTTGAATCTCTTCAAACTCTGTACTTATATCTCTCATTCTACATATTATTTAATACTGCTATTAAAATTTTTTTCTTGAGAAACTTGTGCAACTCTCTGTGTGCTCTCCTTTATATGAGTATTTTATTTTCCTCCTTTCTTTATCACTTTCTTCCTTCACATAATTTTGGTAGAAGGTGAGAGGGGCCAATTTACACATTTTTGTCTTGTCAATTTCTCAGCTTGGATATTTAGTTTATTAATTTTAATCACTGTTTTAGGTCATCAATCCCTCGTAAATCCCAAACCCTCTATCTGAAATTACATTTATTCTATCTGAAGTGTACCCTCTAAAATTACCTTTAATGAAATGTGTTCATGGAAGATGCAACATATTTTTGCTGACACTAAATGCCAGCAGTATTAAAGTTAGGAATCTGCTGCGTTTGGGCTTAATTTTTTGCCACATATCTGGTTAATTTTTATTTTTCTGGTTGCTTTCATTAAATTCTATTTGCTTTTTGTTTTGTACCTTCTTCATAATATTTGTAAATTTTTTCCACCAGTAGTTTTACTTGGTACCTTTAAGATCTGCTAGGTTATTTGTAGGTTTCTGCTCCTGACTCACATTTTTAATTTTTAATTTTATCTTCGTTATGCACATTATAGTATTTTTCATTCTCTGTGTCTGAAAATGCCATTATCTAAAGTATTTACACACCTGATTCTGCCAATGCTTTAAAATTTTATAAATTTTTAAATTGAAGTATTGCATACGTATAGAAAAATGTAAATATTATAAGTGCACAGAAGGCTGATGTTTTAAACAAACTGATTAGTACATGTAACAGAACTTATATCAAGAGAAAGGACATTATTGGCACCAGAGAATTCCCTCAGTACTCTCTAAATCCTAAGGCATAACCCAGGTTTTCTCCCAGAGTGCTCCTTTTCTCATTGCTACACCATAGGTCACTATTGCTTATTTTTATTCAGTAATGCCTGATGTGTCTGTATTCTTTTACCTTTTCATTCTTTTGAAGGATTATTCCATGTTGTTTTCTGCAGTTATGGTCCATTCATTTCTGTGGCAGAAGAATATTTTATTATGTGTAGACTGTCTTTTATAGTGCTGATGAAAACTTGCATATTTTCTATTCTGTGGCTATTAGGAATAGTGCTGTGATTTGTACATTTTTTTTTTTTTTGGTAAACTTATATATGCACATTAGTTGGGTATACACTAGGAGGCAAATTAACGAGACATGGATCATATGTATATATTCAATTTAATGCACACTTCCAACTTCCCAAAGAGGCTAAACCAGTTGTCAAAAGCAACTCATACTCCCAGTAGTTTCGTATGAGTTCCAGTTGTTCCAAGACTTACCAATACTTACTCTTTCTTATCTTTCGATTTTTATTATTCTTTTTTTCAAATAAACTTTTGTTTGTTTTAGAGTAGTGTTAGATTTAAAGGAAAATTGGGAACCGGTTCTGATTCAAGATGGTGATGTTGGAAGAATCTGAACTCACCTCCACAGGGCACATCAGATTATACCTATTGATAGAACACTTTCTCCTGAAGAAGAATTGAGGGCTGACCCAGCAGATACTGAACAATCAAAGACAGATTGGGAAGAGAACTGTAAGAGAGATGGAGACACACCATGGTTTAAAAGAGTAAATAGCATATACAGCCACAGCTCCAGCTAGCAAGCAAAAGTCACCAGTCGCAGTCTGCATAGTGGTCACCATACACAACATCACTTATTCAACTTTAAAATTAGCTAATCCACAGAAAAAGTACATAGAAACAAACACAGAAAGTCAAGAGAAATGGTGAGATAGAGCACTATGCTTCAAAAGAAAGAAAAAGAAAATTAAAAAAAAAAACAGTAAAGGAATTAAACGAAACAGAGATAAGCAATATGACTGATAAAGAATTTAAAGTGACGATCATAAGGGCACCTGAGTGGCTCAGTAGGTTAAGCGTCCAACTTCTGCTCAGGTCATGATCCCATGGTTCGTGGGTTCAATCCCCCGTTGGGCTCTGTGCTGACAGCTAGCTCAGAGCCTGGAGCCTGTCTTCAGATTCTGTGTCTCCCTCTCTCTCTGACCCTCCCCTGCTCACTCTGTCTCTCATAAATAAAAAAAAAACATAAAAAAAATTAAATAAAGTGATGATCATAAGGATAGTCACCTGACTAGAGAAGAGAATGGAAGAACTCAGTAAGACCTTCAATAATGAGATAGAAAATAATGAAGAAAACTAATTGGAAGTGAGGGATACGATAACTGAAATAAAACACACGTGTGCATGTGCACACACACACACACACACACACACACACACGAGAGAATCAACAGTAGATTACAGGATGCAGAAGAACATATCAGTGATCTGGAAGACAGGATAATGGAAAGCACATAAGCTAAACAGAAAATAGCAAAAATAATTATTTTTAAATGAAGATAGATTAGGATGTCTGGGTGGCTCCATCAGTTAAGTGTCCAACTCTTGATTTTGGCTCAGGTCATGAGCTTAGGGTCATAGTTCAAGACCGGCATCAAGCTCCATACATGGTTTAAGATTTTCTCTCTTTCTCTTTCTCTTTCTCTCTGCCTGCCTTTCACTCTCTTCTCTCTCTCTCAGATGAATAATTTTTTTTTAAATATTTTTTTTTATTTCTAGGAGAGAGAGAGAGAGAGAGACAGAGAAAGTGAGCAGGGGAGGGTCAGAGAGAGAGGGAGTCACAGACTCTGAAATAGGCTCCAGGCTCTGAGCTGGCAGTCAGCACAGAGCCCGACGCGGGGCTCGAACCCACGAACTGCGAGATCATGACCTAAGGAAAAGTCGGATGCTCAACCGACTAAGCCACCCAGGCGCCCCTCAGATGAATAAATTTAAAAATAGGTTAAGAAATCTCTTGGAGAACATCAGGCAAACAAACATTTGCCTGATGGGGGTCTCTGGAGAAAAGAGAGAGAGAAAGGTATAGATAACTTATAGGAAGGGGTGATAATTGAAAACACCTCTAAACCTAAGGAAGGAAATAGACATCCAAGTCCAAGAAGCACAGAAAGTTCTAAATAACGTGAGCCCAAGGAGGTCCACACCATGGCACGTTATAATTAAAATATCAAACATTAAAGATAAAGAGAGAATCCTAAAAGTAGTAGCGAGAGAAAATGTTACTTACAAGGGAACACCTATATGGCTATCAGCTGATTTTTCACAGAAAATTTGCAAGCCAGAAGGGAATGACATGATATATTCAAAGTGTTGAAAGGAAAAAAGAAACACACCTACAACCAAGAATACTCCCCCCAGCAAGGTTATCATTCAGATTTGAAGTTTATCATCACTAAATCAGCCTTACAAGAAATGTTAAAAGGACTTCTTTAAGTGGAAAACAAATGCTTACAAGTAGACATAAGACAAATATGAATAAAAATATATAAAATATGACAACATATACATAAAACGTGGAGGAGAGAGTAAAAAGAGAATAGAAATGAAAAAAGATAAACAGTTTTCTTTCTGTTTCTAGTTTTTTAGAATGTGTTTAAACTTAAATGACCATCAAATTAATATACACTGCTATTTATTAGGATGTTATATATGACTCTCATGGTTACTACAAACCCAAAACCTATGATAGATACACAAAAAATAAAGAGAAAGGAAGCAAAATAAAATACTCTAGGTACTTATCAATCACAAAGAAAGAGATGAAGAATAGAACAAAGAAGAACTAAGAAAAAACAGAAAACACTTTTTAAAAATGACACTAAATACGTAGCTACCAATAATAACCATAAATGTAAATGACCTAAATGCTCCAATCAAAAGACATAGAGTGTCAGAATGAATTAAAAGAAAAAAAGATCCACCTTTATGCAGTCAGACCTAAATACATATGCAAACTGAAAGTGAAGAGCTGAAGAACGTTCACCAAGCAATGGAAGTGAAAAAAAAAAAAAAAAAGCTGGGTAGCAATACTTACATCAAACAAAGTAGACTTTAAAACAAAGACTGTAACAAGAGACAAAGGAGGGCATTACATAATGATAAAGGGATCAATCCAACAAGAGGATATAATAATTGTATTATATACCAACATCATAATATGCCAATATCATACCCAACACTGGAGCACCTAAACCCTTAAGGCAAATATTAACAAGCATAGAGAAAGCGATGGTAATACAGTAATACTAGAGAATTTTAACACTCCACTAACATCAATAGACAGATCATCCAGACAGAAAATCAATAAGGAAACAATGTCTTTGACACATTGGGCCAGATGGACATAAAAGACACAGAACATTCCATCTATAAACAAAAGAATATACACTCTTTTCAAGTGCACATGGATCATTCTCCAGAATAGATCGTATTTTAGGCCATAAAACAAACCTCGATAGATTTAAGAAGATTGAAATCATACCATGCATCTTATCTGACCACAACAATATGAACTAGAAATAAATCACAAGAAAAAACAAACTGGAAAAAACACAAACATATTGACACTAAACAACCAATGGGTCAATAAAGCCATCAAACAAGAGGTTTAAAAAAATGCGTAGAGACAAATTAAAATGAAAACACAACAGTATAAAAGTGACAGTAGTCTGAGAGAGAACTTTATATCAACACAAGCCTACCTCAAGAAACAAGAAAAAACTCAAATAGCCACTCTAACCTTAAGCCTAAAGGAACTAGAAAGGGAGGAACAAACAAAGCCCAAGGTGAGTAAATGAATGGAAATAATAAAAATCAGAGCATAAATAAATGATATAGAGACTATAAAAGCACTAGAAAAATGTAATGAAACCAAGAACTGATTCTATGAAAAGACAAACAAATTTGACAACTCTTAAGATTCATCAGGGAAAAAAAGAGAAAGGGTACGAATAAACAAAATCAGAAATGAGACAGGAGAAGGAACAACTGATGCCACACAGATGCAAAGGCATATAAGAGAATACTACAAAAAATTATATGCTAACAAACTGGATAACTTAGAAGAAATGGATAAATTCATAGAAATACAATCTTCCAAAACTGAACCGGGGAGAATAGAAATCTGAATAGTCACATTACAAGTAACAAAATTGAAGCAGTAATCAAAAGACTATCAAAAAATAAAAGTTCAGGACCAGATAGATTCACAAGTGAATTCTACCAGACATATTAAAGAAGAGTTAATACCATTCTCCCAAACTATTATTAAAAAAAAGAAGAAGAAGATGAAGGAGAACTTCCAAATACATTCTATGAGGCCAACATTACCCTGGTACCACAACCAGGCAAAAGACATCATTACAAGAGAAAACTACAAAACAATATTCCTGATGAACATATATGCATAAATCCTTAAGAAAATATTAGCAAACAGCATTCAACAAAATGCCATTCACCATAATTATGTGGGATTATTCCTGTGATGCAGGGATGGTTCAATATTTGCCAATCAATCAATGACATATATATATATATATATATACCATATTAACAAAACAAAGGATAAAGATTATATCATCTCAACAGATGTAGAAAAAGCATTGACAGAATACAATATCCATTCATCTTAAAAAAACCCTCAATAAAATAGATTTAGAAAGAGCATACCTCAACATAATCAAGGCTGTATATGAAAAACCCACAACTAACATCATCCTCAATGGTGAGAAACTGAGAGCTTTCCCTTTAAGATCAGGAACAAAACAAGGATCTGCTCTCACCACTTTTATTCAACATAGTACTAGAAATCCTAGCCACAGCAGAGAAGAGAAATAAATATATATCCACCTCTTTTGCAGCATTATTTACAATAGCCAAAACATGGAAGCAACCTAAGTATCTGTTTGCAAATAAATGGATAAGGAAAATGTTGTGTATGCACACAACTGAATAGTACACAGCCATAAAAAAGGATAAAATTGTGCCATTTGAGAAAACAAGGATGGATCTAGAAGGTATGCTAAGTGAAATAAGTCAAACTGAGAAAGACAAATAGCATAAAATTCCACTCATAAATGGAATCTAAAACAGCAAATAAACAAAAAAGCAGAATCAGAACTATAAATACAGAAAACAAACTTGTGGTTGCCAGAGGAGGAGAGAGTGGGAGGTTTGGTAAACTGGTTGTAGGCGAGAGGGAGATATAGGCCTCCAGTTATGGAACGAGTAAGTCATGGGAAAAAAAGCAGAGGCTAAGAAATGCAGTCGATGACACTGTAATAGCAATGTAATGGGACAGATGGTAGCTATACTTGTAGTGAACTTTCCATAATGTATAAACCTGCCAATCACTGAGTTTACACGTGTAACTCTTGTAACATTGTGTGTCAACTATATTCTAATAAAAAAAGAGAAGAGAGAAATTAGAAAGATAGTAATTTAGGAATTAGGAAGAGTTTATATATACTCCATTCCTAGCAGGCTGACTTGTTTTATCTGGGGTTTGCTCTTGGCAGGATTGTGTGTGTGTGTGTGTGTGTGTGTGTGTGTGTGTGTGTGGTGTCTGGCTTTTTTTTTTCCTCCTGTTAGAGTCATTTTCATCAGAAAGATCAGACAAGGAATCTAGTCCTCTCTACTACTAGACATGGGAGTTTAAATTTATTCAGCTCACTTCAGTATGATCTCAAACCTACCAGGATCTTGTTGTCCAAACCAGTGAAATACTTTTCTTCTCATATTTTAGCTTTTACCTAACAGCAGCTTTTGCTAGTCATTTACTCCTATCCCTTACCTTTTAGGGTTTTCTTTCTTTTTTTCTATTGGCCACTCCTTGGCAGTCTCTTTTTGCTGCTTCCTTTCTTCACAATCAGATCACTAAATTTTGGAAAGGACCATTCCTCACATGTGCTGTATACCATCCTGCTCCAAGGTTTTAAATAGCTGTATGGTAATCACTTTCAAACATCTAAGGCACAGATCTCTTTGTGGAGCTCCATTTTTTTTAAATCCAACTACTTATAACATCTTTCACTTGGATATTTCATAAACTTCTCAAATTTATTATATCCAAAAGGGAATTCTTGATTTTCTCTGGTTTCTCAGTTTAGGACTTTACACGTATTTTCCCTCTTTCCAGAATACACTTTAACTCATTGACTCTCTCTTATCCACAGGTCTTAATTGCCGATATTGCCTGCACAGGTTGGCTTTTCCCTCCCTAAATAACTTCCAGATATGTGCTTTCTGTTCTATTACTGTGATAGTTTTCTTCATCATTTCTCACAGCCTGTTGTTACTGGACCCTTATTTCATTATATTTTGACTGACATATTCCTGAGGAAGCTCTATGGGGCCAGATTTACACATGTCTTCATCACTGCTGTATCCCCAACACTTTCCACAATCATAATTAATAGCACCTAGTAAATACTTGGTAAACATTTGTTTGGTCAATGCTGTTCTTACTTTTTAAGTCTTTTATAAGATGCAGTAAAGAGTGTCAAAGTCTTAGCAACTTTGGCAGGAGAACAGAAACAGGAAAACTGCAGGTTTCACTATGATTTTGCCTGGAGAATCTTAATAGTTTAAAAATAGGTTTCCTATTCGGTCATGGCTTACTCCAGACTCCTAGGTTTTGCCTGTGATGATGCATTATTTAAAGTACGTGGTCTGGAAGAAGTGGTGTGACTTGAATTCAACTCCAGGAATTTTGGAAAATCTCAGTATTGCTTTGCACAAGGCTGTGCTAGATCAAGAGCTGTGATGGGAGCACGGACTCTACTGATTAATAAACACTCTTGTGAGAAAGCATTTTCATTATGCATTTCCATCAGAAGAGAATTTCTGAATTGACCGAGTATCAGAGATAATGTGTGCATTGCCAGGTCAAGGAAAATTTCAAAATATCTCTTTCTTATTCCAATCACGGGGAGTCTTTTATTGAAATTTAGTGTTTGAGCAGAATTGAACTTTACTCTTTAAATTTACTAACACATTTTCCATTTACTTCAGTTTTTAGAAGGTGCATGATTTTTTCTATATGGCCAAAAGAAATAACTAATCTTTGTAAAGATTGGGTTCAATTTTAGCTTGTGTAGAAAATATACTTCCAATGCAATGAAGGGATTTTATTTTAGTTTGTGTTTTGCTGAAGGCAGGCAGGGGAAAGAGAAGGGGGAAAAGGATGAGGTGGGATGGAGGTACTATATATATATATATATATGAAACTATCAAAGGTATCTCTCAAAAAAGAAAGGATATCACTGATATTAAACCACTTTTAGTGCATCTAGTCCTATATTTCAGCACATTTTTGCAGTCAGAAAATTCTTGACCATTAAATGTGTTTTGTTTCTCTATGCTTGGATCTGTGGAAAAAAAGGCATAATAACTATTTTCTCATCTGCTCTCAAGAGCACTATTGTTAGAGTTAATTAGAGAAAGGTGAAACACTATGCTGTCCTCAAGAATCAGTATTCATACATTAAATGCAAATTAATGTTAATTATGTTTGTTCTATAACAATTACTTCAGTCTTGAAATAATCAGCAAATTCAACTTTATTTATAATTTCTTACATAAAAAAGATTCTTTATTTTATAAAATGTCATTGTTTATTAAAATTCACAGATGAGTTCAAGGAACCTTCTTTAATGCACCATAATGCTTTGTTTATATTGTTCACTTTGTAAGATGTTCCCAAAGTACTTTGTCAACAACATTCTTAAGCAGGCATTCTGAACATTAAGATAATAAAATTCTTGTTTGAAGTATTAATTAAGAAGTCATAGGGGCTGACCAGTTTAATCATGATTGTCTAGCTGATAGGGCATGCACATATAGAATGTGCATGTTTGTATTAAAATATATCCTATTATTAAAGTATCTGTAATGATTTTACTAGACCTACCAACTTTCAAGCTTAAATGAGAATCTAAAATGAGATTAAGTAAAGAAAGTAAGGTGTAAAAATAAAAGATTATAAGAATTTAAATAATAATTAAATTACTGCTATATTGTTGCCAGTTCCTTTACATTTTTGTGTTAATCATGAACTGATTTGCACTGATTAACGTCTTGTTCCGTTTTAATATGGCAGCAAAACATGCAGAATTGTCTTTGTAATTCAACACTAGTTATATGGATTATTATTTTCCAAACTCGCAACACAATTTTTAAGGAGAATTAGAGCAAAGTTTTTATTTTTCAATTGCCAAAGAGGGTATTTATTTCAGTAACTTTCTACAATAAAGATAAAAACTCTCCATTTATTCATTTCTGAAAAATACGACCCATCTTATTGCCTAATGTTTTTGCAATAATAACATTAATTGTGAAAATTTGGTGAATGAATGGACTAATCATTTTTATCAAATGGTCTAAGAATATGACTGGATTATCCGAGAGCTCTACCTTCATTTCTGAGAGTTGCTCCCAAATCTTTGGAATCCTGTTGACATTGCTTTGTACATGAACATGCATTTGCAAGTGCACACGCACACACACGCACACGCCCCCCCCCCCAATCTCTGAGATTTCTTTGTTTTTGTTTTTGTTTTCAGGCATAGGGAAATGAGACAAATGCATATTGCTATATGTATATGTCATGATCTTTTTAAACAAATATGGTTTAGGATTAGAGTTAGTGATTTAGAATAATAACAGAAATTAGATTAATTTATTTTTAACAACTCAAAGTATTGCTCTAAGACAAATAGAAAAGGATAAAATCTTTGTGGGAAATGTGCATAATATAATATAAAGAAAATGAGTTCAGTATATTTGAGCAGAAAGAATTTAGAAATACAGTAAATCTTTGGATTGCAAGTAACTTGTTCTGTGAATGTTCTGCAAGATAAGCAAGCAATTTTAATAAATTTTAACTTGGTAAACTAGTGATGTCTTACAATATGAGTAGTATGTGACTCCACATGTCACATGATCACAACTGAGCCAACGGTTCTCTCTTTCTCTCTCTGTCTCTCTCTGTGGGATTGTGGGTGATCATCTCCCATATTCGGATACTCAGTCTCATGATGTGGTGTGTGGCAGATACAAGTGATTTTTCAGAACGTTGGAAGGTGCCCACAACTGGCACTAGTATATCTTTTGTCACCTCAAAGCACCTATGGACAGTCCTTTGCTTCTTTATTCAAGAGAAAGTTTAGGAATACTTTGCTTCAGGGGCGCCTGGGTGGCTTAGTCGGTTAAGCGTCCAACTTTCGCTTAGGTCATGATCTCGCGGTTCGTGGGTTCGAGCCCCGCGTCGGGCTCTGTGCTGACTGCCAGCTCAGAGCCTGGAGCCTGTTTCAGAGTCTGTGTCTCCCTCTCTCTCTGACCCTCCCCTGCTCACGCTGTCTCTCTCTCTCTCCTAGAAATAAATAAAACATTAAAAAATTAAAAAAAAAAAAAAAAAGGAATACTTTGCTTCAATCTAGGTCAGGCTGCCTGCAGCTACAGACCCTTTCCTCTACTGCCTTATTGCCAGTTACATTAAATACAGTATATGACAAGTTTATTAATAGTGTTCTGTAGTCAGCATCTGTTAGTGATAGTGAAAGTTGTCCTCCACAATAACCCTCCTCTCTCTTGTTACCCTCACACCAGCCACAATGGTTTTCAATGGTAAATGCAGTTGAACTTGTTTATTTTTGTTTATATTTTGTATTTTATTTATTATTTTGTATTACAGTATTGTAATCATTTTTATATGAATATTTTTGGGTTGTGGAATGATTCATCTGAGTTTCCATTATTTCTCATGGGGAAATTCACTTTGATATATAAGTGTTTTGGATCACACGCTTGTTTCTGGAACAGATTATGCTTGCAAACCAAGGCTTTACTGTATTCTAGCTTGGTCTTTTTATTTTAAAAATGAGGATAATGTTTCTGTAGAAGTTAACTGGTTCACAGAAGAGTAGATAATAGCCGTCTAAAAGGTTATTTGTATTTCAGTTTCATATTATTTTTCCCTCTTCTCTCTTGATTGACTTAATTATTTTAGAGCACTGACCCAATATAGTTAGGTTATTCATTCATTCATTTATTCAGTGTCCATTTCTTTTACAGTATAAGTCCCTTGAGGGCATAATTTTGTTTTTGATCACTGTATCCTCAGTGCTTGAACTCTGTCCAGCAAAAAAAAAAAAAAAAAAGTGTGTTCAGAAAATGGATGTTGAATAAATTAACTACTTGTGAATATAATTTGCCGTTCACTCCTTAAGTTGTTGTCGTGTGACTTCCATCATGACCACCCTAAAGATCGTTCTCTAGCAGAGTTCGTCATTGAACATTATTTCCAAACTTTATAATATCACTTTTTAGGTTTTTTTTCCAACATGGATTTTGCATTAAGTATTATCCTTGGAAAGATGATTTTCATAAAATAAAAAGGCAGGATTTTTTAATTATCTTTGAGTAACTTGTGTAACTCCCTGTGTAACTACCACCCTGGTCAGGAGATTCTGTATTTACATCACCCTGTAAGTTTTCCATACGCTTTTTTCCGTCAATCATCCTCTTCCCATAAGCAACCATTGCTGTGATTTCTACTATCAGGTTAATTCTGTCTTTTCTTGCACTTTACTTAAATGGGATTATAGATTATGTACACTTTTGTATCTGGATTATTTTGATCAAATTAATACTTTTGAGATGCATCTGTGGCATGACATTGTTCAGTTACTTTTGCATTTTTATTGGAATGTAGTATATCATTGCTTGAATACACCAAAATGTATTATTTATTCTCCTGTTGATGGACACCTGGGCTCTTTTGGGTTTTGCTCTATGGTGATTAAAGCTGCTATAGGCATTCTGATAAATATCGTTTTATTTATGTGTACAAACATTTTCTTTTCTTTTTTCTTTCTTTTCCTTTTATTTATTTATATATATTTTTTGAGGGGATAAATATCTCAATGAGGAGTTCCTGGGGGGTACAATGTGTTTTATATTTAAATTTAAAAGATATTGTCAGAGTTTTTCAAAAGTTGTACCGTTTTGTATCCTCACAAGCAATAGTGAGGGACTACTAATTATTTTATATTTTCTCCAATAATCTTTTCCATTTTAGCCTCTTAATGAATGTTTAGGGGCATCTCTTTGCTGTTTATTTTATTAAAATTTTTTAATGTTTATTTTTTGAGAGAGAGAGTGTGTGTGCATGCACACTCAAATGGGGGGGGCAGAGAAAGAGGGGGACAGAGGATCTGAAGCAGGGTTTCTGCTGACAGCAGAAAGCCTGATGTAAGTCTTGAACTCACTAACTGCAAGATCATGACCTGGGCTAAGGTCAGATGCTTAACTGACTGAGCCACCCAGGCACCCCTGCTGTTTATCTTTTTTTTACTCTAATGACAAATGATGGTGAGCAACTTTTTAAATGATTATTGGCTGTCCATACATCTTCATTAAAAAAAAATAATGTTTATTTGTTTCTGAGAGAGAGACAGAGCACAAGCAGGGAAGGGGCAGAGAGAGAGACACACACACAGAATCCAAAGCAGGCTCCAAGCTCTGAGCTGTCAGCACAGAGCCTGATGTGGGCTCGAACCCACAGACTGTGAGATCATGCATGACCTCAGCTGAAGTCAGACACTTAACTGACTGAGCCACCCAGGCTCCCCAACATATGTCTTCATTTTTAAGTGTCGTTGTTCAAACAATCTAGCCATTTTTAATGGATGAGTGATTTCTTCTCTGTATTAGTGTTTTGTTAGGAGTTCATATGTATAACATATACATTTCATATGTTTATGTATGTCCTTCATTGTGGGCTTATTTTGCTTCTTAAAATTTAATTTTAATGAACCCTATTTTGTCATTTTTATTTGTCCTAGCTTAGATTTTTTTTTTTTTTTTAATCTATTAAGAAATCCTTATCTGTCTCAAGGGTTAAGATATTCTAAGTTGTCTCCTATATGCTCTATATGTTTAGCTTTTGTATTTAGGTCTATAAATCTATTTTAAATAGATTTTTGTGGATGGTGTGAGGTAAGGGCTAAAGTAAATCTTTCCATATATGGATTTATAATGTTTACAGCATTGATTTGTTGGAAACACTATCATTTCTCCACTGTTCTTATGTTGATACCTTTGTCAAAAATCAATTGGCCATGTATGTGTGGGTTGATTTTCATGCTTTCCGTTCTGATCCATTGATTTAAATATTTGCCTGTAGGTGAGTAACACAATCATGATAAATGAGTTTTATGGTAGCCTTTAAAATCAGCTATTGAAAGCCTTCCAATTTTATTTTTCCTTTTCAAAACTATTTTGCTCTTTTAAATCCTAATTTCTATTTGATGATTATTTTTAGTATGGGTCATATTTTTCTGTCTTTTTGGAAGTCTAGTAACAGTTGCATCTATACTCATTATTTTAAGTTGAAGAATCCAAAAATCCAAAGTCTTCCTCTAAATAGAGTGCTAGGCTTTATTTTAGCAGGTTCTTATATTAATGATGGTCAGCTTTCTTTCACGGAGGCTTGGTTTTAGGCCTTATTGGCACAGATCTATTTGGGTATTGCCTTTCTTCCTAGAATATTCCTTCTGGGGTGTCAATGAAAAGTTCAAAATGATGACCATACCCATCCCAATTGGTAGGACTTGAACTCCAAACGTAGTTTTCCAACCATTGGGCAACTGAAATCTCTAATCAGCTTATTTAAGGTTGTCTATTTCATCCTAGATTATAGGGAGCCTTTCCTTCATGTGCAAAGTTCAGAAATCTGGAATTCCTCTCTTTCTTGTCTACTCCCCTAGATTTTTATCTGTTCTGAATGTTCCAAATTTTGCCTGTGATACCTCCACCCAATTAGATGGCCAATTTCTACAAGATTTTTTGGGTGCCATGTGGACTGAGGAGTACCCTTCCAATAAAAACCTGGTAAATGGGATCTTATCACTGTTTTTCTTTTCTTTCAGTGTTTTTGTCTGCTACATTTTTAAGCCTGCTTTTGATTGCCCTCTAGTACCTTTGGACTATGTATGCATTCATATTCCATAGTCTGGAATTTTTAACAACATGAGGGTTAAGGGGATACAAACTATATTGCCATTATTGGATCCTAGAAGTCAGTAGGTAGAATGTGTTTTCAAACTATTATGTTTTTTGGTTGCTCCAGCCCAGAGAGCCCTTTGAATCTTTTTTTACAGTCCCCATCAGCTCTCTTTTCATCCACCATACTTCTAATTGCTGTTCCTCAGGCTTCCATCTTTGGCCTATATTCTGCATGTTCTTCCATGGCTTTTATATCATGTAAAAGCAATTATTACACCCAAATCTGAAGGAGGCTTCAGGCTCTGAGTTGTCAGCACAGAGCCCAATGTGGGGCTTGAACTCATGAACCATGAGATTATGACCTGAGCTGAAGTCGGATGCTCAACTGACTGAGCCACCCAGGCACCCCTGAATGGGGAACCATTTTAGATTTAACTACTCAGATTTGATTTGGCAAATGCTTGGTGACCAATGAGTTCAAACCTGTTCTGACACTAAATCACTCATAGAGTCTCAAAAATAAGTTTACCGTATTTGCCATTGATGAATTGTAATATATGAATTGTGTGTATACAGAGACTTGTCCATCCATACACACCACGTACACTCACATTTTTATCATTGGGCTGCCAAATGCACTTAACCACTTAGTTTCTTTCTTATAGTTATAAATAAAATGTTTACCTACATCAATTTTTGAAGACTTATTTTTTAGAGTAGTTTTACATTTATAGCAAAATTGGAAAGGAGGTACAGGTCCACCTTCCCCATATATGCATAACCTTTACCATTATCAACACCTCCCACTGATATGGTACATTTGTTACAACTCATTAACCTACATTGAAACATCATAATCATCCAAAGTCCATAGTTAACCTTAGGGTTCATTTTGGTGCTGTGTATTCTAGGAGTTTGGAAAAATGTAGATTGACATGTATCTATTACCATTGTATCACTTTGATAAAAATCCTCTGTGCTTCACCCCCACATCATATTGAAATTGGAATGTGAAATTTACTTAGTTATCAATCTATTATAATAATTAGCAATTAGAAATTAGTAATGATACCATAGACTGTTACCTTCAGAAATGATGTTTTTCATCCCTTTAATCTTTTAATTTTAAAGTAAAATTGCTTTGCTTTTAGAATACATTGTACGGAATATAAATGACATTATTCTTCAAAGGCTTTGCTGTAACATTCAAAAGAATGTAGAGTTCTTTTTTGGTTTTAATCTATACCAAAAGACAGAGGAACAGAATGCTACTATTCACAACCTGGTTTTTTTTTTTTTTTTCCACAGAAAGGATAGGTAAGAATTGTCATCAATCTTCTTGTCTCAACAATTCATTGTAATGGTTTTTTATTTGGTTCACTAGTAGAGGTTCCACCAGGCCCCATGTATACATTTTTAAATTGCAGTTTGAATCCTTCATACTAAATCATTTTGATAGCATATTTTTTTTTCCCTTTGGATGTTAAAAATATACAACTCTTGACTTAGTTTGAAGCAAATAATCCTTTTAATGAGAAGATGAACTCAGCCACAGCATTTCTTTGGTTTTTTTCGAGTACAAGTGTGTTAATTAGAAATGAGTCAATGGTAGCAGCAAGAGTTGATGCCCAATTTAATTACATTTCCTTGAATTAATAGAATTGGGTAGCTGCACACTGTATTCTTCCTGTAATGCATTAAGAACATTTTTTTATTAGTAGTAAGAATTTACAATAGCTCAAGTAATAATTTCTTTCATTAAATATATCTTTTCAGATTTAGTTGAAGTTTAAGTATTCTTTCAGAATCTGTATGATACGTTTAAAACTTTTTCAGAAAATGCAATATTTTTGTTAAAACTATTAGGAATTTAAGACAAAAACCATGGATTAATAGAGCAGTATCTTATTTTTGTACTAGTTAAGAATAATATTGAAATATTTTAAAATATCAAAGTGACTGATTTAAGAGTTCTATAAAATTGGCTAAATTAGGTGCCAATAAAATTATGCCCTCACAGGTCAAAATGCTATGTATAACCTGAGTTACCTTTAGATTCATTTGAGGAGGTAAACTTAAGGATAATTATCATCTGTGAAATTTTTCAATATTTAAAATCTTATCATAATAACTAGTTCCGTGTTCATAATTTGATTTTGTCAATTTTTATAGGTCCTCTATTTATTTACAATTTAGGAAAAATTATGAGAAAATTTACATTTATTTCTTCTTCAAAACAGCTATTTTTACCATACATATGAATTACCTTTCTAATAAAAAAATTCTTTCTTAAAATTTTTTATCCCAAAATATTGCTATGCTTTTCTCCTACCGAAAATATTTCTCCTAAATTAAGGAGAGCTGGAGGAGGATTAAATCTCCTCCACAATATTTGCCAACATTCCTGGTAGGATTTGGTTAAACACTAGTGATTAAAAAGACACATTGTAAAGATTGAATGGATAAACAATGCCTAATTTCAAATCTAAATGACTTGGAGAATCCAAGATCATCACATTAATCTTGGATTAACAAATTAATGTGTGTTATGAGACTCAAGAGATAATAGTTCCTGGAAATTAGTAGAAAAAATACACTTAATTATTAAATATATTTTCTTGCCTACTATAATGTGAAAAAAATCACTTTCTTATTTAAAAATTTTTAATGTTTTTAGGGGCGCCTGGGTGGCTTAGTCGGTTAAGCGTCTGACTTTCGCTTAGGTCATGATCTCGCGGTTCGTGGGTTCGAGCCCCGCGTCGGGCTCTGTGCTGGCTGCCAGCTCAGAGCCCGGAGCCTGTTTCAGTCTGTGACTCCCTCTCTCTCTGACCCTCTCCTGCTCACGCTGTCTCTCTCTCTCTCTCTCCTAGAAATAAATAAAAACGTTAAAAAAATTTTTTTTAACGTTTTTATTTATTTATTCTTGAGAGAGAGAGAAATAACACGAGTGGGGGAGGGGTAGAGAGAGAGGGAAACACAGAATCCCAAGTAGGCTCCAGGCTCTGAGCTGTCAGCACAGAGTCTGACAGGGGGTTCAACCTTAGGAAATGCAAGATCATGACCTGAGCCGAAGTCGGACGCTTAACAGACTGAACCACCCAGGCACGCCCAAAATAAAATCACTTTCAATTATAAAATAAAGAGTGAATAATGTGGCGCCATGAGCATTACATTAAAGATTGTTTATTTGAATAATGTGTCTCATCGAATACCTGAACTCAGGTATTTCTGAAAACTGATATGTGCCGTTACTTGTGTGCTGGCCACAGTGATAACTGTTTTTGCTTTCTTTTGAAATATCAACCGAATAATGTATATTTGAATGATACAAGTTAGAAGCAGTGACCTGACTGTGGAAGGACAAAAATTCAAAAAGGATATATTTCTACCTAAAGGTTTAGAGAAATATGATGTATTTAGAGCACTCTTTTCAAAACTACCACAAAAGCAGGACACAAACAGCTCGTCAATACATACTTGGCTACTGTTGTTCCGTGTAAAACAACGTTGACCTACAATGAGATTTTTAGGTTTGAAAGAAACTGTCGAGAAACGCTTTATATTCCTTGAGTCATTTGTTCCTTAAATTTATTTATTTTTATTCATAAGGTATTTATCTTGAATGATAGCCATTAAATAAGTGATAGCCATTATTTGAAGCTCAGGATCTAAAGGCAAAGAGAAATAGAAGTTTCAGCTAGTTTTGTGTATTTTTTTGGTTTATTCAGTTAGGGTAACACTAAATTAAGTCCACAGGATTTTGAAATATATATATATATATTTCAAATATATAAATCTATATATGTTATTGTATAAGACATATAAAATCTATGTATGTTATTGTATAAGAACTATTCATACACACACATATACATATAAGAACTATGCATATATAGACACACAGATTTGACCATTTAAAACTCAATTTCCTTTAAAAATGAATGTTCCATGGTCTCACAGATAGCAGTTTGCCTACTAATCAGAGGTAATGAAATAGGGATTTAAAAACAAAAGCAAACTTTGGTCTAAGTCTGTTGTGGGAAACCTCAGTAGATGTTCTCATGGAAGTAATTTCACTCCCTGAAATTTATGATTTACTTATTTGTGAAAAGAGGTGGGATTAGATTTCTCTAATAGCATTGTAATGACATAGAGTGATAATCAGAATTAAATAATTAAAAAAGAAGTTCCAAACATTTTTTGTTTGTTAGGTGCTCAGTGAATACATGGCTTTTACTGAGTTCCTACCCATAAAAAAATTATAATTTACTTCGTTTACTTTATACTTTGGTATTATGTTTTAATATATCATGTAAAACATGAATGATAACATGTACACATGATAAATAGGAATGCAAGTTGGAAATTGTAGCAAGAGAGACTAATGTTCTGTGTTTCTACCCTATTCACTAAGAATATCTTAAAATTACAAAAATGCTATAAAATAATAAAATAAATTTATAGTGGCTATGAAAATTTAGAAAAGTATGCCATCAGTGTGGCGCCTGAATGGCTCAGCATGCAAATCTTGATCTCTTCTTTCTTTTAAGAAAGAAGCAGAAAAATACCCAAAGTAAACCAAATTACAAGAAAGATAGAATAGAAAAGTAAGACTCTGACTGTGCTTTTAGCCATCCAACTAAAGCATTTAGTATTGTTTAGTCTGCCTAACGCATATTCTACTGAGACCACAGTACTACCCTTTCATTATATTTCCTTGAAGTAAAAGTTTTATTCATCACAGATAAGGGGTCAATAAGACTAAGAAGAGATGCAAAGAAACAAGATTTGAGGTAAAAAATCCAACACCATAAAAATCAAGACACCAAATTCAACAATTGAGACTTAGGGAAAAAAAAGAAAGTATCACATATTCATCAGTCATTACCACACAACCCTAAATTTTAAGTGGCTTAGAACAACAACGTCTACAAATGTTCAGTTTTATCTCTGAGGCTTCTACTAATCTTTCTCATTTTGAAACCCAAACTGATGGAATAGCCAATATCTAGAACATTTCTAATAATAGTCTTCTAATTCTCCCTCTTGCCTCTTAGACCTTTATTTTTCACCCATGTGGTATTATTAAATTGTTTTACTTTCTTCTCTAGAAGGTTGGAACTTCACAACCTCACATATCTCACAAAGACTAAACCAACTGAAAGACTGACAAAAGCATTTTCTCCACAAGGTGTTTCTCTCTCTAAAAGGAAGTCTCTTACCATTTAAGACCAACTGTTAACAGAATAAGCCTCCTGGGGCGCCTGGGTGGCTTAGTCAGTTAAGCGTCCAACTTTCGCTTCGGTCATGATCTCGCGGTTCGTGGGTTCGAGCCCCGTGTCCGGCTCTGTGCTGACTGCCAGCTCAGAGCCTGGAGGCCGTTTCGGTCTGTGACTCCCTCTCTCTCTGACGCTCCCCTGCTCATGCTGTCTCTCTCTCTCTCTCTCTCTGTGTCCAATAAGCCTCCTTCATTGGACAGGGAAGGAGGGGAAGCCACTTAGAAAGTTATTTTTAACTCTATCAACATAGATGTTCTACAGATTTAATTAATTTACTTTGGGTGGGAATCTTACTCTATCATAACATAAATAAAAATATTCTGTTGAGATTTTATGATGATGGCAGTAATGGCTTATTTTATTGTTGAATAATACTTTCTGGAGAAATTGTCATTGAAGTTGTTATACATTTCTGTTACTCTTCAGTCTTGTCTTAGAAAATACTACAACTACAATGTAGAAAATATCTTTTTAACAAAAATATATCGTGTTTTTGAAAAGATAAAACATATCTTGGAAATGTATTATAGTTCTCTTGTTTTGCCTATTACATAGAGAACCCATAACATCTTTACTTTGAGAGGCATCCATGTGTCTCTAAGAAATACTGGGTGGTTATTGAATCATTTGAGAGTGTAAAACATAGTGTTTAGGAACTTGAAATTTCCAAAGATAAACTCTTGAAAGTTTGACCTTGGTAATACCAGAAATAATTTTTTTTTCAAGAAAATAAAGCAATTCTAAGGGACATTTAATTTTATTATACTTCAGAGAAAGATTTATGATTGATCAGGAATCAGGATACGATAAATGGAAAATCTCTCCCAGAAAAGGAGAAATACCTGAATGACTACAATACCTGTAGTTTGTGGGAAGAAGAAAGGAATTGGAGACAGGAGAAGCAGGAGGTGATTCACATCATTCTTTCCCTTGCCTTCCTGAGCTAGAGTGCTTCATGGCTAGATCTGTTACATAGGTTGAAAGGAAAACTAAATGCAGAAGTGTTTTATCACACTTCCTTTTTAGAACCTTGGAGGAGATGACCATACAGGGTAATTCAGTACAAACACAGTGTGTGGAGGTACAAAATACATCTGTAATGGATGGAGATGATTATCCAGATTAACCTCAATTACTTTCACGTGACATTGAAGGAACTGAGAAGTTTCTGCTAGTTTATTGCCAACAAGAAAAACGACAGCTTATTTTGAATATCACTGAGAATCTGGCTAGAGAGTTTCTGAATGTGTTGCCAAAGAGTGTACACAATAGACTTGTAATCAAACAGTACAGGACAGTCTGTCTATACTAGAAAGTCCTGTCTAGACCTCAGAATATTGTCTTAGGCCAGGGACAATCTAGGTAGCTAGAAGTTAGGAAGTGTTGAGAAGGAAGCCAGTTAACAAAAACAGACTGTTAGTTCCCCAACTACATACTTTAGGAGCAGAAACCAATAGGATTCCTAGGGATGGGAGCACACTAACCACACATCCATAAACACCAGCCGGCACTCTCCCTAAGAGAACAGCTGTGCCTCAGTGGAGTCCATTGCAAGAGCCAACATGAGACTCATATTGTAGGTAAGAGTAAAGGGAGGGAAGAATTTGATCTCATTCTTCTACTTTATCTTTTTATATCCTTACGTGAGAATATATTTTCAAGCTGGGAAAAGCTGAAACATTATTAAATATTAAGAGTACTCAGTGGGATGATTAGGTCACTTATAGAAATAAACTGCCACATATCTATGTAGGACCATGAAAACATTTCCAATGTCAGTGCAAAAATGATGATAAAAATACATCATCTTAAATAAACATGTGTCTTTACACTGATAATATTTTTAAGTGAACTGTAAGTACAACCTTGTGGATAAACACAATACTTTAATTTTAAATAAATTTAGTAATTATAAAATAAAGCAAAATATGCAGTAAAATTTTTAAGAAAAAAATTACTAATTGTAATAAATAATATATAACATTAAATTAATTTTAAGGACAATCAGTGGTTATAAACATATATTAATAATAATGTTACATATAATACCAATTTATAATATGTAATATATAAAATAACCAATATATGTGTAATAACCAACATGTTAATATATTATTATTACAGATATATATATTACAGATCAAACCACATCTCTAAATTATTAAGACAATGCAATTTTACTTTATTTTTTAATTTTAAAAAAATTTTCAATGTTTCATTTATTTCTGAGAGAGAGAGAGAGACAGCGTGAGCAGAGGAGGGTCAGAGAGCAAGGGAGATACAGAATCTGAAGCAGGCTCCAGGCTCTGAGCTAGCTGTCAAGACAGAGCCCAATGTGGGGCTCGAACCCACGAACCATGGGATCATGACCTGAGCCAAAGTCGGATGCTTAACAGGCTGAGCCACCCAGGCACCCCAAGACATGCAATTTTATAAGAATTTGATATTATTGTTTGAAATAGCAGCCCTGCTGCTATGAATTTAAATATATTTGGGATATATATTTTATATCATATATAATATTATATTTATTTATATACTTGATATAACATTCATATCATAATATATTATATATTAAGTTACAACTAATGGTAGATATTATAATTTATTTATAGGTACTTATAGATTTGATGTAATATATTAATACTATAATATATTATAATTAATAACAGACATTATAATATATATCCCAAATATATTTAAATTCATAGCAGCAGGAGCGCTATTTCAAACAATAATATCAAATTCTTATAAAATTACATTGTTTTAACATAATTTAAAGATGTAGTTTGATCTAATTTTGTGAATCTGAGGCAGTTAACCAAAATGGGAAAATATATAGACGCTAGAACCAGATTAACTGACTCTGCCTCTAGCTGGTTGTATGAACTTGGTTATTAATTAATGTTTTGTTCTTCAATGTCCTCATCTGTGAAATGGTAATAATAACAGTACTTCACGGGTTTGTTTTGCAGACTAAAATTAGAAGTTATTCTGAGCTACATTAAGTGCTTAGAATAGTGCATGTCACATTGAAAACCTTGTACCAGGCTTGACTTGTATTACTGTCTTCAACCAGTGGCCATTGGAAAGACTCCATAGCAAATATTAGATTATGCAAATTTCCAAAACACTAATTTCAAAATCAGATAAAGTTAAGTATTCTTTTTCTAATTTTTGGTCTTAGAAATATTCAAAATTCCAGTGCAAAATGTAGAATCACCAAGTCAGTGCATTCTTCTTCCAGTTTAAATTTTGTTTCTAAGTGAGAGAGAGGGCAAGATGGCGGAGAAGTAAGGAGCTCCGTACTTGCACTCGCGCCCATACATCACACAGAAAAGATCCGAAGACATTGGAAACCTTACAAAACCTGAGAGATTGGGAGAAAAAAGACGCAGAATCCACTGAGAGAGCCTTCT